>NC_137775.1:177864585-177877085 GCF_963455305.1 Plecotus auritus | reverse complement strand
AGAAATAAAATTCATTGTTGGGATGATAGAATGGCATATAGAAGGTTAAAAAATATATACCCCCTAGACTAGATCTGTAAAATTGTTTTAATGCAGAAGGAAAGCCGAGTCCTGGTATGCTACATGGATATGGTCATGACCCCAACAGCCATGAAATTAAAAGGTAACAAAAGAGCCAACTGATTTATGGTTTAGAGATAGTACTCGACCCACCTTCAGATTTGGCCGTTGTCTGAGGCAAACAGGAAAAGTCAAGGACGACTCCTTCAGCTGAGGTTGGGCAGCAGCAGAAGACAAGGCCAAATCTGTACCTTCCTGCCTTGTCCTTTAAAATGGTCAAAGGACAGCCAGTCTGATGACTGGGGCCACCTACAAAGATACTTAGCATCCTTGGGTTGGGGGAGGATTTCAGAGCTGGTCTCCCGGGGGACTTCTGGTAAAAGTTGAAACCAAGACTAGATTTGTTCTCTGGTTCAGGACCAGGAGGGCTTTTCAGTTTCTTTCTGTATCACTTTCATCGGAATCCAGGGCTACCACCAAATACAGTTCTAGGATTGGCCAGGCCACATACTAGGAAGCTTATGGGGTTTGAAAATATACAACCCTTAAAAATAACTTTCCTACAACTACCCATCAAATAAAAGGCCACCTTGTGAAGGCAGAAATGGGAAACCATATAATTACAATTAATTTTGAAGGATATAAAAATATATTACTGTTAGTAAGAAATTTGTAGGGGACCAAATAGAAGTATCAAACTTTTATTTAGGAATTATGATCTAACAAGTCACCTAACACCCTACAGGGTTGTTGACAACTTTGTGGTGACACACAGGAGCTCTGAATGACCTAACTCCAGAAATCTCACATGGGAGAAGTAATTTTTAACCTCGTTTAAGCCGCTGGTTTTTTTATACTTCTGGTAAGTGGCCAACCACAATTCTGATAAAAAGGTGCTGCGAACCTCTTCACAGATAGCTAGGGAGCACAGGTTAATTCCCATGAATTGCATAATCTGAATTAAAAACAAATCTTGTTTTCTAGCTTAAAGACAGGTGAGCACTCATAAAAGACTCTTTAAAATTTTAAGTTTTCTTTACAGTTTCCATTTGTGTGTTTAGTTTTGGCCAAAATAGGTTTGTTGGGAAGTTCATTTAGTGAATCACTTTGATTTTGCTACTTATGATCAAATTTAGTCTTAATATTTCAGAGCATCCTTTCCACTAGATAAGAAATAATATACTCCTTGAAATTCTTAAGAATCTTTCCAATAAATGTAACCCTCAGTTAATAGAAGTGGCTTTCCAGATAGCATTGAAAAGAACTGATACTTTCACGAATAAACTAGAACTGGTGGTTTTTAGCTGGAGGACTTCATGCATAGGCTTGGGGGGTCTATTTATCCCTATGACTACATACAACACATTTTGAAAATGTGCATTTTATCAGACTATCAAAGGGGTCCTTTCAAAACAAAACAAAACAAAAAAACCCAAAGGCTGAAGGACAACTGTACTGAAGCATAATTGTTAAAGAAATGCTCACTTTCCACCAATCAAGACAATTGTTTTAGGGCAGTGGTCAGCAAACTCATTAGTCAACAGAGCCAAATATCAACAGTACAACCATTGAAATTTCTTTTGAGAGCCAAATTTTTTAAACTTAAACTTCTAACGCCACTTCTTCAAAATAGACTCTTTCAGTATATCGAACTCCTCTCTGTGCTTACTTTGAGAATGTAATAACAGCCAGAAATTATAAATCGAGGGGCAATTAAAAAACAAATACATGCCCACCATAGTTCACAAAAAAGCATACTGCAAATATGTAACTGATCCAACAATGTTATTTTGAGTCCCTTCTGTTTACACAGTCTTTTGTGTTTATGCTACAAATTACTCAATTACTTAATTAAGTAATTAACTGTATTCTTCAAAACTATACTCTTAGATAGCTAATTATTATAATTCCTTCATAATGTTGGTTTGGGTACTGACCCAGAAGGTACTAGAGAAAAAGTTAAGCACAGACGTACACGTGTACGTACGTACGTACGTACACACACACACACACACACACACACACACACCAAGATTCACTTTATCCCTCTGTACACGTTTCATGAGCAGATGATGGTTCCACCGTCGTGGGAGAAGACCCTGACTTAGTGTCAGACCCGACTTCTCCTTTCTTACCTGATCAAAGTTGTAGAGAGCAGCATGTAAATTGGCCAGCATTCCTGTGGGCGGTTCATTAGTGATCTTAATGGAATTTTCCAGGAGTCCCTGTGGGATGATGTGCTCACTTGGTGTGGGTGCAGTCTCGGCACTCATGAAAACCCTGTAATCTCTGTGGCTTCCTTGGCTGAATCTTTCAAGGAGTTTCTCCAAGGTTCCCAGCCACTTGGCTACCAAATGGACATTCTGAAAGATAGCATGATTTGTAATTCCTGCGAAACTCAAGTCTATTACTTAAATTATAGGATTACAATTATTTTTTTTCTATACATCAATGTGTTGAACACTCAGAGAACCATGATGTCAACGTCCCTTTATTATCATGTTAGAAGACCAAAACAAAAAATAAAATTAAACAACGAACACATTAAGTGATCCAAGTCAACACAAGTTGTCTTTATAAACCCAAACCTTCCAACACACTTAGCTGCTTCTAACACCCACCCATCACTTCTGAGATGCAGTTGCTCGATACTCTTCTTTGTTAAAAGTCCAAACTCAATTACTGAGACTTATCTGGGTTAGTTTAATCAAGTATAAAAACTAAAGGCCAGAAATGTACCAGATCACCCACTTCATTACTTCTAATGGAAACCTCTTCTACTCAAACTCCTGCCCATTAGAATATGGACTCAAATGGATGTGAGGGATGAAAGGCTAGCAGAAAAAGAAAGCAATCAATCTTTGTTAAGATGGTCTATGTATTCCTACCATGCTATTTTTCTTAAAACCTAGAGCTGTTAGAAATTACAAAAGAAAAAAATGTTGCCCTAGCCCAGCCGTGGGCAAACTACGGCCCACGGGCCAGATCCAGCCCGTTCGGCTGTTCTATCCGGCCCGCGGAGCCGAAAGAGCAGAGGGTTCTCTTGCTCTCCCCTCCGCTCCTTTACTTTGAATTTATATTAGTTCACACAAACACTCCATCCATGCTTTTATTCCGGCCCTCCGGTCCAGTTTAAGAACCCAGTGTGGCCCTCGAGTCAAAAAGTTTGCCCACCCCTGCCCTAGCCGGTTTGGCTTAGTGGATAGAGTGTTGGCCAATGGACTGAAGGGTCGTGGGTTCTATTCTGGTCAAGGGCATGTACCTTGGTTGTAGGCTCAATCCCCGGCCCTGTCAGGATGAGTACATGAGGCAACTAATGGATGTGTCTCTCTCACATTGCTGTTTCTCTCTAACTCTCCCCCTCTCAAGAAAATCAACAGGAAATATCCTCCAGGGAGGACTGACAGAAAAGAAAGAAAAGAAGAGAAGAGAAAAGAAAAGAAAGAAGGAGGGATAAGGAAGAAAGGAAGGAAAGAAGGGAGGGAGGGAGGGAGGAGAAAAAATGTCACCACCACCATTCTTTGATTTTTATGTTTATGATTCACGAATTTGCTCCTCTAATACTAAGCTTGGTGGTTGGTGCTGGGAGAGGTATAAAGCCACACCTCACATGCTCCAAGCTCTGGAGAAATCCTTGATGTAGTGATGGGAACATCACCCCCAGGGATATATTATCATTTCCAACAAAAAAAATAATTTATGATGATAACAGCTACAAAAATACAAAGAATGAAGGCAAACAGGGATGGGAATAGTAATGTGGGTATCTTTCTTTGAAACAATTCTGCTGTAAAATGACCTGTGCTGATTCAGCTGTTCACATCATTAGGCTTTTTTACCCTGGGCAAACATTGAACACCCGGAGGTGTCACGGGCTGAACTGTGTGCCCCCAGATTCATGTGCTAAAGTCCTAATCCTCGGTGCCTCAGAATGTGACTATCTTTAGAACAGGGCCTTTAGGGGGTAAATAAGGCTAAATACAGTCATTAGAGTTGGCCTTAAGCCAATATGAGTGGTGTTGTTGTAAGAGGAGATTGGGACACACACAGAGGGGAGGCCATGTGAAAACACAGGGAGATGACAACCACCTACAGACCAAGCAGAGACCTCAGCTGACACCTTGATCTTGAACTTTTAGCCTCCAAAACTGTAGGAAATTAGGTTTCTGTTTGGCTAAGCCACCCAATCTGCGATACGTGGGCATGGCAACCCGAGCAAACTTAGACAGTAGGTGAGGGCTCTGCATTCCCTCCCCTACGTGCTTGCCATAGATTATAAGGAGAGAACGTCTCACACCTGACTGCACCGCTCACACAGGCGAGCAGGGCCAAAAACAAACAAAACCTGCTTTGCAAGCGCAAAACCGGGGTGGGCAAAGGTAGGTGTACACTTGTGAGTATGTGAAATAGTGTTTATTCTTTTTTTTTTTTTTTAATAACTAAGTGATGACATTTTTCTTTTAATATATTTTATTGATATTTTACAGAGAGGAAGGGAGAGGGATAGAGAGTTAGAAACATCGATGAGAGAGAAACATCGATCAGCTGCCTCCTGCACACCTTCTACTGGGGATGTGCCCGCAACCAAGGTACGTGCCCTTGACCGGAATCAAACCCGGGACCCTTCAGTCCGCAGGCCAACGCTCTATCCACTGAGCCAAACCGGTTTCGGCAATAGTGTTTATTCTTGTGTTACTTATGAATTATTGTATTACTTGTATTACGACTGTAAACCTACCATTGCCCACCCCGCATGTCCTAATTTTATCTTATGGACTACAACAATCCCTTACTTGAAAAGTTTACCTGAAACACATGTGAACATATTCTAGGCCGTGACGTGGGAGTCAGGGGCCAGAATACCTCCAAGTGAGCCTGCAGAGGACACGGGCACACTTGGGGATCCGGCCTGGGGACCACCTTTAGGACACTGGCGCAGAGGACACGGGCACACTTGGGGAT
Organism: Plecotus auritus; assembly: GCF_963455305.1. Classification (NCBI taxonomy): domain Eukaryota; kingdom Metazoa; phylum Chordata; class Mammalia; order Chiroptera; family Vespertilionidae; genus Plecotus; species Plecotus auritus. The sequence continues at coordinate 177,872,063 of NC_137775.1, read as the reverse complement.
CCGGCCTGGGGACCACCTTTAGGACACTGGCTCTGGGGCTGCTGGGATTCTTGCGCCTACTTGTCCAAGGGTAGCAAGGTCTGTGAAACGTTTTAGCCACTCCACATATACTGAAAACCACCCACTTTTGCCCATGATAAATATTTAAAACCCATTGTGTTGCCCGGTGCAGTGGCTCAGGGATTGAGCGTCCACCTATGAACTAGGACAGTGGTCGGCAAACTGCGGCTCGCGAGCCACATGCGGCTCTTTGGCCCCTTGAGTGTGGCTCTTCCTCAAAATACCACGTGCGGGCACGCACGTACAGTGCGATTGAAACTTCGTGGCCCAGGCGCAGAAGTCGGTTTTCGGCTCTCAAAAGAAATTTCAATCGTTGTACTGTTGACATTTGGCTCTGTTGACCAATGAGTTTGCCGACCACTGAGCTAGAAAGTCACAGTTTGATTCCTGGTCAGGGCATATGCCTGAGTTGCAGGCTGGATCTCCAGTGGGGCGACTGCAGGAGGCAGCTGATCAATGATTCTCCCTCTCCCTTCCTCTCTGAAATCAATAACAAAAAAATTTGTTTTTTAACCCATCATGTTAAATCACAAACCATCTGGTGTGGAACTGAGATAAGATAGCTGCCAGCCTGCGCCTTTTTAATAGTTTTCTCTACAGTGTGGGCTTCTGATAAATTGCTAGCTGAGTATCCCTAGAGGGGCTATGTCTGATAATAAGAGAAGATTACAGAGTTTGGTTAAGAACTTATTAATATGTGCATGCATATATGTCATATCCCTACACCGATATAATTTACTGTAAATAACAAACAACATAATAAGTTTCCACTTGGCTGGTCTCTTTCTTCAAAGTCTCGCTTCTCTTTTAACTGTGAATTAAAGAGATAACTAGAATCCTCCAGGAACTGGGATAGCCAAGCCTGGATAGTCTCCTCTCTCATTATTCTGTGTGGAGAGAATGTTACACAACCAGTTAGGGGCAGAGTTGTATGAGAAAATTTATAAACTTTAAAGCAAGATGCAAATGAGAGAAATTATGCCAGGGCTGTTGGCAATCTATACAAGCCTGTGTGTCCTCAAGCTCTGTTGGAGTGTCCCAGATATCTGAGTCAGGAGAATGCTAGGGCTCCCTCTAGTGTATGTGTGTGTGTGTCTGTCTGTCTATCTGTCTGTCTATCTATCTATCTAGATATAAAGTTTTTTTTTAATCCTCACCTGAGGATATTTTTTCCATTGATCTTTAGAGAGAGAGTAGAAGGGAGGGAGGAGAGGGAGGTAGGGAAGGAAAGAGAAAGACAGAGAGAGACAGAGAGAGAGAGAGAGAGAGAGAGAGAGAGAGAGAGAGAGAGAGAAACATTGATGTGTCTCAGGGGTGGGCAAACTTTTTGACTCGAGGGCCACAATGGGTTCTTAAACTGGACCGGAGGGCCAGAACAAAAGCATGGATGGAGTGTTTGTGTGAACTAATATAAATTCAAAGTAAAGGAGCGGAGGGGAGAGCAAGAGAACCCTCAGCTCTTTAGGCTCCGTGGGCCGGATAGAACAGCCGAACGGGCCGGATCCGGCCCGCGGGCCGTAGTTTGCCCACGGCTGGAGATACATCAACTGGTTGCCTCCCATACATGCCCCAACTGGGACTAGGGGTCAAACCTGCAACAGAGGTATGTGTCCTTGACTGGGAATTGAACTCTCGACCCTTCAGTCTGAGGGCCGACACTCTTAACCACTGAGCCAAACCAGCCAGGGTCTCCTTCTGATATTTTTCATTTTAAGGCACAATGCCTAGAAAATCCCTTAAATGATGATAGCCATCTGTGTCCGCAGAGCCCCAGGCACCTTTGGAGGGGTCACTAACGCTGCGGAAACCCACTGGCCTCCCCCCACCACCATGGATGCGAGGAAGGATGGTTCCCGGTGGCGGGGCAGCTCCGTGTTCAGACCCAGTGTTTTCCAGGAGAACGGGTACTCACTTGGAGGATGACCCAGTGTCCTGCTTGGGAGGCCTTCTCCAGCGCCATTCCCGCCACTGCCTCCTGACCTTGCCCTAGGGACACGTTGTGGAGTTTTCCCGAGTCGATGGTAAACCCGAGTCTTCTGCCTGTGGGAGGACACAGCACGTGGGAGGAACATGAGTCGGGAGGCGAGCAGAGCCTGGGCTGTTGTGCTCCAGCGTCCAGGCGTGGTCACCACGGCTACCTCCCAGGTCACTTTCCTGCAGGATCCACACTAAACCTCTGAACTTCCAACAGGCCGCCTCTGGCGCTCTCCGCAGCAGCGGCCTCCTTGCAGGCACCCCGAGGCCTGTGGAAAACCAGTTCCTCTAGTTCTAAGGTAATAAGGCTTCTGACATTTGGATAGATGGCGAGCATTGTTACCGAGCTTTATAAACTCTAGCGGGAGTAGCCAAGCAATTCCCTCATGAAAAGGAGCACCATGTGGCAGGTACCACGGAGTGTTGTGGAGGGACCGGCTCACTGGGTGAAGGCAGGAGCCTCTCACCTCGGGAGGCCGCACTTGAATTGCGCACAGCCGGGTCACGGCTCTATTAACTGGTCTTCTCGGCGCAGGCGGGGGGAACAGTAATCCGGAGCACAAAGCCACGGCGCCTCGCACAATCGAACACACTTGCTCTAATGACCGTTATTTAGTCGCAGGGGGCACCCGAGTACATGAGCATGGAGAAAACTGCCCTCTGGCCCTCACATGGTCACAAGGTGGGAAACAGTATGAAAGAAACCTGCATTATGCTAACCAGAGGAATGTGCCATTTGAACATTTCTTCAGGCTACACTGTGTTATTCGTCTAACATTTCCACACGCTCCATGTCCAGCAAATGGGAAAAAATAAATAAAAGAAACTAAGGTAACTGTCAGCTGAAAGGAAGGGTGGGCACTGGAAGACAGGCCGGAGGGCGGGCCAGCAAGCCGCCTGCACACTCACCAAGGACCTCGAGGTCTTTGAGGGCATCCACCCCCGGAGACAGGATGAAGAACACTGGGGTGGCAGGGCTGCTTTCCTCAAGGGCTTTCACTAAGTCCAGCCTGGTCCTCTCCACATACTTCGCACCCAGCTTTTCCTCCACGAAATTCCTATTAGAAAAACAACGCGAAGGATAGGACCAGTGCTTGCTTCTGACCTTGCAAAGTGTTACAACTTGGATGAGCTTAAACCACAGGCACAGGAAGAAAGCAAACCATGTTCTGCACATGGAACGTTGTGCTAGAATGACAGTGTGAATCCAACTGGACTCATGCAATTAGAATTGCCAGGGGGATCCCTCTCTGCTTTCGGAGCTCTGAAAACCAGAAGCCTACATTCTATTTTGGGGGGCCACTGAGACCACCCCTCAGTACCATCAGCTGCTTGTCTGTAGCTTTGTATCTCCCCCGAGTCCCCTGCCAGGCCCCCCATTACTTATTAACAGCTCATTAGATTTGCCACAGTGCAATTTTCCAGCCTGCTGGGCTTCTCATGAATATACAAATGCTTTTTGGGGTGTTTCTCACACAGGGAAGCTCCATTAAGCAGGGATTATTTTCCAGCAGCACCCGATTTAGCAGAAAGCAAGTAGCACTGAGCAGAATTCACTTGTAGAGTAGGGTCCGGCGGAGGAGGCTGCAAAGGGAGAACTGGCTGAACTAGACAAAGCAGAGGGAAGAAACAGGCACGTGAACACCACGAGAGGAGGAGGAGCAGGGAAGGCAGTGGTGGACTCTGGTTGGTGAATTCAAATCAGAACGCAAAACGTGTGTGAATAAAGCAGCATGTTACCATTTGGAAGCCAAAACGGCAGAGAAAAAGGACACTTGAACCAAGATGTAGACAGGGCTTTCTGCTTTTAAATCGTGCTGGCTGCAAAGTTATGGGACTCTGAGTGTCTCTATGAAAGGAATTCGTTTTTATTTGACATGTAAAATCTCTGGAGCCAAAATGCCAGCACAGAATAAAGCCAATGGAAATGAACACCTGGATAACACATTTCCCTGGCCTCTGCACTCTGCTGACACCGCATCTCTCCCCAAAATATTTCCATTCTCTCCCTGTCTCCCCTGCAGATTACAGAATCAAGCTTTTCAGGAAGGAAGTCCCGAATCCTGCTGAGCAAATTTTAACTATAGGCGTGAGTACAATATCAACATTTCAGCAGAATCACTTCTCATCAGTGTGGACCGTAAATGCCTCCGGCAGATTCTCCCAGCCCCTGAAGACTGTTTCCTCCCGGTTAACTTGATTTCCGAAGATGCTGACTGCCCCACCTGAGCGCATAGGTCATCCTGTCAGGGCGCATGGCTCTTAGGATAATCAGCTTCTGTATTAAACTTTTCTTCTTCCATTCTTGCGGTAACTTTTCTTTTTCTGGACACTCGGATTCCACCCACTTCCTCCACTGCTTGGCAGATCCTTCCACGTCTCTGTCTATGCCTCGAAATTCTTCCATAAGGGCTACCGCCTGTAGTACAACAGGGGAACAGACAGGAATAGTTTATCTCGAGCCTTTGAGATAGACTCGTGCCTGCACTGAATCCAATATAAACAAGTTGTGCTGGACAGTCCTTATTTCCTCTCCGGATTTACTCTGCACCCTTTTCTGCCTGCTAAGAGGTGATCTCTTAAGAGTCTCTTGGACAGCGCTCCCTGGTTCTCTGGCCTGGTTGGATTTGCCCAACAGGAGGCAATGGCAAGGGACTAGAGGGCTGGGGAAGACAGAGGTCAGTGTGTTTCTCACCAGCTCTGCCTCTGAAATGACCCATTTGGGCATGTTCGTCTACCCAATGCCATAGCTCCTGCAGGCTGGCTCTCTCCCATTCCTTTATTTCCCAGTCATTTTAGTAACTGCTCCTTTTCCTTCCCTTTGCATCTCCATTCCTGGTTGATTCTCTATTTCTTCTTCCCTTACTATGAAAATATACTCTGCCCTTTGTTAAGCTTTTTTAATCTCCCTTTGAATGTGCCGTCTGTTTTCTGCTGAGGCCCTAGCCAATACACAATTGAATTTATACTTCTAAAGTATAATTCTAAACAAATTGGAATTTAACATTTTGTTTCTTAAAAAACTAAAGATCTAAATACACCATAAAAATAAGTCTTCAATGCACAGAAATGGTTCCTTTTCTTAGGGGGGAAAAAAAAAAGAGTGGAGCCAAGCTTAGCATATGATGAGCATCTTAAAGGAATTCCAGAGTCTGAGAATAAGCACCTAATTATAAAATAAAGTAGCTCTAGGCAGATTAAAAATTATTCTTTTATATTTGACTTTTTTCAAAGGTCATAAAGACTATACATATTCATTAACAACTTTTCTGCCCATTAAATAGGTCAAACATTCCTTTACTTCTAATAAGAAATCAGTCACTTTAGTTGTACCCCTGAAACAAATATAATATTGTGTGCCAACAATAAATGAAAAATAAATTTTAAAAAAAGCAAAAAAAAAAATACTCAGTTTAGTAATATAACGATTAATTACATTGTACGGCATATTTCTACAACTGAAGTGGTCTGTATCACTTGGATTTTTAAAACTACATTTCTACATTTGAGAGAACTGGGATTTGAAAACCCATGTTCCTAACATACCTTAATGGCACTCCATGACTGAGTAGTTAGAAAGTCGACAGGACTCAGGTAAGTGTGTTCAACTGTGAATCGAAGCAGGAAATCCAGTTCAACAGGGTCTATCTCTTTCTTTCTCAACAAAATCTTGAGAATACACAAAATTGAAGAGAGTCATTTGGTTTACGCATCAAAATCATGACATAGGAAGCAGTTACTGCTTAATAGATATGATTAAGTAGCAGAATCAAGTCTTCCAAAAATTCTTATATATATATATATCTGTTCTATAATTAAAATAAGGAATAAGTTGTGCCCACGATCTCAAAACCTTGATCAGAAACCTAACAGCAAATAATTATGAAGGATAGTGTATTCTAATTTTATGCCTCTAAGTAACCTATTTGAAATATGCTTTCATAGTTAAGTCTTCTGCTATTAGAACAAACGCCTTAAAATTTATTTTACAAATTGAGAAAGCCTGAGATGACAATGGACTGAATTGCTAAACAGAAGGTAGAGCTATTACTATAAGTTAGTACTGGTACAGGAATTTCATCCAAGACACTATGAGAATCACACCAGGAACTGGAACAAACTTGGACATTCTGATTACAGAATTGACAAGAAGTCCATAGGACATTTTGGGGGGGGCCTCAGATGAAAACATTCCTAATTTCCACATAAAAACATTACAAAAGTAAACAGATCAAATACTCGAATTTTAGACTATTTCTGAATTCTAGGTATTTTCACAATACATTATGGGTGGTACCATGCATGAAAACATTTTATTTTATTGAAAAGTTAATTCAAGGGCTTCCAAAAAACGGGTGTCTATGCTTCCCTTCAGAAATAACGTACATCACCAACAGAGATGGGAGACTTTGGTTCTGATTTGCTCACCTGAAAAGCCATCTGGGACAGGAAGGTGAGCTTGTCCTTCTCAAACAGTGCCTGGCTGGTGTGGAGGAAGATGGCGTGGGTGATGCTCTCCATGAGGACTGAGATGCGCCCCTGCGTGTCCTCCACCCTGTCGGCCTGCCCCATGGCTCTGTGGAACAGCACACTGAAAGCCTGGGGAGTTTAGAGTGACTGTTAAAGGGTAATAACTGGTGCCTGGATGTCTAGCTAGCCCCCGACACACAGGGCCACATACAGTTTAAAGGTATCTATGGGGAGAGACAACAGGACAGGATTTTTATGAAAATTATATAATTTGCTGTCATTACTATTATTAGCATCATTCCATAAAATCTACCTACATCTCCTCCCTACACAACTACACTGCACCAACCTCTTTGCATTTTTTTGATAACTGTAGAGCATTTAAAAAATGTGTGTATGGGCAATTCACATGTTTTAGTATAGGACATGTCTGTCCAAACTTTTCATCTGTTTAATTGGGTTGGTTGTCTTATTGAGCTGCACATGTTTCTTATATATTATGTTATAAATTCTGTTAGATATATGTACAATACGTATTGGAGGTAGTTTTTAGGAGTCTGTGGCTTTCCTTTTCATTTTCTTAATAATGTTTTTAGAAGACCATACATTTTTTAATGTGATAAGGTTCCACTTAACAATTTTTTTCCTTAAGAAATCTTTGCCTAACCCCAAGCCCAAAGATTTTCTCTTATTTTTTTCCTAGAAGTTTTATAGCTTAGATTATTCATTTTGAGTTAATTTTGTGTATAGTGTGATGCCACAGTTGGTGTTCATTTTATTCCATGTGGGTATTCAGTTGTCTCAGCACCATTTGTTATAGAAAATTATTCCTTCCTCTTTGAAGTGTCTTGGCATGACTAAAAAATCAGTTGACCATACATTTGTGGGTCTACTTTGGGCTCTATTCTGTTCCATTAATCTATGTATTTTTCTTTAGGCTGATTAGTGAAGGTTTGTAATAAGTCTTAAGTCAT
>NC_137775.1:177564897-177864385 GCF_963455305.1 Plecotus auritus | reverse complement strand
ATTATCCCTAAAAGTTTCATAGTTTTAAAAGCTATTAGAAATAGTAATGAGTTATTATTTTCCTTGTTCTTCATATATAGAAATACAACAGATTGTTCTATATTGATTTTATACCCTACAATCTGGCTAAAAACTCAATTCTTAGTCCTAGTAGAGTTTTTGTAGATTTCGTATGATTTTCTACATACACAATCAGGTCATCTGTGGGGGAAAATGAAGACAGGTTTCTTCTTTTTTAAAAATCTCTGTGGCTCTAACCGGTTTGGCTCAGTGGATAGAGCGTCGGCCTGCGGACTCAAGGGTCCCAGATTCGATTCCAGTCAAGGGCATGTACCTTGGTTGTGGGCACATCCCCAGTAGCGGGTGTGCAGGAGGCAGCTGATGGATGTTTCTCTCTCATCAATGTTTCTAACTCTCTCTCCCTCTCCTTTCCTCTCTGTAAAAAATCAATAAAATATATTTTTAAAAAATCTCTGTGCCTTTTAATGTGTTATTGCATTAGCTATAACCTCCCGTGCAGTGAACAGAAGTGTTGAGAGGAGATATCCTTGTTTTGTTCTGATCTTAGTGGAAAGCATTCAATTTTTCAACATTGAGTTATACTGATATTAGCTGTAGATCTTTGTAGATGCCCTTTGTCACACTGAGAAGTCACCATCTACTCCTAGTTTGCTCAGAGTTGTGTGGGTTGTTGTTTATTTAACCAGGTGTTGAAATTTGTCAAGTTCTTTGTCTGCATTCATTGAAATGATCATATGGTTTTTCTCTTTTATTCTAGTAATATGAAGCATTACATTGTGTGATCTTTGCATATTTAACCAACTTACATTCCTGGCACAAATTCCACTTGGGCATAATATACCATTTTTCATTATAAATGAAAGTAAGAGAATGTGGCTGGATTCAATTTGCCGCTCTCTCCTTGAGTAGTTTTGCAACAACGTTCATGAAGGGGGCAGCTCTGTCGTTTTCTTTTCTCATAATGCCTTAGCTTAGTTCTGGTATTTGGGTATACTGGGCTGACACTACTGAGTTAGTTCTATTGTTCTCCTTATACTCTGTGACTGTTCCAAAACCCAATCCCACTGCTTTCAGTCCCATACTACTAGACCCTGCTAGCTATTCTTGATTCTTTTCCTCTTCTTTTTTGCCCATATCCAATCCATCTCCAAGAACTGATTATTCTAGCTTCAAATCATATCACAAGTCTATTCACTTCTGAGTTTTTTGTCATATCAGCCTTCTGCTTAAAGCCTTTCACTGGCTTATCTTGGCACACAGATCTAGACCTTCTCACCTGTCTCGACTCTGTTTTCTCCCTCACTCATTACCCTCCACCCACATAGATTCATTCACTACCTGGAATCCCAAACTCTTTCATGTCTTACACATCCTTATTTTCTCCACTCTTCACATGGCTAAGCCCTATTTATCCTTCAGGACTCAGTTCTAATGTCACCTCCTCCGAGAGGCCTTCCCTGAGCCCCCAATGAAACAGTCCCACCATCCCTACTATTCCCTCTCATAGTATTTATCACTTTTACACACACACACACACACACACACACACACACACACACACACACACACACACTGACCCCCATATATCTTCACTCATATCTGCGTGTGTGTTTTTAAAAAAACCTGCATATTCAGTGACCCCCCCAGCATCTGGCATGACGACTGATTTCAGGAACTATTGGTTTAAACACTGACTGAGGAATGAGTGAACACTGCCCAGAGGCAGGACCGTGCACAGCAGAGCAGAGGCTTGGGGATCACAGATTCAAATTCCGGCTCGTTAAGTACGAACTGTGCAATCTTGGGCAACGTATTCAGAATCTGAAAAATGTCCATTTTCTTCTTTTAATAGGGGTGAAATAGTATACTATATTGAGATGTGTCAGGCATAAGAATGAACTAAAGCAGAAAAGTGCTTTGCATGTACTAGTGGCTTACTATATAGTTGTTCTCATTCTTCCTCCCTCGATACCAAAATAATATGGGAAATCTCTTTAAAGAGATCTACATTTTCACAAAGAAAGTATAGAGGCTTCAGGGAAATTTTTCTTACTTATATACATTAAACTCCTCAAGACTCTGTTTAAGAACAAAAACAAGTATAAGGTTGCATAGTTTACCGGTAATTAACTCAAAGCCTTATTGAAAATTATAAATGAAAGTAAGAGAATGAGGATATTTTGGCCTCTTCCTTTGTTAGCTAGACCCTCATGACTCCTTCCTGGGTGTACTAATTGCTTAAAAATAAATTCTAAACTTCCAGAAACAAGTTCCCGAAGCGAAGCACTTTTCTTCGCCTACTCAGCGGTACCTTCAAGGAGAACTGGTAGACGGGGTTGATTTTTCGGAGGTCGTTAACAACAAAATAAAGAAGAGCTGCTCTCGCGGCCACGGGTCGGTAACATTCTCGGGCCTCGTTGATCTTCTTTTCATTTTCTTTAGCTTCAGTCACCTATGGTGAGAGCAAACAACATAGTAACGTAACTGTTCACATTCTCTATTCTTATCCAAGTGATGGAAGGGACGTATCTGAAAGGAGAAATTATTCGTATCAAAATAGATAACAGCCCTAGCTGGTTGGCTCAGTGGACAGAGCCTTGGCTTGCAGACTGAAGGGCCCTGGGTTCAATTCCAGTCAAGGGCACTTTGCCCAGGTTTCGAGCTCCATCCCCAGTGGGGGGCGTGCAGGAGGCAGCCGAGCAATGATTCCCTCTCATCACTGATGTTTCTCTCTCTTTCCCTCTCCCTTCCTCTCTGAAATCAATAAAAAATAAAATAAAAAATATATATGTTTTAAAAGATAACATATAGCATCTATGTGCTTGCTGTTCAAAATTATTAAATTCATATTAAAACAATTTTAATTTTATGTTTACTATGAATATTAAAATATTTAAAATAATGAACATTTAAAATAATTTTTTCATAGGCGTTTCCAGGGGGAAGGGATATAATGCCAGCTGTTTGATCACAGGTTGAACAAACTCGATGGTTTCAGCACTACAGAATTTATTCCGAGTAATGTCACCTTTCTGCCCGCCCCCCTCCCCCCTCTCCCCTCCCCCCCCCCCCCCCCCCCCGCCGCTTTCAGGGATTAATAACCCAGGTATATTGCCTCCCAGTGAGAGCTCTTACAAGTCTGCTGGGTCAATTCAATGCCAATAACTTTATTAGTCAACAAGGTATACAAAAGCAGCCAAGGTCAATAATATATCTAATAGCCAGGCTTACTAAATAGCCTCTATACGAAGACTCTCATGACTGTCTAGTTTTGACTTTGCACCAGAGCATCCATATGCTCATATATTTCCATTTAGTTTATCATTCTGTATTAGCCTCTGGGTACATTAGGAGAGATAATTAAAAGAAACCACTCTCAACCAACATATTCGCTTTTGTTCAAGGCTCAGATATCTATTTCTCTTAGCCAGGATCACTGCTGGCCACTATATGATGCAGTATTTCCCAAAACTTTTTTAACAGACTCGAGCCATCATATTTGTGTATAAAAGGAAATAAAGAAAATGTAGAGCAGAGGGGAGTCCCTATATGGAAATATATTAAGAAGATAGGGAGAGGCATTTTAAGAGACAATTAGAAGTTGATTTGAAAGCTAAGACCTAATTTACTTAATTGCTCTAATCTTTACCATCTCAGGAGCCCCCTAGAATTCCTTTTAAGTAAAAAGAGTAATTTGGAATTCCATTTCCTTGCTTAAATTAAGGCAAATATATTGGATGTGTGGTGACACAGCCTCTGCTGGGCAATTAGCAGATTGCTTAGTAATGAGGATATTCCAGAAAGCGAATAAGGGTTCCTCTGATTTTGCAACGACGGACTTTTAAGGGTTAATGGTTACTTGTGAAAATCCACAGTGCGCACCAGCATAAAGCGCCCGGGGACACGCTGGCGTCAGCGGGAAGTTCACTCAATGAGAAGCCTTCTCATTGGGCGTTTAGGACGTGACTTTCTCCCAGGGTGAAGAAGGCATCGAGGACAGCGGGAGGCCATCTCTCGCTCGGCCTCCCAGCCCTGACGGCCTGGACACAAAACTTCATCTCTAAGTATTTCTCTAAAATGTGCAACAGACTGGGAGCCCCGTGGCGAGGCTGGAGGAGGTCAATTTGCCAGGGCTAGATACTAAAGGAAACCTTTTCTGATTTTAGACCATCTTAGCCAGCAGGCCCCAGTGTTCTTCAAATTTGGTCACACAGAACAAACAACAGGCCCTAGTCAGTGTGGCTCAGTGGATAGAGCATCGGGCCCTGGACTGAAGGGTCCCAGGTTCGATTCTGGTCAAGGGCATGTACCTTGGTCGCAGGTTCCCCGGCCCTGGTCGGGGTGCGTGCAGGAGGCAATCGATGTATCTCTCTTACATCGATGTTTTTCTCTGTTTCTCCCTCTCCTACTCTAAATATCAATGGGAAAATATCCTCGGGTGAGGATTAACAACAAAACAAAACAAAACAAAAAAAACCACCACCACCAAATAACAGCCTGGAGGAGTCTAATCTGAACGCCTGGGTCTGTGGAATGACGAGGAGCCAAGCTGGGCCGCACAAAGCCGTTTTTAGGGCAGTTTACCGGACGATCCCTCAGTCCCCTTTGAGGAACTACCGAACGGGGTTACACTTTCCTCCGCATGTTTATAAAGCGGAGCGTTCCAACAAACCCTCCGTGCCCTCGGCCTTTCCCCACCTTGTGCTCTATCTCGGCGGCCGTGGCCTTCGTGGCCTCCAGTCTCTCCACCAGCTGCGTGTCGCCCAGGAAGCTGCCCTGGGCCGCCGACAGGCGCAGGAGCAGGTCGTCCTCCAGGGCCTTCAGCTCTATCTTACCGTCGTTCTGGTGCTTCGTCAGGAGCAACTACCACAAACCGAGGGACGGAAGAAATGGTGGTTAAAGTCCTGTTTTTAAGCAGCGTTTCCTCATCCATTTCATGGACTCCTTTAGAATGAAACACACTTAACATTAAAACACACCGATGATCATGCTTAACAATTCTTTCGGAAAGTGTCAGAAGGGGTTGCACTCCGGGGTCCAGAGTGTGAACACTTATCATCACCACTTCGCACCGTGACCTGACGCTGCCGTTTCAGGATCCACCACTGGAGAACCCCTGGTTTTACAGGAGCAGCAGCTTTTCCCACCAAGGGTCAGACGGTCAATACTCCCGGCTTTAGGCCGAACAGTCTCTGTTGCTATTACTTAACTCTACAACAGACTTCGTCCTATGTTTAGAACCTTACTCTGGTTTTCTTGTTGTCTGTATTCAACACTGAATTTAATTTTTCCCCCCTAATCGGTGCACTTAAAGCCATAAACTTTCCTTTAGCTGTTAGTCATAACCAAAGACAAGTCCCTTAATTTTTTTTCTTTTTTCTTTTTTTTTTTTGGGGGGGAGGTATTAATCCTCACCTAAGGATATTTTTTTCCATTGCTTTTCAGACAGAGTGGAAGGGAGGAGGAGTGGAAGGGAGGGAGAGAGAGAAAGAGAGGGAGAAACATCGATGTGAGAGAGACACATTGACTAGTTGCCTCTCGCACATGCCCTGACCGGGGGTGGGGAGCAAGCCCCAGACCCAGTATGTGCCCTTAACCAGGACTCAAACCTGTGACCCTTCAGTGCCCGGGCCAATGCTCTAACCACTGAGCCCCCCAGCCAGGGCAAGCCCCTTAGATTTTCCAGCCTTCCTCCTTTACTCCTCCTCTCCGTCCTTTCGCCCTGGCCGATCGGCTATGACACCCAACGGCAAAGGCATGTGCCTGCAGCAACACAGGCCTCTGCTTCCCAAGCTCTCGTGCCTCTGCCCGTCCAGTCACTGCGTCAAACAAGACCGGGAGCCAGCCCTCCTCCTCCCTGGGCACAACCCCAACTACCTCCTTCATCGAAGGCCCCCTGAATTTCTGCTCCTGTTCACACGTGCCCTCTGTTTCTCAATGAGACTGTGAGATCCTGGAGGGCAGGGCTCCTGTCTAACACTCACGTGTCCGGCAGTGTAATTTGGGCAAAGCAGGTGCTGAGTAAGTGTTGGTGGATGATTTCGTGTTTTTTACCTTAAGCTTCTCCAAATCCGGCCTTTCGATACTGACCACCTCTGCCAGCAGCTGGGCTTCCAGACCGTCTTCTGTGACCGTGAAATTGAGGAGGGTTGTCTGAGCTTGCAACTCTGGCTTATAGTGAGGATTGGCCAGTTTTGTGTGGAGGAGGAGACGGAAGTCCTTGTGAAATTCACACTCTTTGTCTCCAATCCTGATATACCTAAAGGGGACAGAACGGACATTCAGGAGCTTCCCCGGAACCAGGACGGATAGCAAAGTGTCATTCCAACCCTGCATGCTGGTCATGTATCCGGGCCTTAGGATTAGGCGGTTCAGGGTTTTTCAGCTACTCTCGGCTTCCCTAAAGTAAATAACGGATAGGAATTATCCCCCGAACCTCTATGTACTTACGTTTCCTCATATGCAAAACGGTGGTAACAGCAGTATTCACCTAACAATTAAATACAATAAATCACATAAAGGACCTAAGCCAACAAAAATGTTAGCTTCCATTATTATAATCACTGTGACTCACCTTATCTTAAACATTGCTATTCTTTAAGGGTAAAATGAGTATGTATGCGTTTGTACACATCTATGTACAGGTGTATGTATATTTAAAATTTACATGTAGCAAACATGCATGTATACGTCAAATCACTTTCCAATACTTGGGCACTGGGTCCAGGACAAAGTTGAAGAAGCCTCCGTGTGGGATGCACGGCTCCCCCTCCGGCTCCATCTCGCACAGGCCTGGGCTCTCTGCGACCAGGCTTCTGTTTGTATCCCTGTTCCCCCGGCCAAGGGCACCAGGGGCGGCACTTCGTCCACGCTCTTCCAATCACAGTGCCCTTTACTGGGTTGGGGTTTGGGACAGAGAGAAGGGAGAGTTGGAACTGGAACCTTTGCTTGTGTTGAAGTCCGTCTGTCCTCCTGGTGAGCCAAGTAGCACAGAAAGACACCCCTGGCTTCCCGGAGGAGGAGAATGAACCAATATGCAGATGGAGGAGCAGAGCAAAGGGGCGTGCTCTGGGTTCCCCGGATTTCCAGGTCCCACCTTCCCTGGAGCCTGGCTGCGCTTGCACTTCCGTTGCCATGACATCCTGCAGCCTTGGAACAGGCTCTCCGTGGAGCTTGAGCTGGATGGAGGTGGCTGCTGTGATTGCAAGCAAAACACGGAATGAACGCAGCCTCTCCCTGAGGGAGGGCCTGGTTTTTCCCCTTCTCAGATGCTGGGAATTGTAAGGACGTGGTCACCTGGCTCCATTCCCCTGTGGGTTCCTTCATTTACTTGGTTAATAAATAAATATGTATAAAGCACCTACAATGGGACAGATCAAAGGTCTGCCCAATTAAAAGAAAGGCAAAGGATCTGAATGGATATTTTTCCAAAGAAAATATACAAATGGCCAACAAACGCCTGAAAAGATGCTCAGTATCATCAATCATCAAGAAAACGCAAATCAAAGCCACAGTGAGGTACCACGTCATACCTACTGGATGGCTACAGTCAAAAGCCACAGGCAATAACAAGTGTTGGCATGAAATGAGAACCCTCATGAACTGCAGGTGGGAATGTAGAATGGGGTAACCACTTTGGAAAACAGTATTGGCAGTTTCTCAGAATTTTAAACATAGAGTTATCAGTTAGCTCAGCCATTCTACTTCTAGGTAGAGACTCAAAAAAATGGAAAACGTATGTCCACATAGAATTTGTACACAAATGTGTACAGCAGCATTATTCGTAATAGCCAAAGGGTAGAAACAACCCAAATGTCTGATGGATAAATAAACTGTGGTATATCTAAGCAATGGAATATTATTCAGCCATAAAAAAAGAAAATATTGATACATGCTACAACATGGATGAACCTTGAAAACATTATGCCAAGTGAAAGAAGCCAATCACAGAAGACCACATATGATATGATTCTATTAATAGGAAATAACCAGGATAGGCAAATCCAGTAGGCAAATCAAAGTAGGTTTGATTGCTTAGGAATTTCAATTCTAAAATTGACTGTGGCTGCCCAATGCTGTGAATATAGTTAAGAACCAAGGAGTTCTTCACTTTAAATGATATATTGTATATATGTGAATTATACCTCTGTAACGAGATTGCCAAAAAAAGAAAAAAAAAAGAGAACAACCTATCAAGAGGTCAACCAGTAACATTTGGACTTCATCGGTCTGTTAGGAAATCAACCATGCTAACTGTAGTTTTTCAGATTTTATCCATCTGCTAACCATAGTTTCTCAGAGGCTCTTGCTTCACTTTTGAGCATATTGAGCTGTCTCACAGGATGGTCTTATTTTATAAGAACACATTTTTAGTTAACCTTCTTTTTGAAGACATTTTCAACCATATCTACATTGGGAACATCATCCAATTTCTCCCATTACTTAGTTCCCCTTTCCAAGGTTTTCCAAAATAGATCTCACAAGTCAAGTAAGCTTCGGGAACATCTTCCTTGGTTGGCACTAGCCACTGTATTACTGTTGGCCTAGATGCCGAGATTTGCATCAGTGGCTTCTGAAGGAAATCTTAAGAGTGAAAGTTTTGTGTAGTTACTGCCCGGGGTTCTCACACACAAGCAATACCAAGGCTGATACTCATTTACATCGTCACAGTAAGAACACCCACACTCTCAGCCAACTTCCATGCACAGCCTGTGCTTTTCTGATTACGGTTCCATCTCAGTTTCAATCCATTCCTCCCTTGGCAAGTGTCTCAGAAATGCCAGGTCTGTCACTACCATTTATGATTTCAGGTTGAATTTCCCCTCATTTGCTCATGAATTTTTCACTGGGTTTGAGTTCATATTTCATAAACTTCCTGTTTTAATCACTAATCCATATCCCCAGATGATAAGCGAATTTAAACATTTTTACACTGGTCTGGGTGAAAAAGGTGAAGGGAAAAAATAAAAAACAAAAAAAAAAACCCCTCATGGTCACAGACAACAGTGTGGTGTTTACCAGAGGGAAAGGGAGTGGGAGGAGGTAGACGGTAAATGGGGGATAAATGGTGATGGAAGGAGACTTGACTTGGGGTGGCGAACACACAACACAATATACAGATGATGCTATAGAAGGGTATACCTGAAGCCTATATAATTTTATTAACCAGTGTCACCCCAATAAGTTCAATTTAAAAAACAGAGGCCCAAAAATCCCCCAAAATAAACACTTAAGTTTAAATGAAGTACACTGAATAAATGAAGTCTAGAATTTTCTTTATTGTTCTAAAGGGATAGCTTGTGGCAGGATTAGGAACTGCAATAAGAAGTCAAACTAATTTTGAGATTTGTGTGGAGGGTGTATAAATATGAGAGAATCAAAACAAGCCCCCAGGCCCTGACCGTTTTGGCTCAGTGGATAGAGCGCTGGCCTGTGGACTCAGGGGTCCCAGGTTCGATTCCGGTCAGGGCCATGTGCCTTGGTCGCGGGCACATCCCCAGTGGGGGGCGTGTAGGAGGCAGCTGATCGATGTTTCTCTTTTATCATTGGTGTTTCTAACTCTCTATCCCTCTCTCTTCCTCTCTGTAAAAAATCAATAAAATATATTATTAAAAAAACAAAAACCAAAAAACAAAACAAGCCCCCAGCAAGACAACTAACATTTCTGAAAGTCATAGGTGTTCAGGCCTCAGGGGAGAAATCCCTCTTGGGCAGGGGTTGGAGAACAGCATCTACAAAGGGCCAGAGAGTAACTATTTTAGGCTTTGCAGGCCACATGCGTCTCTGCCACATAGTCTTTGTTATTGACAACCCTTTAAAACAATTGTCAGCTCTTCATAAGTTATATGTGTCTAATGACTATGCTGCACACCTAAAACTAATATTGTACGTTGACTATAGTTTTTTAAAAAGCTGAAAAAAGAAGTCAAAGATAAACAACAGCAGCACACCATTCTTAGCTCACAGGCCTTATCAGCACAGGCTGTCTGCCATTTGCCACTCTAGAGGGTCACACCAGGTAGTGGCATTAGCGTGATCTCCTCTCCATGCAATAGCAGCTAATCTCCAAGGATTTCCCAGGAACACCAAGCTACAAATTTTTCCCATCAGCCACTACGCACAACTGTGCTTCCCCTCCCTAGGCTTTCAAGAAAACACACACCACAAAACACACGAGACTGGCCAACATGGATTCTGAGGTTCGACAATTTTGCAGGTGACAAAGCCATTACTGGTTAAATATGTCCTTAATGAAACAGCTCCATCAGGGGGCTCAGAGGGGACTCCAGGGCTCTCTAAATCCCCCTTGCATGTCTACAGATATGCCCTGAAGCATTCATAGTTTGGGAACCAGAAATCTATCTGTTGGATTTTCTCTGTGAGGAGAGTTAGTTGGAGGGACTCTGCTAAGCTGATGGAAGAGATAAGGATGTCTGCCTGTAAAATTGGTTTTACATTTTGCTCTGAAACCTTCTTTATTAAGCTTAGATTTCCCAGGGATAGTAAATTATGCTCAACTGGGGTGTTTATGATCTACGAAAGGCAAGAACTACATAATGACTCAGTGGGTTTTATCACTGCTGCTAGGTTAATTTTTGGTTAATCTCCTATCTGGGAAAATTAAATGGATGGCTAATGCTCTCTCAGGATTTGAAGGATCTGGACGACGACTGAGTTAACCAGAGGGGTGGGAAGAGCCAACAGTCCTTGTGTTGTTTCTGTGAAAGACAGGAATCCAGAGGTCATGACTTCTACACCACAGAAGGCAGCTGTGAGCTCTTGAACTTAAATCTTCAGTGAGAAGTAACAGCAAGGCATGAAGAGCAGCATACAATGTAGAAGTGTGGCTACTTTTTAAAATGAGTAGTTCTTAACCTACTTTCCAGCCCATGCCCTCCCGGAACAGGACACTGTATCACAGTGAGAGGGGGGTGCGGTAAGGGGGGGGTGGGATTGGGGCGGAGACAGGAATCTGAATCTGCAGGGGAGTTGCTCCTGGAGGGTGTCCATACATTCCTCCAAGGGAGAGAGCTCCTCCTGCCTCGCTTCTCATTGGCTGAGAATTGCTGGCTTAGAGGTGAGAGATTAATTATACGAACACAACCTGAAATAAAATGTGTTTTCCCAGTACAAACACCATGGCTTATTTGGATAGGATATCGGGTGAGTCAAAAACATTGTTTCACCTACCAGAGTTGTCATTTTAAGGCAAGAAGATCCCCTAGTGATCATTCAGCTGATTCCTTTTTATGAACCCAGTGAGTTTATGACTTGTCCAAGGTCAGATAGCTTAAAAGCAGAGTGGGGATCAGAACCTGGGTCTGGACTCCTAGTATAAAGCTCATTTCACTGCATCAGACTGCAGGTTCATTTGCTCTGTTGGATGGTGACAGCTTGTAACCCTAACCTCTGTTGACCTGTCTGACCATCAGTCACAAGAGGGTACCGAGAGACTATGATTGACTCATAACAATTAATGGCCAACAGACAAAAAAATTTAAAGACACAGCTCAGAGAACATGCCCTGCTGATCTTTGTGTAGGAATTCTGTCCTTGTTTATGAAGGAGAATAGCACTGATTATCAAGGTGCCCAGCCCCAATCCAAGAGCTATGATTTCTGGTAGATACTTTCATAAAAGTAATTAATTTATAAAGTTATAAAAATATATCACAACTTACATAAAAGTTTTCTAACTCCTGGCTTTCAGGAAAAGAAAATGCGGTATTTTAAGTATGCCAAAATGCTCCCTCCTTAGCTGAATTACTGTGTCATAAAGACAATCATCTACAGATTAACTGTAAATTCAGTTTTCCATGTCAGGTTTGCATAAAAATCAGGTATACTGGGAATTTCAACGTTCTTTCAAAAGTTTATTCAAAATCCAACCCAAAGGTGCCGTGGGATGAAAAGATTCCTAATTTCCTCAAGTCATGAAAGGTCACTATTGTTGAGAAGGACTGATATGCAAATGACATGAAAAACACTTGCAAGTGATTTATTGGTGAATGTTCACAGCCATTTCTCTGATAAACACAGGATACATTTCTCCCAGTGTTCAGATTTACCTGAGAGCCAGAATCTCTGAGTAGAACGAGAGGAAGCACTGTCCCAGTATAACCAAGACGATTGTCTAAAATTGAGATTATCATCTGGAAACTAAGGAAGTGTCTCTTACTTTTGTTAGAACGGTTCCCGATATTTAGGATAGCTACTTGGAAAATGCCATCAGTCTTGGATCATAAAGACCTAAATAAACATCGTTAGTGACCAGAACCTGAGCAAACACCATCATTTTTTATCGCCATCTGACACCAAACGTGGAAAAGCAGCATCTTCCATTAGAATGAGGACTCGCACCTGTGGCAGATCGAAGATTTTTTTACTAAGGAGGAGCTGCACTGAGAATCTTTTTAAAAGGAGATTTGCAAAACCTTTCTCCCAATGCTGTCTGTTTGGAGAGAAATTTCCTAAGAGAGTGTCTCTAAGATGGACAATTCAGACAGCTAACAAGTTCTCCGAATATGAGGAATTCCAGGCCTCATCAGAGCTGTTTTGTCAGAGTAAAGAGATAGCAGCTGGGTCTTAAGATAAATAAATAATATAGCCCCACTAGTTGGAAAGAAAGAAACACTTAAGAGAAGGAAAAACAACTTTTCCACGGACACCTAAAAGCCTTCCTGCATACCCTGCTGTTTAAAATTAAAAGCTTCTCCAACAGCTCCGGCTGAGAGCAGCCAAAAGGATCAGGTGGAGAGCAGGCGAAGGGAGGTGTTACTTAGCAACCTGGGCAGAGGTGTTACTTAGCAACCTGGGCAGGAGGGGCTGTTCCACTTGGTCCAACCTGGTTTCTGCTGAAAGCCGCACAGCTGGCGAGACTTGCAAGGAAAAGAAGAAAGAAGAGTCCTGAACAGACATGAGTTCACTGTCTTGCTGCTTCATACACTTAACATAACCAACATATCCTTCTAAGACAGACGCAAACTGCAATTAGAATGAAAAAAGAAGATTAATGTTGCAAGAGTCTAGGTACCACTGAACAGGGAAAAAAAAAAAAAAAGGAAACCAAAAAAGAAAATCAGATGATTTCCTTTTTGAGATGTATAAAGTATATAAAACGTATGTATTATAATATTTCGCTACATCCATATTTAAATATTATAATGTGCCATGAAAAATAAATTCTGGTTCCATTTATATTTGTTTGCCCTTTTAAAAAATTGCTTTTTTGAAGGAGAGGATCTACGGTTCTGAATCTGTGGCCCTATTTGGTTTTTACTTTCAGATGAAAACAAACAGCATTAGCAAGAAAACTGTCAGTGTGTGAATGCACTAACCATAGACCCCGAGTATTACAATTGAAAAAAAAAAATCTTGATTGAACTTAGGAACAGAGAAGGTTGTTGGTATTTTCTGCAATTAAACTTTATTTTGAATTAGAAATTGGGAGAGCCTAGAATGCTGAATTCTCTTCTATGAAGGCATGAATTTAACTTGAAAATAAAAATATTCTTACCCACAGGGACATGAGAGAACTGTATTACTCCAGATTTACTTGAAAACATAAGCTTCCAGCTCAAGAGAGACATTCTATTACAGTGTGGGATAGAATTGAACATGATTCTTAACTGCCACCGAAGACCTCATTCAAACAGATCTATAATCCTATATAATAAAAGGCTAATATGCAAATTGTCCCCACGAGTGGGAGTTCGACTGACGGGGAGTTAGATGTGCGCTGACCACCAGGGGGCGGCACGGAACATGGTGGGAGTCAGCAATGCAGCACTGGCAGTGGGGCAGTGGAGGTGCTGCCAGCCCCGATGGGCCCCAAGAGAGCGGGACCACGGTGGGATGGTGGAGCAGGTGAGTGGGCAGGCGGCACCAGGCCAAGGTGGGTGCAAAGGGTGGCCCCAGCCGGCAGCCGCTAGGGACCCGACGCGTGCACGAATTTGGTGCACTGGACCACTATCTACTATAATACAATCGTGTGGCATCAACTCCAAAGGCAGCAACTTATTATTTAATCAACTGAAAACCTGAAACTAAGAGACTTCCTTGTATTTGTTTCAGCACGACTTGCAGGAAAACTAGTCATTACAAAATATCTATAAAATATTCTCCCTTTCATGATATTACTTCTATAAAATAGAGATTTATGCCACACAGTTAATATTTCTATTCGTTAGTTTTAAGTTTCTTCCTAGGGAATACTTCTTAAACACTATTACTAAAAAATAATTACGTAAAAATAAATATAGAATAATGTACAAAATGCCTTTAAAAATATTTATATGCTCAGAAACATATATGCATTTTCCAATCAAAATGCATGTTGCAGTAAGGTGACTCCAGCTAAAATTAAAGTTTATAAATTCTTTTAATAATGTTTGGGAGATCTGAAAGATTACATAGATATAATTTTATGAAGATGCTTCACACATCAGCAACTTCTCTAATATGGAAGCCAGTAAATTTGCTTTGGAAAAAAGTACATGTTGATAAATCTTCCCAGATATGTTTTCTGTCGATTGCTACCATAAGATATATTTTGCTTAAAATTAGGATTGTCTGGAGTTTGGTGGATTTAATTATTTGTAATTACCCAGCTGTTGTCAGCCTGTGGCCATTAGGACAGCGGCATCTACTATGTGGGTCAGGTTCAACTGTATATCTTCCCAAACACAGGTTTAATGTGCTATTGATGAAACCATTACTAGAACCAAATTAAAGTCGGGGCTGATGTATTGGTCCACAGGGAGCTGTCAGACATGAAAGGAGTAATTAGTATTCATTACTTCATACTCCACAACATTCCAATTATTAATGAACTTCAACTTTTGGGCTATGCTATATCTATCACAAGCATCTTCTCAGACATTCATTATTAGGAAGAATAAACTAACATTAGTTTTTTCAAACCGCCCCCCCCAAAAAAAAAAACAACACAGAACTAAGATAAATAAAAACACTATTAATAGCCGGAAATTTTCTGAGGTGCCTTCTCTCAGGAGTATAACAGTATTATTCCACCTGCATTTGCGGAATATGATGCAATAAAGATATTCTGGGTAATATATCAGTTTTCAATCCCCAGGGTTTGTCTCCCCCTCTTTTTCTTGTTTCTACTACTATTCTGTCTTTATAATGCAAAGGGAAACATAGAAAAAAAAATCAAGTAAAGTGTTCACTGTTGGAGATCACAAAAGGAACACCTATTAGAAAATTTACAAACATGTAGATTCGTATGGGATGTGATCAAGGTAAATCCAATTTTTTCTGTTCCTTTTTTAACATTGCAAATGGGTTTCTATCTCTATTATCAAACAAAGCACTTCAACATTTTCCTATTAATTTTATTTTTCATTGTTTTCTCCCAGTTTTTGTTTCATTAAAAGAAAAAGAATTCCTATTTCTACCAATCTATTTTTCCATACCCCCTTCTAGCTTGCATATGTGTGAATATTTTATAAAGTTTCTATCTCTCTCTCTCTTGTTTGTTTGTTAATCCTCACCCTAGGATATTTTTCCCATTGATTTTTAGAGAGAGTGAAAGGGAAGGAGGGAGGAGAGGGGGAGATAGCGGGGGGTGGGGGAGAGAAACATAGATGTGAGAGAGACACCTGATCAGTTGTGTCTCGCACATGCCTGGACCTACTGGGGCCAGGTATCAGAGTTGTGACCCAGGTACTTGCCCTTGACTGGGAATTGAACTTGGGTGCACAGGCTGATGTTCTAATCATTGAGCAACACCAGCGAGGTTATCTCTCTTTTTAAAGAGTTACATGAGGGACCAAGAGAGCATTTGTTTTGTTTAAGCATATTTCTTTTCAGATAAAAAGGACACAACCATTTAAATATCAAACTTTATTCCCAAGTACTTTTAATGCTTTTATAAAAATATTAGTCTAAAATTTTTGAGTGTCCTCAATTTTTTTTTTTTCCCTTTCAAAAATAAGAGGTGGGATAAAATAGTTCCTCCTGGGGAAAAGTGGCTAATGGTATTAAATACGATTTCTTTTTGTATTATAAAAAACAGCAGAAGGGTGAAAAGTCCCTACCTCAGTTCCCTGAAAGACTTCGCAACTCTTGATCACTACAGATGAGCACAGGAATCAGTGTAAACACTTTGGAAGTCTCTACTATAGAACTGACAACTCCCTGCCATGCAATCATCTCACCAATGGCTCTGTATTCCTTTTATTGTTTACTAGAGGCCCAGTGCATGAAATTCGTGCATGGGGGGGGTGTCCCCTCAGCCTGGCCTATACCCTCTCCAATCCGGAACTCCTCGGGGAATGTCCGACTGCCAGTTTAGGCCTGATCCAGCAGTTGGACATCCCTTTTGGGATCCGGGACTGCTGGCTCCTAACCGCTCACCTGCCTGCCTGCCTGATGCCCCTAACTGCTCCTGTGCCGGCCTGATCACCCCTAACCTGATCACCCCTAACCACTCTCCCCTGCCTGCCTGATCGCCCCTAACTGCCTCTGCCCCCGCCGTGGCTTTGTCAAGAAGGACATCTGGTCTATCTGGTCTAATTAGCATATTACCCTTTTATTAGCATAGATAGGTCTATCTTTCCCTGGGGAAATGTCGCTTCTTTAAGGGCAGGATCTATACCTCATCATGGTTTATACTGCGGCTGGCATACAGCCATGCTCAGAGAGGTTTATTCAGTGGCTGGTCGAATATGTAAGCATCACTAGCACTCAGATTCTCTGGATAAAGATACTCTAAAAACATCTACATGGGAGAGGGAAGTGGAAAAAACTGAAGCTACAGATCTGAAATTTACCCTCATACAAGTGGTTGCTCCCACACATGAGTTTAGTAGGACTGTTACAGTAATAACTGCATACAATAAACAGAGTTTTTGATATTCTTTCATATTATTTTAAATTCTTTTAACCTTTTAAAAAATGCTGGAATGACATGATCAGCTCTATAAAGCCTAAAAGATTATACATGTTCAGAAAGAGAGAGAGAGGGATTGTCACCTTTTTTAAAAAATATATTTTATTGATTTTTTTACAGAGAGGAAGGGAAAGGGATAGAGAGTTAGAAACATCGATGAGAGAGAGAAACATCGATCAGCTGCCTCCTGTACACCCCCAACTGGGGATGTGCCTGCAACCAAGGTACGTGCCCTTGACCGGAATCGAACCTGGGACCCTTCAGTCCGCAGGCCGACGCTCTATCCACTGAGCCAAACCGGTTAGGGCTGTCACCAACTTTCTTACACCTAAATTGTGTTACTGGAAGTCCAAGTTAAAGCTGGCGAGTATGTATCTTACTGACAAAAAATTTTAGGTCTTCATAACAGAGTCAGAACCTTAATAACAAGGATTTCACTTTAGTGACATTTAAGCTATTACACTATATTTTTAACACATCAGACACAGCTGCAATTATATTTATGTTAGAGTTGCAGTTTGTTAAGTGGCTTATTAGATGTTCTAAATGTAAGTCTGGGTAAATTCTGGTTTATTAAACAATTATAAGTTGTCAGTCACTGTAAATGGATTTACTTGGTGAGATGTATAATATATTCTATACTCATTGGTTAGTCTATTTAGAAAATAGAAGTTAGTCACCTTTAAGCAGGCCAATTTCCACTTAAAATGGACAGGAATAATCTAGTGATGAAAAAGGAGATAGATACCTTTGAGAGAATGGGCGTCAAAGAAGAAGGGGTTGGGGAAGTTCCGAAATTACTCCTCTGTAAAGGAGAAGGAGAAAGAGAGAGAGAGAGAGGAAGAGAGAGGGAGAAAGAGGGGGAGGGGAGAGAGAGAGAGAGAGAGAGAGAGAGAGAGAGAGAGAGAGAGAGAGAGAACGCAGTGAGATAAGTCTAGTGGATGGTGGTTCTTGAGTGAAGAGGCACAAAGAACCTTTGGGATGCCACGACCTCCTGACACCCCCTGAGGCCATGCAGGCCTTGGAGGTGTAACTGCGACCTCTGACCTTCACACACTTACAGAAAACGACCTGGTGAGTCCTTGGAAATGGCGTCACTGCCCTGGGAGAATGTCCCGAGAGAGTGGGGTGGCCCAGGGGGGAATGGCAGCATTTAGAATGTCACATGGGGGTATTCCCACTTTTTGAATGTATTTTTTTAATCCTCACCCGAGGATATTTTTCCACTGATTTTTAGAGAGAGTGGAAGAGAGAGGGAAAGACAGAGAAATATCGACGTGAGAGGAACACATCGATGGGTGGCCTCTAGCATGCCGCGTCCTGACCAGGGCCCGGGCTGGGGTGGAGCCTGCAACCGAGGCCCATGCCCTTGATGGGAATCGAACCTGGGATCCTGCAGTGTGCAGGCGATGCTCTATCCACTGAGCCGAACCGGCTAGGGCTATTCCCACTTTCTGGTAGTCCATCTCTGTGAAACGTTGGGGATGATTTTAGGTATCCATTAATGAATCCTTTTTTTTTTTTTAATGGTTATATTTTAAGTATATTATAAAAAAAATAGAACTAGCACAGTAAACCCATAATTTTGTGGATGCTATTACTTGCAATGAGGCTAACGTTAAAAAAAATAGTGAGGGGACTTTAAATTGGTTTAAAGAAAAATATTAAGTAAATAAGGATATAAGTGACTTGCAGTTCTGGCGAAAAAGGTAGTTTTGCGAAGTCCTGAAGTTTGAGAGACATTGGTATAAATTAATAAAGGAGCAACTATTCCCAGGCTTGTGACAATGCCGTTCTTGTCCGTAAGCCAGGAACTGGGCAGCATGAATCTGATCCAGCAGACACACAGTCTGAAAGTCTGGATCGTATTGAGGTGGCTTTGGTCTTGGAATGTGGGTTCCACGGAATGAAAAGTCAGAAACATCACCAAGAAGGATCCAATGGATTATGCCTGGTTATGAGGCTAAGACATAGAAGCTGATGATCAAACTCACATGTAACACAAAATGTATGCTAGAAACTCAGCAATACTTACTTTCCCTTTCTAACTGTGTTCCTGCCAAGCAGTGGGTCCAGGACTGGATCTACCGTTTCCTCAAGGTTTTCAATTAAGATGACATCTCCAAAGGCCAGAGCAGCTTCAATGGCATTCAAAAACCTTCACATTCCATCAGAATAGAGACGACGACATGTAAGCAAGCACAGGGAAAGTGTTCAAAATTATTTCTATTAAATTATATTTCTGTCCCTTTTAAAATGGGACAAATTAGAGAAAACTATTTTATAAAGTAGTATTCTTCCTTAACTAGATTACATGGAAATTAAAGATTAGGTTTTTGAAAGGGTTGAAGAGAATAAAACGGGGTGGAGAAAACTTATTGTGCTTAGCAGGTATCTTGCAGAAAGCTTGCAGCCTTGAACACCGCATAGCCTAGGTAACCACTAGCCACCTGGCCTCGGGTGGGGCCAAGGACGGACCGGACCCTTACAGCAGCAGAACGGCTTGCAGCCAGCAAGGACTAATAAAAACCTCTCTCTCCCCTCGGTCCCCGCTGATGCCTTTGTCGGGCTCAGCCCACCTGCACCCAGGTGCCTGAAATAAAAATCTCTTTTGATACATGATGGCCTCATGTCCTAGGTGTGCGACCCTGGCCCACTCCGAACCTTTCAGTTTTGAGATAAATTTCAGTTATATTTTTCAAGTGAAATTCAATAGTTTGAATTAATAAGCCCACACATAAATTAGTTCCTTTTGATGATCATCATGGTTGAAATAAATAAAACTATCCAGACATCATACATTTAAATGTATTTGATGGGACCTTTTTTAATTAAAAAAATTCAAATTCTATCAAATGTCTTGTGGTTTTATCAAACGTTCATTTTTTAAATCTTTAGGTTCAGTCATGTAAAATGGTGAACTGTCATTTTATTTCATTCCCATTCTTCAAAAACAGTCTCTCCCCTTCGAAATTAATTTTCTCCAAATATTCAGATGAGCACGGAGGACATTTATCTGCACAATTGCAGATATTCCTTATTTCATTTTACATGTGAAAAGATGACAGAGGACTCAAATGAAGTATCAGTAAGTCCAAAATTATTCAACATTAACTGAATACCATCTATATACAAAAGAGCTTTCTACTTATCAGATAGTATTAGCAGGCCCAATAGCAGGAAATCTCAGAGTAGATTCAATTCTCATAAGTGACATGTAATACTTGACTAAGAAATCAAATTATCTTCGTGTATTCAGTAGTAGGACTTACAGTTATGTTAAAGCTCTACTGTAGGCAAAGAGTACACATCATTAAGCCTGTAGGTGCAGTTGACAATTCTTGTGATATGCCAAATGCTCTGAAGAAGGATTACAATGCATCACATTTCCAGTCTGGTCCTTAGGAAATTGACATATTTTCCCTCTCAAATGCAGGGTTTGCTCTCACCTTCAGTCTAATTTCCTCTTCAGGTAAATGGGTGCGGCCCAACAGAAATGCTTTTCAACAGAAAGACTTTACATGAAACAGGATCAGGCAGACAAGTACCACCAAACTGTCCACATTTTCAAAGTGGCAGCGAGGTCTACCAAATGCCAGGACTTAAATCAGGCCCATTTCACACCAGCTAGAGAGAAAGCCAATCCCTCAGACTTCACATACCCTTTCTGGCCCAAATGCGTGACTTTCAGGTCAGTTCCATACTTATTCTTGATCCACTTAATTCCCTGTTGCTGGGGATCTATCAGCAGGGGCCAGCGCTCACAGTGTGCTAGGATTGTGGCGTTTTCGGTTGACATTCTGTCACTGGGCAGGCCTTCGTTATTCCAGGCGGCAATGGTAGCATCGTCCGTCAACATGGCAATCAAATCCCAGCCTTCGGTTATTGGAATGGAAACCTTTAAAATCAGAGTTAAATGCAACGCATAAGTAGTGGGGCAGAGCAAAAGACTCAGGATGACAGACTCAAACCAAGAGACAACATCCAAGTTCTCTGTGGACGCTGAGAAGCCAAATAAACTCTCACCATGAAATACAATCGGAGCCAATAAGCCCCGTATTTTACCTCTTAGGATCCTGTCAGTATCTGCTTTATTACTGCCTCTATCTAACCTCAAGGGACTTTGCCCTCTACATACATCTACTGCTCCTCCAACAAGATGAGCGTGAACTTAGACACCAGGAAGTACGGTCGATAACGGAAATGTATTTGCCCCGTGGAGGGATCACCCCACGTAAACCATGCTAGAGCGGGACATCCTGCTCAGACATTTCATCTTTTACTGCAGGCCCACACCACAAGGGGCTGACATCTCCTTCTGGGATGGGTTAACGGGATGCAGTCACTCCATCAGCTTGCCGGCTGTGCCCAGGCCTACACTGTGATGTGGAAAGCACTGCAATGGGGGAGCTGAACTCTGAGAGAGAGAGAGAGAGAGAGAGAGAGAGAGAGAGAGAGAGAGAGAGAGAGAGAGAGAGAGAGAAATCTGTTTTAAAGAATAGGGGTCATTCTTTATAAAAATGGACCAGTTTTACCAAAACTTAGCAAGATCACGGAAAGCAATGTATTCGTTGTGTCATCAATCACCAAGCATTTACCATATTGAGCACCTCCTACACATAAAACACTGTCTGGAGACGCCATAGGGCAAGATGGAAAAGGAGCTGGTCCCCAGGCTTGATGGAAACATGCCTCCGTAGAGATTACAGCAAGAGCCCAACTGGGAGGAGGCGGGGGGCAGAGGGGGGGGGGGCCAGAGTAGCAGTAGGTGTTTGATTTATTGGTTGGCCACAGAGCTTCAGTAAACTAAATGCTGGGAAAATTCCCACAGTAAAGCTAGGATGCAATTGGATATCAATACAGGAAAAGTAGCGCAATATTCTTACTGTTCCTGGCTACAATGTTACCTTACAAGTAAACGCTATCTCCTAGTGATATGAACACTAAGCCTTGGTATCTGACTTGATACAGTTTCCTTAAAGACGCAAGTAAATGAGTATCGTTTAGAATGAGCATCTTCCTATTAGCCAAGGATATGTGGCTTTAAATCCTTACCTTCCACCACCACCCTCGGTGCCACTTTCTGGAGGGAAACACTTTGGGTAACAGTGTAATTGGGATCTTCAAGGTCATGCGTGCTACCACCATGCTACCTGGTTTCTTCCGCATCGCGTGCTCCGAACACGTGCCCCCACTGTGGCACTTTCTGAAAACCTTTCCCAGGTGCCCTGTGGTGTCCTAGTCCTTTTTAGAGCAAACTCCCTTGCTCTCTACCTGTGTGTCTTACCCAAAACCCCCATCTCCCCCAGGGCAATGGCTCTCAACCCCAGCCTGCAATATTAGAACCACACAAAGTTCTCAAAAGCTGTCAACACCCAGTATTTTTTTTTATTCTCACCCAAGGATATGTTTTTTATTGGTTTTAGAGAGAGAGGTGAGCTATTTTTAAAAAAATACATTTTTATTGACTTCAGAGAGGAAGGGAGAGGGAGAGAGAGAGAGAGAGAAACATCAGTGATGAGAGAGAATCATTGATCTGCTGTCTCCTGCATGCCCCACACTGGGGATCAAGCCCACAACCAGGGCATGTGCCCTGACTGGGAATCGAACTGTGACCTCCTGGTTCATAGGTCAACACTCAACCACTGAGCCACACTGGCCGGGCTTAAGCTGAGCTATTTTTATACTTATGTACAAAATGGTATACTTCTAATCTGAAAGTAGTCATGAAAAAAAACACACACACATTAACAAATAACTCATAATATTAGTAAGAAAACAAAAGGTTTTATACTATACAATAACATCATAATCCAAATTTTATTTCAGTTATCAGTTTTGTTTGTATAATTAA
Source organism: Plecotus auritus (assembly GCF_963455305.1). Lineage (NCBI taxonomy): Eukaryota > Metazoa > Chordata > Mammalia > Chiroptera > Vespertilionidae > Plecotus > Plecotus auritus. The sequence goes on along the minus strand of NC_137775.1, from coordinate 177,841,596 downwards.
TTTTCATCCCTCTGTTTAGCCATCATTAAAATAAGAAAAACTGTCACACACAAGGATCATCTCCTTCACACCAGAATTTCCAGGCAGTTACTGTTACAGAGGTACAACAGAGGCTGGTCTATAGGCACTGTTTTTACTACTGAAATTTCAGTGTGATGCTTCCAAATGCTGACAAGGTAAGGAGCTGAGCTTACCTTTCGCTGAAGAAAGGGAACCCACTTGCAGTCCACCAGTTCCTGGCGATACTGCTTCGTAAAGGATCCGACGTAAGACACAAAGGCTGCCGTCAGCAGAACATCGCCACAGAGTGTCTTCTCTTGAGCTTCAAAGGATTCTATAGACTGGCCCCAGCGAATCTTCTCCGACTGAAAGATAAAATTACTCAGTTGTAATTGCAGGGTGAGCATCCCCTCAACAAATGCTTAATGTGATGGCCTTGGAGCACAAGTTAATCCGACGTCCAGTCCTTAGAAGGAGCAGAACAGAACTGGTTGGATGACTATTATAATCGTTCATGCGTCTGAAACCCATGATTCTGAAGGAGCTCTCATACTCTCTTCCATGAGATCTTGAACATCTTCTCCTTAGATGCCCTAACTCCTTCACTGTGATTGAGGGAGGTCCTTTGGGAAAGGCTGATGACAGTCACACTCCTGTCCGTCTGGGAGCGGAGTATCAAGAGCTACGGCCAAGACTGAATGATGTGAGGATGCTTAATGGCAACTTGGCTGCTTTCCACATCTCCTGCTTTTCAGCCATGGCCCTACACTGCCCTAGGCCAACTTTCTGTTTTCTTTAACACACTGGCTGTTGGCTTGTTTTAGAAAAAGGAAAATGACAAACACCCCTGATGTTAGTTAATTAAAACGTAAGGCTTAAAGAACCACCTACCCTGAATCCTACTCATTGAAGAATAAGTGCTGGTAGTTTCTACTCATGGTATTTTTCTAATAAAATCACTTGATCAGTGTCAGAACCTATACCACATGTGAAAACATGGAAATCAAAGAACTTCACTAGTCTTGAAGATAATACACTCCAAGAATGCTGCTGAAGTCCTGACAGCTAGTTGGATGGCCATTTAAAATTTGATTTTCAGGTTAAGTACGTGGAGCCCTTAAAATTGAATTTGAATAAAATGGCAATAAATATCTACAGATTGATTAAACTACAGGGTAGTTCACTAATTCACTTTGTTTCAATGCATGCTAAAAATGAACACATTCTAAGCACATGCAAATTAATAGGACCTAGGGGGGAAAAATCAGCAATTTGATAGTACAAGCAAAGAAGATCCCTGTGGAATTTAGCTTTTCTTGTGGGAAAGAAAGAGAGAGAGAGAGAGAGAGAGAGAGAGAGAGAGAGAGAGAGAGAGAGAGAGAGAGAGAGAGACAACAGACAGACCACAGAAAACAAAAATGATGCATATCAGAATAGATTGGAATGCCAGTTGCCTGCAAACCATCATAATGCCCACAGCACTGAGGTCATGAAATGAGCCGTTGCAAATGTTTTTCAAAGCTGTGTTAAGGTAGTCTCCCTGCTTTGCTTCATACAGGTCACCCCAAGTTAGCTATAACACTAAGGAACTTCAGCTCTCTGCCCTCTTTTTAGAATTCATTCATTTCCTTCCGCAGCTGCTGACAATAGATCCATTAATTTTGAAGAGGAATCTCTCATTTGCTTTCCCTCCATCTTTGTTGTCGTTGGTTAGTAAATGTTCAGCAATAAAGTGCACCTACCTCATTCTCCAAAACAGCTTTGAAGTTTGAAGATTTACTAAACAGAGACTTATTGGCTACAAAAATCATCAGTAATTTCACTATATCACCCACGCAACATAAATCATTACTGACACTGGCTAACAAGGGTTTAAGAGTTGGAACATGTCCTCTAATAAATTTCTAGACAGTTAAAAATCACTATAATTTTATTCTAATGCATTATAGATTGCCTGTAATGTCATCCTGGCTGGGGTGACCCAATTTCTAATTTTGAACAGCTGTTCAGCTCAGGAGTTAGTTAATGATTAAATATAAATTGCCTGATTTATTAGTCTGAATGGCTGAGCTTCCAGGTCAATGCTATATAGACAAAATCATCAGTCTTGATGCTTTTCAGAAGTTAACTGTCTCCCGCTCTAGTCAGAAAGAATTTATCCTCAAAGGAAAAGGTCTGGCATTTTCAAGTAATCCTTTAAATATATATATATACACACACACACACGCACATATGTGTGAATATGTACATATTTATTGCTAGTTAATACTGGTCAAACGTTTTCCTCCCCGTGTCTAAATCTTCAAGAGTAACTAAGGCCTTCGGAGACAGAGCTGTGTTAGAGATGCAGCGTGGAGCCTGCTTCACCCTTCATAAAGCGTTCAGACATCTGTAACCACCTCAGGAAAACAGTCTGATTAAATGGCACTTTTTCTTTTCTTCAGATACTTCACAAGTGGTGAACATTTCAAACGGCTTAAATCTCACCCCGATAAATGGGAGAAGTGGCAAACTCCAACAGAAGTGGTGGAGTTTCTCAACTGACCTAAGAAAAATGAGTCTTCAAAAGGCCCCAGATTTTTGTTTTTAACACAGGAGGCTCCCAGAGCACGCCCATTTATTCATTTGACAAATACCTACTGATGCCTCTGACGTGCGGGGACTGTGCTATACGCCTGGGATCAAGCCGTGCAGAAAAGGGGGGAGGTTCCTCTTCTTGAGGCGCTGATATGTGCACACGGGTTAGTGTATATGTCATGTGCTGACCGATGTTATGAAAAAATAAAAACTAAAACAGAGTAAGAGCGGGTGTGTGCAGGGGGCAGGTGAGAGGGCAGAGAAAGCCATGTGCTGAGGGGAACTTTTAGCCAAGACCTGAAGGAAGTTGGGGAGCCAGTGATGTCATCGTCGGGGGGAAAGGTAAGCCACGTGGAGGAAAAGGCAGAGGACACAAAGCAGGAAGAGCAAGGCCAGCAAAGTTGGAGCGCGAGGGAAGTGGCGGGCGTGAGGACAGGAGGTATCCCGGAGCCGGGTCAGACACAGCCTGGCAGGCCAGGGAGCGCCTCTGGACTGCCCTTGGAGGTAGACAGTAAGTTATTGAAGAATTCTGCGACAGCAGTGACAGGAATGAACCTAATTTTTTAAAACATCGCTCAGCTGCAGTGAAGGGAGGACTCAGGGGTGATGTTGGAAGCGAGGGTGGTACTCCAGGGCAGAGATGCTGGCGGCCTGGACCAGCACGGGGAGGCGAGGGGGATGAGGATGCGGGGTTCTACATGGGCTTTGAAGGTAGAGCCAATGCAGTATGTATGCCGTGGGGCATGAGAAAGAGCAAAAAGCCCAGGGGCATGCCAAAGCTTTCGGCTCTAACAACTGGAAGAACAGACTTGGGATTCTTGACATGGAATGGAGAGAGTGGATTTTACAGAATGAACTATGAGAGATGATGGACTTCAATTTGTTGTGTTGGGTTTGTTTGTTTTTTAAATTAGATTTTTACTAGTAAAAAGTCCAGTATAATTATGTTAGGCTATCCCCCCCGTTCAACTGACCCTAACACATTTCTCCCTTCTTTCTTGCTAAGAGAACTCTGATTTTGAATAGGGTGGTGAGGAGTCCAGCCCCATGCGATGAACCGTGATTGGCTCCCCGTTTTCCTGTTTCCCAGCCTTCTTTGCAGCTGCATGTGGTCAATCTAGCTCTGGCTAGAGAAATTTGAGTGAAGTCCACCAAACACATTCCTAGGGAAACCTCAGTTTTTCTTGTAAAAGGACAAAAATCCATCTCTGGCCGGTGCTCAGCTGGTTGGAGCATCATCCCGAACACCAAGAGGTTCCAGGTTTGATTCCCAGTCACGGTGCGTACAGGAGGCAACCAATGGATGTTTCTCTCTCACATCGATGTTTATCTCTCTCTCTCCCCTTTCCTCTCTCTCTAAAATAAATAAAAACATATTCTTGGGTGAGGATTAAAAAAAGAGACAAAAATTCAGCTGATACAGATTACTCTCTCTCCTGCCTGAATCTGAGGTGTGGAGAAGCAGAGGGTACAGAGATCAGGCGTCTGGTTGCTAATTACCTGAGTCAACACTGACAATGTCTACCCTCTGGAATTTTCTGTGATATGTGAAAAAATTAACCCCCATTTGATTAAGCCACTATAAACCAACTCTTCTGTTACTGTCAGCTAAATACAGTTCTAATAGTGCAGTTATCTAGTTTTAGGTAGTCCTTAAATACAAATAGTTGTATTAAGATTGAATTCAGATATGAAATTCATCCTTTAAATACACAATTGAGTGGGTTTTTAGTGTATTCACCGACTCGAGCAATCATCCTATCTACTTTTAGAATGAGCACATCAGTCATCTCTAAAAAGATGCCATAGAGAATATCACACAGGCTTAATTTGAAGTAATGTTCTGATGGTAGAATTCAATTGTAAATGTATATTAAATGACTCAGACGACAGTTCAATGGCACCGTAACCTAGCAGCTGGCCTGCGTTTATAACATATTCAGGAAAACCACTGAGTTCATGGCTATCTACTGAAAAATACAGAGAACCGTCAGTTCTTACTTTGGGTATGTTAGACTCCAGTATGAATGATGATGAGACATTCTCCTTCATGGTTGATTTCACATCTACTTAGTTATTATTGACAGCAAATAAAGACAAGATCCAAAAGTGCTGATCCACATATTTTAGGTAGAATCTGGGAAGAAAAGGTGAACTTGCCTCGAGTTCCTTGACGAGTTTGTTGGCCAGTTCGATGGTTTTGTTTGTCTGGTTCACCTCTTCCTGGCACCGAACCTTCTCAGCTATCGCTTTTTCAAACGAAGCTGTGAGTCGGCTCAGATTTCGATCCAGATCCTGAATAAGAATCAAAATGAACTTCTGAGCCATTTCTAGCTATTCAAGATGAAGTATTATAATCACCTTAAGCCACCATTACCTTGCAGCATGTCAAACAAACCCCTGTCCCTCCTTTGCCCCTTCCGCAGACGTGTCAGGGAAGGAGTGCCACCACAGACCGCCAGCTCACCAGGCGGCCTTCGCGCCTGCCTTCTGCCCTGGGCAGAGGGCAGCCAGCGACGGGGTGCGTGGACGTGCCCTGCAGGCTCACACACACCCTGGGTGCACTGTCCCCTCTCTCCTGTACCTGAGCCTTATCCTCTTTTTAAAGAAGGGTCATCCCGTGGTTCTCCACGAAGAGGGGGAAGGGTGTTAATGATGGAGTTCCTTCAGACCACTGGACAATGTATACGTGTGATCTTCACACCGTGACCCCGAATCTGCGTTCCTGAGCCAGGCTCCTCTCTCAAACCCCAGGTCTGGCCCCAGAACACCCAACACATGGGTTTGCTGCACCAAGAGAGTGGGGACTCCCATGTGTGGCTGTGTACTGTGCAACAAACAGCACTTTGATACATCAAACAGCACTTCGAGACATCAGGATTCTGAGATGAGAAATAACAGATGTCAGCTAATTTTAGCTAACGGGAATTTACTGGAAGGAAAGAGTGGGGGCTGTTAGGAGCGAAGGAAAGGCAGAGGACCATATGCAGACACCTGGAGCTGAGAGCTGAGAGCTGGAAGTGCCAGAGAGTCTCACCGGGGCACCACCCCATGCATGACCTCCACTTTCACTCTTTTTATTCTTTTGCTCATGACTCAGTTGTAGAGATGGAGGATCAAATTGGTGAAGCTTGGATGACACATCTAGACTTCAGCTAGCAAAGCCAAGGGCACCCCTGCTAAGCCCCACCTGAGTGCATCCAACAAGGAAAGATAATTCCTCAGAGATAAATCTGGGTTCTGGGTGGCCAGAAGTCCTCAGTGCCCACCTTGAGAGGTAGCTGTTATAATCATTGCTTCAGACACTAGAGCCAGCCGTGGGCAAACTACGGCCTGTGGGCTGGATCCAGCTGTTCTATCCGGTTCTCTTGCTCTCCCCTCCGCTCCTTTACTTTGAATTTATATTAGTTCACACAAACACTTCATCCATGCTTTTGTTCCGGCCCTCCGGTCCAGTTTAAGAACCCATTGTGGCCCTCGAGTCAAAAAGTTTGCCCACCCCTGCACTAGACTGAAGCTCCAAGGGCTCCCCAAGTTGCCAGGGTGACAGAGCCTCCTCACTCTGACTGCTGTCTCGTCAGGCATCTCACACTGACCATCTCTGTTCTGCATCACCCCTCTCCCCCCAACCGCTGTCCGCCAGCCTTGCATCCGTTTTTGCGCTCTCCATCTGGCTGCTCTGCTTACCTGAGGCCCCAGCAGGACTCGCGGCTGCGCCTCTGAACGTGTCTGTCTGCCTCTAGACTCCTCTCCCCCCAGGCTTCCACTCCGTTGCTGAAAAGCTAGTTCGATCATGTCGTTACCTAAGAGCCTTCGCATGTATCAACTGCTTCTTCCCTCTTTTCTTTATTCTTTACCAAGAATACCTCTCCCGACCTGGTTATCTGGGGACGCGCGCAGCCCAGGCCAAGCACACCTTTGTTATGACACTCACCCTCATTTCTCAGGCGCGGTACTTTCTGGCGCTCCTGTTGCATTGTATGTATGAAGTCACATGTACACTTAGAACACGGGACTTAGAACACGGGACTTAGAACACGGGACTTAGAACACGGGACTTAGAAGGGTTGGTCACATCTTTGTGAAAATAGGAATGTTAATCATCTTTGTAGCTGAGATTCTCTAAGTATGTGTCGTGTGCCAGGTACCGTGCTAAATTCTTAATAGGAAAGACTCTCATTTAATCCTCACACCCCACCCTGGAAGTGGATGCTACTGTAACACCTACTGCACAGATGAGAAAACCACGGCTCAGAGCGGCTGGCTAACTTATGAAGGGTGAAACGGTGAATGGCAGAACCAGGACATAGACCCAGGCAGTCTGGCTCCAGAGTCCCTGCTTTCAATCACATGCGCTACCCTCCCCCTCCTCCTCCCAGACCATGGAAGTTTCCACTTTCCCAGTTCCGTGTCTGACACACAGCAGATAAGGAGCAGCTACTAACGGAGTATGCAGATGAAGACAGACGACAGAGGGAATGTCCTTCTGTGCGGCAGGGATGCACACGTGGCCCTACCTGAAGGTGGGGTCCTAAGCGGGGAAGTACCCCCTCTTGGGATCTTCAGTACTCACCACAAGCTTTTTCCTGAGAGTGTCTAGCTTCTCAGTAGCTGCAGCCAATTCTAAGTTCGCTTGGGCCAATGCTTGGCGTTTGGGCTCCACGTCACAGTAGACCTGAAATGCCACGTGGCGTTTCATTCAAGAGGTAATGACCATGCAAAGAAGACAATCATTCAATCCTTCCTCTGCTGGAGGCTTTACAGTTAAAGTCTCTAATTCACTAGCGATTGGTCGCTATTTCTTAGCAATGGTCCTCCCTAATGGCAGAGCAAACCTCCACACGGCCTTCCAAGTTCTCTCTGCTTGTCCACTATTTACGCACGTACTCTGGACATGAGAGCCACAAGTACTTGCGTTAATGCTATGTATGTCAAATACCATGAATATACTAAAATTAGCTTGCCGTAAAATTAGGAGCAAGTCCTCCTGTCACTCGAAATCGTGGTATGCAGGAATGTCATTGAAATTGGGAGCTAGTTTTGACTTTGGAGTGGAAGGTAACTGTGGGGGGGCTCTCTGGACCCAGAAAGTGGGAGACAGCCTCACACAGTATTAACCACGCTTTTACTTCCTTTCCCAGTCCCTGGCAGCCTGAAGTGTGTGTGTGTGTTTGAATGGGTCGTTTGAGAATTTAGTGGATCAATTTTCTCTCCTGCTGGGGAGAGAGAAAGGAAATGAAGTTTTATAGCAAAACAACAGGAGCGCAGCCACGGTCTGACTTGCGCCTGCGGGGCAAGGAGCGCACAGGGTCAGGCGTTTCATGACGGAGAGAGGCTTCACGTCAGTGGCAATGTCTACACTCCTTCCCTACAGACTTCCACTGGAGAGCGAAAGCTCAACAGGGCCCGGTCCGCTGGGGCCTCCGTATCCAGGACAGAGCCTGGTTCTATGAAAAACATTCTGGGAATGTCACTGCGTACACTTGGCATTTCCTCAGTAATCCCAGTTTGGAATGTAACACACAACCTTCCACGACAGATGAGATGGTTTTTCAGAGTGAAGGACTGTGCACCGGCTCTTTTCACACCCGGTGCTCTGCAAAGAGCTAAGGGCACAGTTGGCGGATGCCCGGAAGCTGATAAATAAATGACTATGTGACATGATCACCCTCTCTCTATATTGCCCAAAGCACAAACTTTAGATGAGACCATACACAGGCAAAAACCTACTTGCCATTAAAATACTAAAACCAAAAAAATGGCTATTTCTGCCCTAACCGGTATGGCTCAGTGGATAGAGTTTCGGCCTGCGGACTGAAGGGTCCCAGGTTCGATTCCGGTCAAGGGCATGTACCTGGGTTGCGGGCACATCCCCAGTAGGAGGTGTGCCAGAGGCAGCTGATCAATGTTTCTCTCTCATCGATGTTTCTAACTCTCTATCCCTCTTTCTTCCTCTCTGTAAAAAAGCAATAAAATATATTTTTAAAAAATAATGGCTATTTCCTCGTCTCCCTACGTCTACACTAGAGGGTGTGAATTTTTGCTTTGAGAGCAGGGATTACGTTTAACTGAACATTAATTCAGAAGTTCAGTTTTTTCCCCGAATCAAAATGAAATTAGCATTTTCACACAAATATAATTAATGTTTTCCTCGAATCAAATCTAATTGCTGCTATTTGATCTAAAGTAGCTAATTGTTCTACCCTGAGGAAGACAGTTTCCAACATTTCAAGTATCCTCCTGCATAGAATTCTATTTAATCAGACCCTTTCATGTCTCATTCTTAGAACTTCATCTTAATTTCCAAATTACATCTTTTTACTGGCCTAGGAATGAAGACACTGACGGGCCTTTGTGACTTCCATGTTGGATCGGGACGAATACCTCATAGAACTTGATGATGTTGATGACCCAGGCGCAGAGGCCCGCTGCTGCAAAAGATTTGGTCCGAATCAGGTTGGGATTGAACTCCGGGTCTTTCAAATACTGTTCATTCACCACTTTTAGACAGTTCTCCGGAATGTGCTCTTTGTCGTAGTTAATTAATGCTTGCAAGAAATCATCAACCTGTAAAGCAAAAAGACTTATTGCAAAAACCCACTTTGGCTGCAGAGAAAATTCCAAGATCGAAAGTTAAAATCGGCTTTTAGGGCTCGCATTACAGAGGCTAAATTGGCAAGCCGCATTTATCCTACTGTGTGACTTTTTCAGTCTTTAGTGTATGGAGTTAGAATTAGCAATGGACACTTTTAAAATCTCTTTCATCCCGGGGTAAAACATTCAGTGCCTACACAGGAGGCCCTCACATTTTGAAAAAGAAATTCACATACTCCAAAGCCCCTTTGCTTCACCTTCTGGTACATGAGTAACATTTTTTTCCAGCATAAGAAATCCATGTAATTTTCTTCCTCCTACACTTAACTGCTCTCACAGTTTCGCAAATAATTAGCACCCTTCCAATGGCTGTCGGCACGGCCTTAGGGATGCTGTAAGCCCCAGCTAACCTCCAGCTTGGCCAACGCAGACTCAAAGCCTAAAGAACACACAGCAGGTTACCCTCACGGACGTGAAGAGGATTCCTTTGGACTGGAACATCTCTTGCTGCCAAGTATAAGCAAGCGCAGCACTGAGCACAGAAACGGGGTTTTCATCCCGCCAGGCTGTCCGATACCTTTCCCATGAAGACTCGCGCTGCTTTCCAACCTCGGTCTTTGGGCACCCTGCCCCGGGGAGCCAGAAGGACCATCACAGCTGCAGCAACGTTGGTGACGGCGTTCGGAGGGTTGGGAAAGGCTTTCAGCTCGGTGAGATTGACCTGGAGAAGAGCACAGACACCTCTGACACCAGGCGCGGGCTGGGGAAGCGCCAGGAGCTGTCAAGCTGGTCGTCAGTGGCCTCCGACCGCTCCTTTCCACACCAGCCTCGGTGGGGCAGGAATTCCACCTCGAGACCCCAAGAAGTTCAGTTCCCCCTGCGTACTTTTCTCCCTGATGCTCTGGAAACATCACTGTCCTTTTTGCCCCCTAAGAAAAATGGTTCCTCTGGTATTCCAGTCCTACAGAGCCCGGTTCACTGCGTCAGGACAGTTCATAAGCACACAGGTTTTAAGGTATTCACGGGTTCTATCCCACCTATGTAGCATATTTGCATTTTAACCAGGTCCTCGCAGAAACACAGTCCCTTAGTTCTGTGTCTCTCAGTTGTGATTTTCTGCTTCACGTGTACAAAAACCGCCTTCCGTTACAGTAGGGGGCTCTCGATTGCGAGGATGCCCATACGGGTTTTGTCTATTCTGTACACTACTCCTTACTCTTCCCCTAGCAGCATCTTGATTTACCCAGCAGGTGGTATTAATGGTGTAAGTTACAAGTGTCAGGGCAAATACTTAGGAGCGCTGGTACCTGTAAGAAGCACATGTAGGTTCATGACACATGATTTTAAAAAACAAGCACTTCCTATAGTCTTTCGTGAGCTGCCCAATACACTCACCAAATGTTCAACCTGAGTCCGCTCCACTGCCATAAGCTGCCTATTTATTTGGGAAATGAATGCAAAGAACAGAAAATAAGAGCAAAAGAAAGAGAACTGGCTAACCAAGATTCCTCTGCATTTGCACGCATCATCATCATTTACAAAAACGCTCAGCTTTATATTTAAGTGGCATTTATTTCTGCCTGGGTAAACAATAATATATTCAGAGGAAAACCTGCAAATATAGACAAGCACAAAGAAGGAAATAAACATTGTGCGGTTCAAATATAAAGAGGAAACCTCTCTCACATCTCTCTCTCAACTCAATAAACATATCCTTGGGTGAGGATTTAAAAAAAGCTTGAAGTACTATTTTGAGGAATCCAAAAATCATCATCCTTACCCTGTTGAGTGTGTTGAGCGCAGCTGTCGCAGCCACCAGAGCAGGCTCAGCCTTGAGCAAGTCGGCCTCACACTCTTTCTGTTTCTGGGACACTTCGGTTTGAATGGCTGTCACCTAATCAGAGAGGAAAAGCACACAAACTCACAAACACACACACACAGCAGCATCTTAGATCTCTCTCCTGAAAACATGTGGGCTGTGTCAGATGCACTGTTCAAGAATTCATCTGTCTGCATCTTGAATAGGTGAGGGTTGGTGTGAAGACCGATTCCCTTTGGGCACACTGTATGTACAAAGCTTGGTACATGCACAAAACACACAACACAGATGGAGTCAAGTACCAACATGCTCCAAGATGGGCTCTAATTGAACCGTAAGTTGCCACTAATGAGAAATACAAGATTAAGTGATTCCTCTGTTCTTCAATTTCCTTTTCCAGAGAGTCCTGGGCAAGTGAAAATCCAGGCTGGCTCAGTAACATACACCACGGATTTTCTTGCTAGAATTCCCCACCTAATTTTTGCTAACATTTGCCTAAAAGCCACGTTAGCTCTTCTTTAGGAATAGATAAAAGCTTTCTTGTTCACGCCGAAACCGGTTTGGCTCAATGGATAGAGCGTCGGCCTGCGGACTGAAGGGTCCCGGGTTCGATTCCGGTCAAGGGCATGTACCTTGGTTGCGGGCACATCCCCAGTGGGGGGTGTGCAGGAGGCAGCTGATCGATGTTTCTCTCTCATAGATGTTTCTAACTCTCTATCTCTCTCCCTTCCTCTCTGTAAAAAATCAATAAAATATATTAAAAAAAAAAAAAGCTTTCTTGTTCAACCGGCTAGATTAGAAGTTACTGTTCTGGGCTGTGCATGTTTAGCCACAGATAAGAATTTTTATAAAGACGAATTACTGGTTTCTCTAAGGACCTGGTAGGGAACCATAGCAGCAACCGTCCAGTTCTGCCTTTGGCAATGGAACAAGGACACTGATGTCCTCTCTCCTGCTGAGGGCCAAATGGCAGTCTTCACATGCCAAGAGGGTGCTGTATCGGCCTCAGGACAGGAACACATGGGATATGGAACATAGGGAAACCGTGTGGGTACACTTGAACCAAATCAAAGTGAGAAGCTTTGGAGTTTTTATCCTCTTCCATGTAGGACACCTATAGAATCTCAATGGCCAGGGAGAGGACATTTTTAGTCCTCAGCAGAAATTGGAATTTCAAAGCTATGGCGCTGGGCGGCAGGATCTGGTCGCCCTGGGAGATGGTTCCTGAGGTGACGGTGATTTGTGGAATGTAAAGTGTGAACAAAGTGCATTTCCTCCGATGTGTTGGGAATGAACAGGTTTAACTATACCATAAAATTAAACACTGCTCACAACAAATTATGTTGTCTACTACAGCTTCATTAGCAGTAATTACCCGTCTCCTGATTAACCGTTATTTTGCTGTATACTGCACCTTTTATGAACATAATTGGTTCAGGGTAGATATGTGACCTCCTGCCAATACATACACAGCTACTGTTAATGTAAATAAGGAAACTCGGCATGCTCACCGAGAACTGCTTCAGCACCACAGCCCCCAAAACTGCCGGGAATGGACCGTGAACATTCTAAGAAGGCTACATGTTCAGTGTGCTAGAGGACGCTGCTACAGATGAGAGAGCGTGTAATTGCCCAAGCGAGTTATTACATCAGGTATTTCTTTCCACAAGGGTATAATGAACCTATAAGTGCGCGTTGTTACCATTTATAATGGCATCGCTTTAAACTGAACGCAGGCTGGCAAATTTTTAGTACGAGAAGAAACCTTAAGGCAGGGGTGGGAAACCTTTTATCTGCCAAGGGCCATTTGGGTATTTATAACATCATTCTTGGGCCATACAAAATTATCAACTTAAAAATTAGCCTGCTCTATTTGGTCAAACATTTAATTAACTCACCCCTAATGCCTTGGCATGGCCAGACCAAATCATTTTGTGGCCTTATACGGCCGGCCTTATACAGCCCACCTTATACGGTTCCCCATCCCTGCCCTAAAGAGTTTTCCTTTAAGTGCTATTTCTACGATACTGGGAGATGCTACTTTTCTCCTCTCTTTTGGTGATAATGGAGTATTATTCCTTTGGGTAAAGTTTATAAATAGAGCAATCTTGAACATTGAATATATAAAAACCCACAAGTGCGAGTAAAAAGTACTCGAGGTTAACTTATTTCTCATTCCCAATACCTCTCACCCTGAGGTGCAGTGACACGACAACACTGAACGTGCTGCGTATCCTAGTGATCTGGGAAGACGTGGGCCGCAATCCCCTTTGGCCTGCTGCTCCGGGGCGTGTCAGCCAGGCCCACCCTGGATAATGGATTAATGGCTACTGACTCAGTGGCTATGAGCATGTGGCAATTTACAATTATTTATTAGCTAAGCCCTGATTATAATTGTCTAAATAAGAGAATTTACCTTACACACACACATATATATCCATTCAATTTTTAAACAAATATTTATTAATTTTATGTTTACTGTACTATTTCTTTTGGAAAATAAGATGGATAAAGAAATCCCTTCCATTTGCAGCTGAAGTTTTGGTAAAAGAAGAAGACAAAAGAAGTTATATTTATTCCAGAATGGCTGGATATTTAAGTGCAAAGAAAGCAGATTTTATAGAAGCTTAAAAGTGTTTCCAACAATAAAACATAATACAAAATGCCAGAGCCTCCATCGAATAAAAAAGAACAAATTTAGCTTGGGATTTAATAATAAACTCAAGTTGTATGATTAAAATGCAAAATTTGAAAACCATTTTGCAAAGTGACGGAATGGGCTTTGTTAACAATTGAGTTGTTCAATTTGCCTAAAAACTGAGACCCTTTAGAAACCTCAGAAGAGCCTTCATGACCTTTACTGTATTACAAATAGGCCTGATGTTCAAGATCCACATCCATTATATGCTTGAATGAGCTCAGTATTTATTGTTCTTCCATATCATTAAAGGAGCTAAAAGATTGGGAAAATGCATAATGTAAAGAAAGGTCAAGTGGTAATCATGGTGTGAAATGCTGTTACATGTGTAACTATAATAATTCTCTAGATTTTATGCCCCTTGGAGAGGAAGTTGTTCAAAATTGTTCACCTACTAACGTTGATTTTGTGCTAAATATAGCTCGGCACCCTAAATGGTAGAATGGGCCTGACCTTTTGCTCCTCGGCATCGGCGATGGCCTTTTCCCGGCTCGCTTTCTCTGTCTGAAGCCCGATCTTGGCAATCAGAGCTTCAGTATCCTGATTTCTCAGTTGCAATTCGGCTTCTTGAGAGGCAAGCCTGGCTTTGAGATCTCCCACCTAAAGAAAAAAAAGTCATTATTTTGAAGTAACAAATATCAGATATAGCTTAGTTTTCTCAATGACGTCAGGGGTCCCTAGCAGCTTGCATCCTACATCTGTTTCTGCTGAGTTGACTTCAGTCCCACGTGTGAGAACACGGCCCCATCTTCTGCCATGTAGGAATAAACAGAATAATGTTTCCCAGTGGTTCTGTGGACAATATCATTAATGTATGTCAGCACCAACCAGAAGTTTATCTTCTCAACTCAGTTCTGGGCAGCCACAGAGGCACTAACAGCGGTGCCCACCTGAGCCCACGTCACATGCGCCCCCTGCTTTCTTGGTCCCGTGCGGCTCAGGCTCAAGGCAGTAGAGTCCGGGGAAAAGTCTGCTGGATGACAAGCGGGAAGAACCATGCTTTCCTTCTCCAACACATGGCAGGACACCTCAGACAAGTTAAAGAGGTCAATGCTCCTTGGCTGTTATCTGTTTACTTCATCAGTTGCTTATTTTGATAGAAATGCCCACAGACAGGTCTTATCTCGTCCCACAAAGTAGGAAGTGGCCTGATTTTTCTTCCTCTCATAGGACATTCACATTAATACCTACACTAAGAAGGGCAAACCACAAGTGCCTTGTGGGGATGGAAGGCCAGGGACTTTCCCAGATGTGAATTCTTCTTGGGGGTGGCGCACGAAATAACCTCATTCAGTTCCTGTGAAACTCAAGTCTTCCGAGGCATCAAGTTTGTCTGCTTTAAAGGATGATTCTCCCACCTTTTACGTTAGGATTTCATGAGGTCCGAAGGTACCACTGGGTTCCTAAGTTTGAGGACCATGTAAATAAAAGCTAAGTGACGTGCTAGGGAGAAAAATGTAACTCGTGAAAGCAGCTTCACACATCATGATGGCAATTAGCTCTTGGTTCCACTTGTTTTCCTGAAGCATAAACATTACTATTTTGTTAAAATCATAGAAGCAAAAAAACAATTGTAACCATTTATTCTGACTCAATTGCTAAAAGCACTTTAGTGCTTCCATCGTGTGGGAAGACATCTCCCTACCAGATGCAAGGACTCTGGTAGCCCCCACCTCAGCACACTCTGCGTGCACTCTATCTAAAAGCAGTTACCGCTGCGACTGCTCCCTGTACGATTCGAGTTAAAGCAAGACTGACTCCTTAGCCTCTCCACGAAGTCAGGGCAACACTGCTTGGTATTTGCTTTTCTGTTGTTGTTAGCCATGTGAATTGGTCGTGTGTTAAAAGTCATAATCAACAGAATTATCCAAGGAGACCAGGAAGAAACTGTTATTGCAAGCCCTAATTTCAGCTTCTAAGGAAGCTATTAGGTCTGAAATATGCCAAGTGACTGAAGCCCTGGATAGGGGGCCTGACCTGCGAAGAAAGGTCACTAGGTTATCGGGATGACCTAGGCCAGTGGTCGGCAAACTCATTAGTCAACAGAGCCAAATATCAACAGTACAGCGATTGAAATTTCTTTTGAGAGCCAAATTTTTTAAACTTAAACTTCTTCTAATGCCACTTCTTCACAATAGACTCGCCCAGGCCATGGTATTTTGTGGAAGAGCCACACTCAAGGGGCCAAAGAGCCGCATGTGGCTCGTGAGCTGCGGTTTGCCGACCACGGACCTAGGCTGACATCTAAAGAGGAGCATGTGGCAGTAAAAGGGAAACTATGGAAACGATGCTTCCTTTTCCAAATAAGCTGATTAAAAAACAAACAAAAAACTTGTAAGAACCTATTAACTATCCCATCCACGCTTCCGGTATTAAAAACATGACATGCACAAATACCTAATGAAAAGAAATCACCGGTAGGCCTTCAATCAACACTTGGTGCATCTTCCTCCCAGACTTTCCACCTGCTGCTTCCAGCTGAGGAGGAATAAGGAGACCCCCCAAGCTGCCCTGCACTTGGCAGTGAACTGCTGTTGGCTTTCTTTCTCCCGTTCTCCCACCCCCTTGATTCATCAACACATAACTGAGACGATGTTAGAAAACCACTCATCTTCCCTTAGCTCAACAGGACTCTAGGAAAGACTTCACTGGGGAAAAGGGTCTTGATTTAAGTGAGATAGTATTACTAGTAGAGAGATAGGTAGAGAAAGAAAAGGGAAGAGAAAGGGCAATGAGAAAAAGAGTAATAGGAAATGTGCATAAAAAGGAAGAGTAAAGAAAGACATTCTTTGAAAGGGAAGGAAGAGATGCACAAATATGGATATACTCTCCGGGGGCTTCCCAGAAACGGTTCTTCACATCACTCAGTCCTGGGAACTGACCTGGAAACCTCTTCCCTCTGTTTCTCTTTCCCAATAGTATTCTCTCTCCTCAGTGCTCGGGACAGATCGTGCTTCACCAAAGAGCCATCCCTGGCATGTGCAACACAGAGGATAAGAGGTAAATGGTACTTTGGCTGATGGAGTGCATGAAGGACATGGCCAGAGAGGCCTTCAAAGTGAAGGTGCCAACATATGCTTCCCCGACCAGTTAGTGGCTTATTTTGAGCCTATACACAGATGGGTTGGCTGCACTACTGGGGGAAAAACTGGCTCAATCTCTTGAAAACAAGAGCCTATGCCCTGATGCCAATACTCTAGAGCAGCGGTCGCCAACCTTTTGGACCTCCCACCGTTCGGTGACTGCTGTTCTAGAGAAACCACTGGAATTTCTGGCTTTGAGGTCACCCCCCGTGACAATCCCCTCGATGCATGTTTCTCCAGCTCTAGGGCCCGGGTGGCTCAGAGAAAAGCTGGGCCATTCTCCAGTCTCCACATGCTTCCATTCTAACTTCTTCTGACTCATCACAGAGAGGCAGCACGGTACCACGGACAATCCATGGGCTTTAGAGTATTACTGA
This sequence comes from Plecotus auritus, assembly GCF_963455305.1. Taxonomy (NCBI): domain Eukaryota; kingdom Metazoa; phylum Chordata; class Mammalia; order Chiroptera; family Vespertilionidae; genus Plecotus; species Plecotus auritus. Next base: position 177,824,448 of record NC_137775.1, on the reverse strand, counting down.
CCTGGCTTCAAACCCCCACCTTAGGGCTGGGCTCTGTGGCCTGACACTCTTTCAGCCTCGAAAGTAAAATTACAGCAGCACCACCCATGCCGTGAACTGGTTTTGTATTTAACAATGAAATCGGATGACCGGTGTTTAGACAGGATGAACGTCCTATGTGAATTCTCTGATTACTCCTAGGGGTTCAAGTACCTCTAACCTCCAGGGGCCTTATGACTGAGGATGAAGGCAACACTGGATACTTTTATCTAAGAGAGAAGGTGGCTAAAAAGAGACCAGACACCAAGATTGGTCTTAGGGTCTAATCACATTATCAACCCTAATCACATCATCAACCAGGAAATGATGCCCTCACTGGGGGTTGAGAATCTGAGACCAAAATAAGTCCTACTTCCACGGCAGGTGACAAAATTCCTGACCTGACAATAAGCCCAGAACACCGAAGCAGTGGGAGACAGGAGAGAGGAATCAGCTATGCCTGTTCCTTTCAACATCTCTCTGTGGCCCTGTACTGAGTCAGGACAAGAGAGGGTATCTCTCCAAACCATCAGTGATAGAGCCATTGGCTGGTCCCTTTCTAGGCTTGGAAAACCAGAAATAGTGTGTTCTTTGTGTTCTCAAACTGTAAAATTTTAGCATTATTATATCACCAACCTCTCAATGCATGGGACGATGCTCAACCAACAGAGCCACATTGGCCATGGTAGCATCAGGTATCCTATATAATAAAAGCCTAATATGCTAAGTGTCCGGTTGACCAATTGGCTCTTCAACCAATCAAAGTGTAATATGCTAATGATATGCTAAGGCAGCTCAACCGTTCACTCTGACGTGCACTGACCACCAAGGGGCAGATGCTCCGACCAGTAGTTTGGCTTGCTGCTGGGGTCTGGCCAATCGGGACTGAGTGAGACGGCTGGACACACCCTGGAGCCCTCCCATGGCCCCTCCCCAGGCTGGCCAACCTCCCACATCCCCCCCTGTCCCCCATCCTACACCGATGGGGTCCCTCAGTCTGGCCTGCACCCTCTTGCAATTCAGGACCCCTCGGGGGATGTTGGAGAGCCGGTTTCAGCCCAATCCCGCAGGCCAGGCCAAGGGACCCCACGGGTGCATGAATTCGTGCACCAGGCCTCTAGTCCTGTATAATAAAAGGCTAATATGAAAATTGACCAAACAGCGGAACGACCGGTCACTATGACACACACTGACCACCAGGGCGCAGAAGTTCAACGCAGGAGCTGCCCCCTGGTGGTCAGTGCGCTCCCACAGGGGGAGCGCCGCTCAGCCAGAAGCTGCGCTCATAGTGGCGAGTGCAGTGGCAGTGGTGGGAGCCTCTCCCGCCTCTGTGGCAGCGCTAAGGACCCCTCGGGGGATGTCCGACTGCCAGCTTAGGCCTGCTCCCGAGCAGGTGGACATCCCCTGCGGGGTCCCAGACTGCGAGAAGGCTCAGGCCGGGCTGAGGTACCCCCTCCAGTGCACGAATGTTGTGCACCGGGCCTCTAGTCTTATATAAATGGTTTGAAATGTTGCTTCAAAAATAAATTTTTAAAAAATGTTAGAAGCATAGATGTCGGTAATAATCCACCCTGGTCATACCTGAGAGGCTGTGGTTTTCAGCTTCTGAATGCCATTCACCAAGTGCTCTTTCCGTTGGGACACCTCTTTTTGTTTCTTCTTCAACAGGTTCTTAAACAGGGATATTTGTTCTAGAAAACTCTTTGGGGTGGTATAGTTGTATCTTCTCTCATTTTGGTAGTACCTGGTACTCATTTCATTGACGCTGGTGTGAACGTGTGCCATGAACAAGCTAATGGAATCTTTGTCCAGGGGCTGAAAACACAAACATTGCAATGCATGTGAAATTCTCTCACGTCAAAACAAAACTGCAGGGGTGGGGGCGGGGTGGGCTGGGAGAGGTCAATGGGGGAAAAAGGGGACATGTATAATACTTTCAACAATAAAGATTAAAAAAAAAACTGCAATTTTAAAAAAAGAAATTACCAAATTTATACAGTATTTTTTTCCAAAAGCCAGAGCAAATTACAGTAGAATCTACCGTAGGAACATTTCCCTAGTCTTTAAGAGCTACCCACAGGATTAGAGAGATGACAAGAAAAAGCAGTCAGCTTTGCTAACCTCTTCTTGACAATGAGGAGAGGATTTTTATGTGCGCCACACCCCAAACCCCAAAACCAGTGTAACACAGCTTGACTGCTTTTCACAGCTTGACTTTTATCTATCAAGTGTGAAAAAGACAAAGTGGAGAAACTGAGACATAGTACTCTGAGGGGTGTTTGTGGTGTTGCTTTCAAACTTAACTTTAGGCAAAGTAAACCAACAACCCTGCAGTCAATGAGAAAAAGAAAGAAGAAAAGCTGAAAACAGAGAAATGCAAATGTAGAAGAATCCATGTGAAAACAAACGGGATGGTAAGGTATAAAAGTCAGTGCTTCTGGGAGAAAAATATCATGATCATTTCTATTCTCATTCAGGGAGAAAAAAACCAATTAACTCTCCTTTGAAGATTTCCTGAAGAACCTTCCCCGCAGGCCCCCCCCCCACCCCCCGCTCCCATGCACTCTTTCCATTTGTCCTCTATGACTTCTGAAGTAGTTAACTTTTTAATTTGTAGAGTCACATCTCCCTCATTTTAATGATTATTTATTGCATTCTGTACAAGATGAACCAGGTCCAATTAATCAAGGGAAGCCTAAAAATCAATTAATATGAATTAAATGAGCTACACCAACTCTCAGGAAAGTCACACATAATTTACCAAAGTGTTGTCAATAACACTCAGACATCTTTGGGAAATTGTGCACAAGTGGCTGGTGATGCAGTTAAATGTTTCCAACCTGCACCATCAGTATGAGAGCCGGGGGTGTGAGGAGAGGCAGGCCAGTCCTCGGGGTGAAAAACAAGTGTTTCTGGGCACTGTCTAAACACTCAGCTTCCCCTCCCCTCCGCGTGAAAAATCCCCGAGTGGGTTTAAAATGCGTACGTTTTAGATTGTTCTGCCCATTAAAAATCCATTTCACTAGTAACAGACATGTTTTTAAAGCAAAAAATTAAATTTTGAATACAAATCCATCACCAGTAGCAGAAGCAAAACCTTTTATTATTATTTTAAAATATATTTTTATTGATTTCAGAGAGGGATAGAAACATTAATGAGAGGGAATCATTGATTGGCTGCCTCTTGCACATCCCACACTGGGGATCGAGCCCACAACCAGGGCATGTGCCCTGACTGGGAATTAAACCGTGACCTCGTGGTTCACAGGTAGACAGATGCTCAACCACTGAGCCACGCCAGCCAGGCAGGATTTTATTTTTAAAGAAGCCTGCCTTACAATATAAACATGGGTGAAAATTCATTCCTGTCCTGCCTGGTAACGTGAACCGAAAGGGTGCGGCATATGTGCTTCTGTAATACAGATACATCCCTCCCCGGCCGAGTGCCATGTCCTTACAGAGCAAACCTGGCCTCTGCCCAGCCATGATCCTATGAGGAGGCTCCCGGGCTGCCCGGAAAGCTCTCTTAAACAACAGTTTCGTTTGTAAATCCGTGGAAGAAGTGGTTTCCGGGAGAGCTGGAAGTGGCCCGAGACAACTTGTCTCAATGGGGCAAAATAACTATTGTTATGGGGCTTAACAAAATGGCACAGCATGGGAGGCCAGCCGAGCCAGGGAGCAGCTGGTTGCAATTCACACTGTTTTTCAGAAAACTCTAATGGGTCCAGAACAGACCTCTTTGATGACTGGTCTTCCCTGCATTCTCCATTTGTCACTTTCTCTTATGATAAGGTCAGTAGTGACAGCACTTCCTGACATTAACAGCTGTGGCTTTTAAAGGGTCATTGTAGAACTACTAATTGCAGTAATTTCATTAGCATAAATTATTTATTCTGCCATTCATTTCTCTCCAGCTTTTTTGGGGAGGGGCGGGGGGAGAGAGGCAGGGAGGAGATGGCTGCTGGGGCTGTGGCAGGGATGGCAATGCCATGCTGTGGTTTCCCCTTGTATTTATTTTGTTTTTAATCCTCACCTGAGGGTATTTCTCCATTGGTTTGGAGAGAGAGGGGGAGAGGGAGGGAAGGACAGAGAGAAGCATGGATGTGAGAGAAGCTCGACTGGCTGCCTCCTGCACGTGCCCTGACCAGGGCCCAGGCCAGGGTGGAGCCTGCAACCGAGGTACATGCCCTTGACCGGAATCAAACCCAGGATGCTTCAGTCTGCAGGCCGACACTCTATCCACTGAGCCAAACCAGCTAGAGCTGTGTTTTCCCCTCAGACCTGAGAGCGAGGCACCTCATTCCTGCCACGTGTGCCCCTCAATGAAACCAGGTGACCCCATTCTGGAGGTATTCAGCAGGCAATCATGGTGAAGGCAAAAGTCACCCTTCAAACGGTTATAAGTCCAAGATTTCCCCACGAAGCAGCTTTGGAAAACAATGCTGCATTCGTGCATAACCAAATGCAAAGTTGAAACTGCTTTCTCCTCACATTAATAAAAAGTGCTTCATTTCCACTCACACTTGGCTCGCTGTAAACAGAAACACACACAACTGCTGCCACGCCAAGTACCTCAGCCCCTGACTCTTACAGCGAAGGCCCCGATGTCCCTGCTACTGAAAATGACAGACAGCAAAATTCCAACGAAGACCGTTACCCGGAGGCCAGAACTAAATGAGACATCGTCCGTGTGATGTAGGATTTTACACCTTCCCAAGACCAGCAAAGAGTATATCGGTCTGTTCTTTTACATTCAGACTCTCAAAAGTATTACACTCAAAAGAGAAGGGGCAGGTCAAAGAAAATTATCTTTTTAAAGTTTAACTTAGGAAAACTTTGTAGCATATGTACATACCTACAGTCCATCTTGAAAGTTTTTCTCAGGAATTATTTCTGTTACCTTTTTGCAGCTTTGTTGAAATATAATTGATATATAAAAGTGCACATATTTAATATCTATATTAATGTATATTAATGTTGTAACAATCCCAAACTGCTTAGTTATAAAATTATTTGTACTTTTTAGCCCCTTTTGGGGGCTGGTGAAAGGAGAGAATATCTTCATTAGATCCTTGTGGTTATCAGGTTGGTTGATTAAATAAAGGAGATTTAAAAATGCATAACACGGGCAGTAATGCATCTGAGCATCTCTCCACACTCTTCATGGTGCTAGTCACTGCCAGAGGGATGCAGGGCTCGAATCCTAGAACCTGGATTAGATTCCCAGTTCTGTCAAGTTGGGCAAATTATTGCTTCCCTCTACTTCCTCCTCCTGCCCATAAAATCAAACCTTAAACTTTCATTACTCCTTTCTACTCTGCTTCTTTCCTTCCTTTCCTTTCCTTTCTCTTTCAGAACCATCAAACATTTGTGCAACAGTCCAGAGCAGGATTTAGGACCACGGGCTTTCATATCAAAGTGCGGATGGGCCTCTTACCTGCTGAGTGATCCTGTGCTTATGGCCTCCAGCCCCTCACCTGGAAGGTTGCCGATTAGAGACGGGGAGCAATGCAAATGCAGGGAGGCGACGCTTCTGCTGCCGGTGATGGTAACAGTGCACCAAGGGCAGTCCCGGCGAGATTACTACCACCAGACGGAGCAGCCACAAGTGTTAAGTGTAGGACCAGACACAGTTTTCTAAGTCACATGCTATTTCTTGTTGTTTTTTGTCACCTTGTCTGGTGGATGCATTGTGTTGTTAAGTTTGCTCATGCTTTTAATTCTCTGCCTTTTAGAGACCAAGTTTGGGTCAAAGGCAAGATCAAGCCCAGTCAAAGCCAGCAAGCTTCCAGGTGAGTTTCCCATCATTGAAAAAGTGACTTCAGTGGCTCTTGGACGGAACATGAAAACAGAGCAGCGGCTGAGGGCTGAGGGCTGAGGCCGTGAGCAGGTGAAACAGAACCCACTACCCCTTGGATGGCAGAGAGAGGAGGCAGGAGATGGCGCCGCTGGTCCGGTGAGGCCAGCACTAGACGAAAGGTGCCAAACTGTCATTTGGAGGTAGTGACGCCTCCACCTGACTTAGCTAACCTTTTGGCTTAACAGCATGTCCAGGTGCCTGGGCAGCTATAAAAACTGGACTCTACTTTTGAGATCGATTCCTAAAACTTATATAACAAAGCCCTGAAAAGCAGCAGCCTACTACTTTTCCCAATTCTCTTCTAAATTTGGTTCATACATGCAGAGCAAGAACTGTCGGATGGGCAGTCTGTCAGTGTGCATGTGTCAGGGAGAGAGAGGGCTGGAGAAAGGGGACAGATCTGAAGGCCGACCCGGACCTTCCCCGGGTACTTGAGCATAGGTGTAAGCCCCTGTGAGACTTAGGCAGTTGCAAGGTAAATTTGGTTGCATTTGATTTTGTCGTGCTCTTTTAAAATTATGTCAATATTCCCCACAAACAGGGTATTTCCCCCAAATTCATAGAATTTCTATTGCAAAGGGTTATTGTTCTATTTCATAAATACATATGGGATAATCCTCATTTATATTTCCAAGAAAAAACTGTGCTAAAAGTCATCAATAGAAACACTGCTAACACACCTGTACTAACCGAATGCCGTCTACTCCTCTTCATGCCTGGCCTAACGTTTATAAAGGAACTTAGAGACACCTGAAGAAATCAGTCTTTAAAATCAGCAATAAAACCTCTTTCCTCTTTGAGTGGAAATTTTTTACCATTGGTTTGGAAAACGGGATTCAAATACACCATTTACATGTTACCAAACCCGGCAACACGTTCCGGATGGAAGACGTGGCGGCGAGAGGGATAACGTCAGCTCATTGAAAAAGCCGACGATGCCCAGCTTGGGCGAGTATGTTTAGGCTGCATCCCATCGCCAGGTCGGAGAGTTTTAACTTCCGGGCGGCCGGCTGCCTGGGCAGGACGGCTCGCCCGCCTTGCTCAGCTCTCTATTCTGCCCCTTCCACGCCAGTCTCACCCCTCAGCCCGGGGCCCATGTCCTCGCCGCTCAGTCCTTCTCCTTTCCGCAGGGCCTGCTTTCAAGCACGTCTGTTCTCCAGTCTGACTTGACAAGCAGAACCAGGGCTTGTCTTCGAACTCCTGTGTCTCCCCGCCTTTTGTCTTGAATTGTTCCTAACTGGGACCCATGCACTTCTCAGTAGGGACCCCCCCTCATCCCCCAATTATCACCTGGAGCCCCACTCCCAGGGAGCTTGCAAATCTCCCGTGAGGAGGCGTGTGCGTGACAGAGTCTTCAGATAAATCCCTGGTGGCGCTGAGATGGGAAACGATTGTGGTCATTCTGTCCGCTGTCATTTAGTTCAATGCCAGGTAACAGGAAAGGACACAAACATTTACAGAGATGCAGTCAGCCCACACCCCTGGGTGCTGCGTGCGTACTGACTGCAAATTATATGTCAACACACACCAAACGGCTTGCCTTTAATGAATCCTTCCTCTGTGGCTGAAGGGGGTCACCTTGTGTAAGCCCCTTCCACTCAGCAAATGAGGTCAATGATTAAGAAGGGCCCAAATTATGCTGATAACTTTCAGTCTTCATCATGGAAATTAAAACTAAGGAAGTGATCAAATTAGCGCTCATTCAAAAAAAAAAAAAATCGAACAGCTGTTTTTGACCTCTACAGAAAAGGCACCACGCGTGTTTAGAACATGGACGCGTTGCGCTCGGAATTATAATTGTGGCTCCTGAGTAACAAATTAGGGAGAGTTAAGTAAGCACACTGCTCTGCAGTGAAGTCATCTGGCTAATTCGTCTCCAGGCATCACTCAGCCCCACAGAGAGAGTGACTGCTCTCTGGATCCGTGTGTGGCGCTCGGCACCCTATAGGAGGCGCCCTGATACCACGAGACAGAGTGTAGCACCTGCCGGAGCCTCTGGACTTAAAATGATGCAAGTCCCGCCTCATCCAGCAGATGTCAATGGTCACTGGCACATCAAAGCTCCTTCGCAGTAACGCAGCCAGGAGAAAGCCTGCGCCAGAGCGTTTAATCCGAGGGTTCAGATGTAAAGGCAAAAGGGCAGTGAGTATGAAAGCAACATTTAAACTCCCTAGAAATGAAGTTAACTTGGATCTGGGGCCTTTCTGATCAGGCAGTTTGGAAGGGTGGTGACTGCGAACGTTTCCCAGGGAGGTTTGTCTTCAGGTTCCTCGGAGAGGCGAGGTGACAAGATGCCTAGAATTCAAAGTGATTCCGTGTCTTCCTGGAGAGTCAAAGGAAGCCCCTTAAACGGAGACTAACACTAACATCGCAGGAAAGTCTACCATAAATATCTTATACTTTAAAATCTGGAAAAATCATTAAAGATGACAAATGATGGTCACAATTATTAACACAAATTTCTTAAGCTACCGCCAGGCTCACTGCACTCCTGGAATCAGGTAGGGCTTAATTTTATCATCTAATAATTACAAGGAGGGGTCAACATACCAGTGTACTGGAGGGAGAGAGTCAGTAGGTACTTCTGCCTGCAGATTCTGCTTTATGGCGTTCCTGTTACCAGGCTGGTCTGGTGAACAGAAGGACCAGTGCGCTGTTTCCTAATGTTAACCTCTCACCTGGGAGGAGGTCGGAGCTCACGGCCTGGTGTAGGTCAGTGCTGGGCACCGTGCTCTCGCAAGTTCCTGGCCGTCTGGCGAGTCAGGGCAGGAGTAGAACATGCTCACGTGTTGTGAGTGTGTGTGTGTCTGTACAGACACAGACACACACACATACACCTCAACTTGGTGCAAAAATGTCAACCATCATATCCCACAGAATGTAAACTAACAGATGATCTTATCATCTTCAACAAACAAGGACAACTTTCTGATAGGAGGTGTATTTTGGAAAGCATTTATTGGGACTTTTGGTCAGAGTGAGTGTAAGAGATTGAGAGTGTGTGTGTGTGTGTGTGTGTGAGAGAGAGAGAGCGTGTGTGTGAGATATTCAGAGGCTGACACAACATACCTCAATCCCCTTGATTTCCTCAATGAACCTCCTGCTGACTGAGACCAGAGCCTCCTGCGGCCACGCATGAAACCAGTCAATAGCCGTGCAGTTAACTATGGCTGGGAACTTCCGAGCTCTAACTCTCAGCGTGTGGCCGACTGGAGAGAAACACAGAATGATCTGTGGAGACACGGGGGCAGGGCAGAGACAGGGGGGTGATGAGTGAGCAAAGCGGTGCCTTGCGATCCTGGACAATGGAAGGAAGGCGCACAGCCAACCATGACATCCAACGACCCCCACGCTCTCCGGAGGGGAAAGCCGCTTCCACCTCCTGCTGATCGAGGGTCAACCTGCCCGGGAGGGCTGCCCATCACACATCCAGACACGCTGCTGTGTGCTTTCGTTAAAACTGGTCTCTCTTTTAAACATTTTAAACATTTTTATGATGATCTTTAATAGTGGGAAATGTATCCTTTCCTATCACACAAATAACATTATAACAATTGAAAAAAAACAAAACCAAATCACATGACAAAATAGTGCCAATCCTCTCATCACCTGTCTCCTTCCGTTCTCTACTTCATCAGGCTCCACACAACGGTGTGATACACTTCCTAAAAAGTTGTTTTATCATACTGGTTATTTCGTTTTCATTTAAAGTAAAGTACATTCACTAGAGTTCATGACATTTTTAAAGGAGTAAAAAATTCAGTTTGCTGAATGCTTGTGATAAAAGTTTTACAAATTTCTGGTTTAAATCAAAAGTTTTATTTATGCAATTAATGATTTAAGAGTTAATTTAAATCTGAATATGTTTCTACGCTCTCTTTCAAAGGGATTGATTTTTCCCCCTAAAGTATTTTAAAAATTCACATAGTAAAAATCACCAGCATATATGAAGTCATATAATATCTCATTTAACAGATGTATTTTTTAAAAATATATTTTTATTGATTTCAGAGAGGAAGAAAGAGGGAGAGAGAGATAGAAACATCAATGATGAGAGACAATCATTGACCAGCTGCCTACTCTACGCCCCCCACCTGGGATCAAGCCCACAACCCAGACATGTGCCCTGACCAGGAATCAAACCATACCTCCTGGTTCCTAGGTCAACGCTCAACCACTGAGCCACAGCAGTCGGGCAACAGATATTTTTATGTTTATTTAATTTTCTATGGCTCTTCAATAACTCAAGAGAACTAAGCCCTAAATCTAAAATACTTTCAATAATGCATAAGCTGACTAATCATATATTCATTACATTCAAGAGCCTAACTACAAATGTATCCATCGCTCTAATACTGCATGTGCCAAGTTAAGGAACCTCAGTTACAATGCATAATTTTCACTTATATCTCAGTTCTCAGACTTGAATATTTCTCCTTTCTGTCTGAGAAGGGGGTTTCCTGCAGCCAACGTAGCTCTCATTTGTGACAATTTTAGAAAACTTCACTTATACATGATTGTAGCTAAGGCAGAAGGAGAGAAAGCATCCTTTACTTGAGATCCTATTTCCACCACATCCACCCGTTACATTTCTATACTTGTTACCGGCATGCTGTCTGGATGGGGCTCAGCTACCGGCGTTTCAACGAGTCCTCCAGGTGATTCTGCCATCCATAGCTAAACCTAATAGTTCCAAAGTTACTATGGGAATACTTAAAGGAAACATTTACATTTTCAACGCTTTTGCAGTAGGTGACAGACTCACAGAATCTAAGTCTCTACTCGACATACAGAGTGAAATAAAACATTTATGGAATTTTAAATAAATTAGATAATCATTATTAACCTAAATGCCAACTATCATCTAAAATAGATGCTGAGAACTAAATTAGAGAAATATACCTGCTCATTAGTACTTCCTGAGAAATGAAAGGACATTAGTACTTCCTAAGAAACTGCTAAAGAAGTGCAATTATTGACCCAATTCACTGCCCAATTTCCAGTTTTGCTAGAAACCCAGCACAGAATTTATCCTGCCACACGGTTTCCTTGGTGGTAGTCTTATGTGAGATTTTTTTTTTTTTTTTTGAGAGCCCATGCTAATGTCTGGAAACTGTTCTTTTTCTAAAACAGTCTCTACAACTTTATAGACAACCTGGAGCAAACTCAGGCTGTTGCTCAAGGAATATTTTTATGGGAGGGAATCATTTTTCCTTATTATGTTACCCTTAATTTCATGAGAGATTAACATAGCAACAAATTTATAAAAAAAACTAGAGGTCCAGTGCATGAAAATACATGCACTGGAGGCGGGGGGTGGGGGGGGTCCCTCAGCCCAGCCTGCCCCCTCTTACAGTCTGGGAGTCCTCAGGGGCAGGAGGCCACCCAGTGATCAGGGGAAGGCAATGCCCCCATCACACCTCTGCTGCTGCCACTGCCGGCAGCGCAAGCCTCGGACCAGCCCTGGTTACCCGAGCCTTTGGCCGGCCCTAGGCAGCTGGGCAGCCGCCATCCAAGGCTTGCCTGTTCCTCGGGCCAGCCCTGGGTGGCTGGGGGCTGAAGAGACTGGGGGACTCCGGAGGCAGGTGGGCAGAGCAGCCAGACCCGCCTGGGGGTGGGCCCAGCTGTGCCATGTGCCTGCCACCCCAGCGGGGCTGAGGGGACTGGGCGCCGCCATCTTGTGGCTGTGGGCGCTGCCAACTTTGAGGGCGTGGCAGTCAATTAGCATATTCCCTCCTTATTGCCTGTGGGTGCCACCATATTTGTGAGGGTGTGATGGTCAATTAGCATATTCCCTCTTTATTAGATAGGATAGACAAATAAATGACTGGAAAAGGGTGTTATGTTGTTGATAATTTACTTCTTTAGCTTTATTGAGATAACTGACAAAATTACAAGATGTTTAAAGCGCATAGTGTGGTGATTTTATACACTCAGACATGAAAGTCAGTTAACACATCCATCACCCCATATATTTACCTTTTTCTGTGTGATAGAATATTTAAGTTCTCTCTCAGCAAATTTCAATTATACAAAACACTGTTATCAACTGTAGTCACATTATACATTAGATCCTCAGACCTTATAATTTAAAGTTTATATCCTGCTTGCCAATCTCTCCCTATTTCCCCCATCCCCTGCCCCCTGGCAACCACTTTTCTACTCTGCTTCTGTGAGTTTAAGTTTTTTACTTTTTAGATTCCGCATATAAGTGATACTGTGTAGTATTTCTCTCTCTCTGTCTGGCTTATGTCATTTAGTGTAATGCCTTCAAGTGTGGGCATCCTTGTCTTGCTCCTGATCTTAGAGGGAAAGCTTTCAGCTTTTCACTGGTGAGTATGATGAATACTGTCAGGTCTTCCCAGAAGGAACCTTGCAATAAGGGCTAGTTCAGGTTCCTTAAAAAACAACTGGGATTGCAACTCTCTTGTAGAGGTTAAGACTCTAAGATCTGCTCTAAGCAATGTGCTACACAGAAACTCCATGCGTAGCAGAGCTCTGACTGAGACTTCCTTTCTTTGAAGCACACCTCGAGCTGGGAGATTTGGGGAGGAGAGCACCCCAAACCTGAACAGGTATCATCTACTTCTAAGTATCGAAGGCAACTGAAATATGCTCCCCCCAAATAGTTCCTGGCTATTGTAAATGGCCAAAGTGGTTTAAGTTACTTCCCAGTGGTGGATGAGAAAGAAAAGTCGGTTAAGAAAATAAAGTTAAAAATGTCTCAGACAGCTGTGCTCTAAAAGTAAATTCTCACAAATAAAAAGCAAACCCTGAAATCACCATCTATGTATTTCCTACAGCTCTAACATTTGGATGTCAGAAACTTGCTTTGGGGATCCATACCATAGAATTTTCTACTCCCTTTTTCCCCCTACACAGGTGTTATGACTCATTTGCAATAACCCACTTTTCACTGTGCTTTATAATACGTTTCAATTTCTTTTACATAAGAGCCCACTGCAAGCATATATTTACTTGTATATCATGGACAGGACTGAGTCCATCTCCACTTGTAATGGAAATTTGAATTGCTACCGTCACTCTGTATTTTTTTCCAGCTGATATAGTTTATTTTCAGATAGAAGTAACCCTCCCACATATTTCCTCCAGAAGCTTCTATCTATAACTTTATCCTCAAAAGTCTCAGTGTTTTTCAATGATAACATCTGAATCCTCATAGGAATGGGGGTTTAGCATAGAAAATACTCCCCAGTTATCATCCTTCCATCTTCTTGTATCATCCCTACCCACTAACTTTTTAACTTCAATTATTTTTATGACATCCAACAGCATATTCAATATATACACTTTCAATTCATTTTTTCTATTTTCCTTTTAGGTAACACACAATAAAATTATTCCCATGACTTTTTACTTGAATACTGACCAGTACAGAATTTTTTTCAAGAGATAATATTTTACATTGGAGAGTTTTAGTTCCTTTGTTTTCTTTAAAAAACGAAACCCTTCAACTCATAAAGAAGTGGTATGTAGAATCCTAGTATATAGCAAAGAGCAAGTCCATACCTGGAGAGTAAAGACAGTAGGACTCATGATCCCCAGCATGTTTCCTATTCTTCAGGTATGGACTTGCTCTTTGCTACATACTGGGATTCCACATACCACATACCACTTCTACATATATATATATATATATATATATATATATATATATATATTTATTTTTCCCCCTGTGGGAGCCTTCTAATCAAAAAGGCAAAGAGAGAGGTAAAGGAAACAGTGAGAGATGTAAAAAAAAAAAAGTTCTGAATATGTACACACAGAATACTGAAAAGAAATATGACAACGTATTTTCAGTACTTGTTTCTAGCTAATAAAACAAAATTCTCACTATTTCCATTAATTCTTTAATATTCTTCTGTAGATTTACCAATGCAGTGAGGGATAAGAGCAGATAAATAGGAGGGAAGAAAGACAAAATACTATCTGCAGGTTACATAATACCATTGTTTTTCTTTTCTTCAGATGGTTCTGAATTTTAAAATTTTATACGATGAGCATATATTTCTTACATGATCAGAAATAGATCTCTCAGACAGATAGACAGACAGATAGGCACACAGACAACAGACACACACCTAAGTAGATAGATACATATGTAACAAGACAGGCAGATATGTAAAATCTTGGGAATGAATCAAGGGCTGCTACATATGTCAAGTGTTCTTTTCTTTCAGGCATCAGGTGGCCAGGAAGGAGGACAAGAAAGAAAAGCTCTGGGGTTAACTAAAGTTGGCTGGAGAGAAGATGCAAGTACTAGTTGCAAGATAAAAATTACCTAAGAAAAGACACACATACTCAGGTGAAGGAGAGAAGGCGTCTGGCATTTATTTACTGGCTTATTTCAGGCAATGCAAGGACACACATCTGATCGTCATTAATGGGAACTGCCCTGTGGGAAGCACAGGTCATGTTTTGCAGCCAACAGGTTCTCGCTGCCCTCGCCTTCCAAATGGGAGCCGGCTTTGGTGGTGAGCATGGGTAATGGGGTGGCAACGCCACATCATTTAGCTTGACCTGCCAGGTGTGCTCAACAGCCCTGTAGCACACTGAGCTTCCTTCCCACGCTGCCCAGCGAGGAACACGCGCAGAGGAGAGCAGCTCATCAGAAACCCCGAGTCCTTAGCACGTGCTCGTGAGTGTCACAGTAGATGAAACTAACATAGAGCAAATCCAGAATTTTTTTAATTCCAAGGACTGGGGAATATATACGGATTAAGAGAAAGAAGCTGCCTTTTTCCAGCCAAAAGGTGATCCATTTTTATGGCACATTGTTTCTCCCTCAGGGTAAGGCACTGACCGCTGACCTTCCTCATGACACAACAAACTAAGTGACAAGGCCAAGAAGGGTCGGGAGTGTTGGAGGGAAACATTCTATTCCTCCTTAGGATTAAAAAGCAAAGCAAAGCAAAACTAAACTAAAAAGCAAAAAGCCCTCCTACTCATTTTAGTAGGAAAGAGACATTATTTAATTAGTAGTCCTATGACAATGGGGGGGAAACGACCCATATCTAACTCCAAAATAAACGCTAGCTTTCACAAAGGTACATACTAAAAAGTGAGGCTAGAAAGAGGACAAAACACCGGTAGAGACGACTAGAAAACTGATCTCAGCTTCGGTAAGCCTGCCTAAGCAGATCGAAGGAAACATACAGGAAAAGACTGATGGGTTTAACAATATGAAAATGTGAAACGTCACATGATTATGAGTGAGTGCAAGGATCTCAATAGCTACTGAAAGGAATGTAACAGGTAGAGACATCCTTGACAAAATATCTATCCTGAAGCAAAAGCCAGCTGAAGACAGAACAGTGAAATATTAGAAACATCTGCATTAATATAAAAATCAAAATTCTCACTACAGCCATTAATTACTTAATATTCTTCTGTAGACTTACCAATGCGATGAGGGGTAAGAGCAGATAAATAGAATATTAGGAAAGACAAAATACTACCTGCAGGCCTTATGATATCAATGAACTTACAGAAACTATCAGAGAGGCGGTGAAATAGCTAGCTATAAATAAAAATCAACCCCTCTCCTATACACAAACAATCCACCATAAAAAAAACCTATGAAAGGAATATCCCATCTACAAAAAAAATTATTATAAACATTAAATTCTCCCTAGTATAAAATTAGCCTTCAGCGTGATTTCAATCAAAATCAAAATGCACTGTGTTTAGAATTTGACAAAATGATTCTGATGTTTATCCAGATGTATAAACAGGTGAGAACAACAAAGAAAAACTAGACAAGAAAGAGCAATTAGATATTAGATATAAAAACGTATAATAAAACTTTAATAATTCACATAATACAAGGCTGGGATCAGTAGTAAAGAGGCGTATCAAGAAGAGAGAATGGAGGATCTAGAACTAGATCCAAATAACATGGCTATTTGGCATGTAATCTATAATAATAAAAGCGTAATATGTTAATTAGACCGGACGACCTTCCAGACGAAGCCGGGGCTGCGAGGGAAGCCCGGGTCCTGGGTGTCAGAGGGAAGCCGGTGCGGGCAGCCGGGGAAGGAAGGCCTACTCTTGCACAAATTTCGTGCATCAGGCCTCCAGTAAATAATAACAGTGCTTTACTAGTAAATCAGCAGGAAGAAATGCATGATTGTGAGGTAAAAGGATCTTTTTGGGCCCTAGCCAGTTTTCTCAGTGGTTAGAGCACTGGCCCTCGGACTGAAGGGTTGTGGTTTGATTCCGGTCAAGGGCAGGTACCTCGGTTGCAGGCTCGATCCCTGGCCCTGGGGAAGGCAACCAGTCAATGTGTCTCTCTCACATCCATGTCTCTCTCTGTGTCTGTCTCTACCTGTCCCTTCCACTCTCTCTCAAAAAAAAAATATCAATGGAAAAAAATATCCTTGGACAAGAAGTAAAACAACAACAACAAAAATTTTTAAAAAGATATATTTTTGGGGAAAAATAACCTGAAACTCCTCAGCTCACTCTATCACTTATTCACTTCTCCTGGTAGGTAGAGGTGGCATGTGACACACCTGTGGCCCGTAAGACATCAGCTTGAGCTTCGGGAGGAAGCTTTGGTTTCGTGACACAAAGAGCCCCAGGTGCCTGGAAGCAGGAGGCACACGGATGAGCGCGGGAGGAGAGAGACGAGGAAGCCAAAGTCTGTAAGGGCATCCCTGAGCTAGTCTGGACTCGGTGAGTGGGGGCTTCATTCTCTTATTTGTCATCCAAAGAGTACCAACTGCTTCTAGTGAAGTGTTTTATAAACTTGGAGAGAAAAACACTATCCGAAATGTCAAGAAACCCCCAAATCCATAAAGGAAAATGCTGATTCATCTAACATAACAACTGTTTAAAACTTATACACAAATAAGCAAACATATATACATTTAAAAGGCAAATGACAGAACGGGGAATATCTGAGACACACACATAAGGCTAACTGACAGAGAGAGAACTCGTATAAACAAAACCAAGACCAAACCCAGTTCAGTGGCAAAGCCGGCTCTCTGTGACTTAGCCCCGGAGGTTACCCAGCAGCACTCTGCCTTCCCCCCGGTTAGCTGAGGCTGTCCCTCGCCCCCACCTGTGAGTTAGAAGAGCATCCGATCATCGGCAGGCGTATTTTAAACCCACTACAAGCCCTAACTATGGATTCTAGCAATTCCTCTCCCAGGAATTTAGTCTACAGGAGCAACAAAGTTGTGTATAAAAGACAAATGTAAAGAATGTTCATTTTAGCATTACTTTTAACCACCTGTTTCAGTCTCAGCGTGCCTCCGATTCACCAGAAGGCCTTATTAAAACAAAGGTTGCTCAGAGTTTCCGACTCAAAAGGTCTTGATGGGAAGGGCTGGGGGATTTGCATTTTTAGAAAGTTTCTAGGTGATGCTCATCCTGCTATTCTGAGGAACAGACTCTGACAGCCAGTGATTTATAACATGACTGTCTCAAATTCTATTATTGTACTTGTTTTTCTACTTCATGGAGAAAATTTGATCCAAATCTATCACAATGGCACAGGGAGAAATCCCTGGCCTTGTTACAACCTGGCAAACATATTCTAGGTGACATTTTTGTTGAGGAGAAAACTCTTTTGGGCAACTAAACTATAAGTTCATATCTTCTAACCTCAGCCCAGAATTGCTAGTGAGATTAATATGGAATTTGACAAGGTGGGGGGAAGGGAACCTTACAATTACTCTACCCCACCAAGCAGAGGTATACTCACGGCTAATGTCACTGCCTCGTCCCTCTCCCGTGTGCCCCAGGCTGTCAAAGCCCTGGAACTTGTCAGTAACTTGACAGGCGGACAACACTAGAAGTAGCAAAGTAGTAACTTTTCTAGGCTGCTAACCATTTTTATCCCAGGAAGCCGGAATTTTCCTTAAACTGGCATCCTGCCATGAGTTGGGGGCGTTTCATGTCTCGTTATAATACTTGCTCTTTATTGCTGCTGTTACTTGCTTCTATTCTATTTCTATAAACTACATTGCAGCATAGAGTGGTCTAGGGCAGTGGTCGGCAAACCGTGGCTCATGAATCACATGCGGCTCGTGAGCAGCGGTTTGCCGCTCAGTTGACTGAGTTTGCCGACCACTGGGATAGGGGCTTAATCGCAAGGAACAACAGCAGCCTGTAATTATCGGAATCGAGTCTAGGGCAGTAGTCGGCAAACTCATTAGTCAACAGAGCCAAATATCAACAGTACAACAATTGAAATTTCTTTTGAGAGCCAAATATTTTAAACTTAAACTTCTTCTAACGCCACTTCTTCAAAATAGACTCGCCCAGGCTGTGGTATTTTGTGGAAGAGCCACACTCAAGGGGCCAAAGAGCCACATGTGGCTCGCGAGCCGCAGTTTGCCGACCACTGGTCTAGGGGGAAGGACCTGGGGTTGAACCTCAGGTCACCTGAGTAATATTACTTGCCCTCAAGTGCTGATATAAATTCACTTCCTTAGCCCAAACTTCTCCCACTGCTCCCTAAATGATTTAGCAGGCGTCCTCAAACTACGGCCCGCGGGCCACATGTGGCCCGCCGAGGACATTTATCCGGCCCGCCGGGTGCCGCTGCCTGTCCTGCTTAGCAGCCGACTTGTCCTGGGCTCGCAGTGCGCATAGGAATTTGTTCACAGTTTGTTTTTTTTAAACTATAGTCCGGCCCTCCAACCGTCTGAGGGACAGTGAACTGGCCCCTGTTTAAAAAGTTTGAGGACCCCTGATTTACAGCCTCCTTTCCTCATCCCAATTTACTTTCCCAGCCTTATTGACCTAGTTCTCCTAACAGGAAGTCTTGGGTTTCTCCAAATATCTACTGTGCAGTCCACCCTTATTCTTTTTTTGTTGTTGTTGTTAATCCTCACCTGAGAATATTTTTTTCATTGATTTTTTTAGAGACAGTGGAAGGGGAGAGAAGAGAGAGAGAAACATCCATGTGAGAGAGACATCCATTGGTTGCCTCCTGCACATGCCCTGACTGGGGCCAAAGATCAAACCTGCAACCCAGGTACATGCCCTTGACCTGGAATATAATCTAAAACACTTCAGTGTGGGGGCCACCGCACTAACCCCTGAGAACACCAGCCAGGGCATATTATATATATCCTTATCCTATGTAATAAAAGGCTAATATGCAAATCAACCGAACGGCGGAACAACCGGTCACTATGACACACACTGACCACCAGGGAACAGATGCTCAATGCAGGAGCTGCCCCCTGGTGGTCAGTGCGCTCCCACAGGGGGAGCGACACTCAGCCACAAGCCAGGCCCATGGCTGGTGAGTGCAGCGGCAGTGCTGGGAGCCTCTCCCGCACAGCAGCGCTAAGGATGTCCAACTGCCAGCTTAGGAGCGGGCCTGAGCTGTCAGTCAGACATCCCCTGAGGGCTCCTGGACTGCGAGAGGGTGCAGGCCGGGCTGATGGGACCCGCCCCCCTCCCCAGTGCACGAATTTCATGCACTGGGCCTCTAGTTTTTATATAAATTCTATTTCCTCTCCTTAAAGTTCTTCCCCACCCCATCCCTTCCTCATGAGTTGCAATCCACACTTGAAACAAGGCACACTGCTTCCTCTGGGAGGGCCTAAGGCATTTAGGAAGGCCGCTGAGCTCCTCTGTAACCCCGCCCTGCTTACATCGGCCCTGACTACAATTATTTGTGAGGGCTCTTATCTCCTGTCATAGTGTCAGCTCCTCAAGGACCGAGACCACGTCCAGTTCAACCGCGTACCGCACAGCCCACGCAGCACGATGCTGTGTAGGAGCTCAGAGTCACGGGAAACCTTAGGAAGGTACGCTCCACACCTGGGCATGCAGAAATGCAAACGTCCTTTCACACTAATGACTGGATGTGTGGTTACGGAATGAATGTCCAAGATTCAAACTCAGGACATAAATCCTGAAACCGAGCCACATCAGAGTTCCCAGAGCAGGTTTTAAATAATATGCCAGTAAAGCGCGCGTTTCTTACTTTGAGCTGTAGCCACACCCTGGCCAAAAAGAACTGCCAACAGTTTTCTCTGGAGTCCACCATGCCCAGACCACGAACTTCACTGCGGATTCCAGAAATAATCTTGTCTACATCTTCATCACTGAAGAGATCGGGGATGTCTCCTGCCCCCAAAGAAGAAGAGTTAGTGAAAGATCCTCACAATTTTAATGTTAGATATGATTTTTTTAATGATCAAAATGATTTATAATACACAGTTCAGCTTAAATGACAAAGTAAGACTGTGAAAATCAGAAATGCCATTTTCTTCTTTTTGCATTTACAAGACACACGACACACTAAACTCGTACACGTGGGAACAACATTTACTCCACTGAAGGCCGCGCCAAGCACCTCACCTCCGTGAGCACACTAAGAAAGCGGCACACCTCAGATTAGTTAGGTTTATAGGTTTCTCCCCAAAGACTGCCCGGCATCTCGAAGACAGATGATCTCTCTTTAAAGTTCACTGGAACCACAGACCATTTGTCACTGGGGAAGATCTTTCAAGAAAGGTGTTGGTTTAATCACCTGATGCCAGCAAGTCATTAATCAGCACGAGGAAGCTCTCATCTAGAACCTGGGCATCTGTCAGCAGGAACACAGTGGGCATGTTCTTGGCTCCGGTTCGGATGAACAAATTGGCCAGATCTACCTGTAAGGAAAGGAGGCCATCACTCATGTTTTGTTAAAATGCTGACGCGACGTAGGGAG
Organism: Plecotus auritus; assembly: GCF_963455305.1. NCBI lineage: Eukaryota > Metazoa > Chordata > Mammalia > Chiroptera > Vespertilionidae > Plecotus > Plecotus auritus. The sequence continues at coordinate 177,803,863 of NC_137775.1, read as the reverse complement.
TAAGCGTGTGAGCGCTGGGAAGGACTGAGTGACTCTCACAGGAGAGCTGCCTGGTGCACATGCCATCTGCTCACATACTCTTTCCTCGCTGGGACCTGCTATGGGGGCAAACAGCATGACATCACCTCCAGGCCTGGCATGAGTGTGAGTGTGTCACGTCTGTGGCTTTAATGGTGCAGAGGGATGAAAGCAGGCTGCTGCTGAAGGGCTCCATTCTGGGGGAGTGGACGTGAATTCGGTGATGCCTCCGTCGGGCCATACAGTGTAGGGACATTTCTGCTCATTTCAATGACGATTGTCTAGTTCATTGAAAACACTTTTTGTTTGACTATTTCGTTTTGTTTAGTAATATTGAAAGCATGTGCTTTGGGGTTTTATGTTTTAAAACAGCATTTACCACAAACTCTAAGTACTATTTTGTAGGTATGGTGTGATTAAAAAGTCAAATTTTAAAAACGTATGCATTTCTTGAATGTGTTTCCATGGAATTTTATTGTCATGATCTTAACCAAAGTGGAAAGAACCTATTTGTACTTATAAAGGCGGAATAAAAAAGCAAAAGTTTAAATACAGGTGAGTTTCTTGAACGTATTTCCATTGCGTTTCAGTGTCATAACCTTATTATCCCACGTGGAAGGGATCCCTGTGCACTTACAGAGGCAGTACCTTTGCCCTCCTCCACACAGGAATATTAACAGTGCTGAGTATCAGGTGTGGTCAATGCAAAGGAAGCAAGTATTTAATAAAATATTTTCTGAGCCAGGTCCATAGGCTTAGACGCCTAGAACCATCCACAGACATTTACTATGCCTAGTTTGACCATGAAGGAGAAAAAGCCAAAGGGATTAAATTAAATCCTCTAAAGGGATTTCCCACCCCCTCTGCTGGGTGGGGAGGCCTTGGCCAAATCTGGGCGTCAGAGCTGATGAGGGGAGGAGGCCCACCACTTTCACTCACCCGGAGTTCTTGGACCCCAAAGCCTTGGGTCAGGGTGACCTGGAAGACCTCCAGGCTGCACATGTGGGCTGCCAGCCGGGACAGGCTCTGCTTGCCGCTGCCGCCCACTCCGATGAGGAGGGCATAGCCCTGAGGCGTCCGGAGGATTCGGCTGATGCGACACCTGGTGAGAAGAAGTGCACCCACCGCAGCGGGAAACCTGGCACTAGGGCTGTTTTATTTTTTTAGATAAATATTTATTTATTTTTATTTTTTTAAAATATATTTTATTGATATTTTACAGAGAGGAAGGGAGAGGGATAGAGAGCTACAAACATCGATGAGAGAGAAACATCGATCAGCTGCCTCCTGCACACCTCCCACTGGGGATGTGCCCGCAACCAAGGTACATGCCCTTGACCGGAATCGAACCCGGGACCCTTCAGTCCGCAGGCCGACGCTCTATCCACTGAGCCAAACCGGTTTCGGCTAGATAAATATTTAGACACTAAATTCCAATTTTTCTTTTAATCTTTCAGTTCTTATTCTTCTGTTTTCCCATCAAAGATGCTGCCTGTGTCTACCCTCGCAATGTTCGCCTAACAAACTGTCCTCTGCTAATGGCATCTTGGACTCTATTACTGCTTAAGCACACTCCTCCAAAACTCGAGAACATACACACAGGTCTTTGATCAAAGCCTCAGATTTGTTTGATTAGCAGATACGATCCCACACTTCCCACCAGCATCCACACATGACAACGTCAAAGGGAGAATGTCTTTGTGCCAGAAACCTTTGCCGTAGAATTAATTTGGAAAGAATGGATTTGTTTAGACCACCAAACCTCACACAAGGATTTACCTCACGCAGGTTAAGCAATCGCCTCTTTCATATGATTCTTACTTCCCTCACACCAAAGCTTTCCCTGGGCCTCAAACACTCTAGAAAATTTGCTAAAATCCTTCAGAATCACCAAATTAGATTTCCAGCAAGGCCAGCTAATCCCTTTGCCCTATATTATTGAAGAGATTCTGAATTCTGAAGCTGTTGATATTATTGCTACATTTAAAAAACAGGAATAAGTTGGCTTTACCATGATCAAAATATGGGTTTGGTTGAAGAAAGACATCATAATTATGTTGTAGATACTAAGAAAAACAACAAACAAAAAATAAACATATGGATACCAAATGCAAAAAAAAACCACCCAAAACTGGACACCATGGTGCTAGCTCGAGGTTGCTTTTCTGAAATGAATGGAAACTTCAGGCCTGAATGGTCCACACAGATGGTTTTTACAGAGCGCTGCTTGAAAAAATTAAGCTGGGTTGGGGCAGTGGTCGGCAAACTCATTAGTCAACAGAGCCAAATATCAACAGTACAACGACTGAAATTTCTTTTGAGAGCCAAATTTTTTAAACTTAAACTATATAGGTAGGTACATTGTTATTAACTTAATTAGGGTACTCCTTCAATTGCACTGTACGTGCGCGCCCGCACGTGGTATTTTGTGGAAGAGCCACACTCAAGGGGCCAAAGAGCCGCATGTGGCTCACGAGCCGCGGTTTGCCGACCACTGGGTTGGGGTCACTTAGACTAGGACCAGCACGCGAGAGCATTTCCTGAAAACCTTCACTAATTGAAAGGATGGGTTTTTTACAAGCTCAGTCAACCCTTGGATTTTACTTAATGTGACCACACAACAAAACCACCTTGGGAAAGCTGTAAAACTGCTCTGACACGAGTGAAACCCCAAGTTACAAAGAGGGTTTTCATGTCATTTCAATGTACGCTTTGAGGTTTGTACCTCACAAGACTCACTAAGCAGCCACGGCCCTTTCTACCACATCTAAGGACACACTCTGAAGCCATCTCTGACTCAGGAAGTCAGCTTGGAGCTCAGATTCCCTGATCAAAGAAATAGCCTTCCGTTTCAGGCCCCTGAGGACTCCCTGTTGAAGGGTTACATGGAAGACTCCCACAGCGTCAGCCGGAGGTCCCTCTCGCCTGAGCCCCCTCTCACCTGAGCATTCAGACAGTCAGTGTAGACCTGCCCCACCAGACACAGAGTTACTAGTAATTCAGTTACCACCATGGTCACAGATTCTAACTAAAACTGGGTAATCAGGGTATTACAACCGCAAAGGGATCAATACAACAATCAATACTTAGCATGCTTATAATGTGGAGGCCTCAAAACTTTTCTTAGGCACTGTAGGCTAAGCATTTTAAAGAGTAACTCTTTTCAAAAATTGAATTCCCCACATGTTTTGGTCTGTTTGGATGTCCTTCCTCACATACTTCCTTCTAATCATGATTTCATTATTTTAATCTTTGCCTAAGTACCACTTAATAAAAAGGCCAGTGTTATTAACTAAATGATGTCCCTCCAACTCATATATTAAAGTTGTACTTCAGAACATAAGCTTATATGGAAACGGGGTCATTCCAGAAGTAATTGGTTCAGATGATGTCATTCTAGAGTAGGGTGGGCCCTTTATCCAATACAACCGGTGTCCTTATAAAAGGAAATGTGAACACAGACACACAGAGGGAGAATGCCAGCTGAGGATTGGAGTTAAGCCAAGGAACTACCAGAAGCTAGGAGAGAATTGTGGCCCTTCTGGCACTTTGATTTCACACTCTTTGCCTCCAGAACTGTGAGACAATAAACATTTACTTTTCTAAACCATCCAGTTTGCGGCATTTTGTTACAGCAGCTCCAGGAAACTAATGCAGCCAGTGAGACATGAATGTGACTAGGAGAACAGCATTGGCCCAAAAGTGCCATCGATGGAATCCCACACAGCAGCAGCCAGGACAAGCTGCTCAGACTATTCAATACATCACGTCATTCCCATGCTGAAAATCTGTCCGAAAGCGTCTCACTGAACTTAGAGTAAAATCAAAACATCTTCCTCTGGTTACAAGGAAGCACCCTGCAGAAGTGAGGCCCATCCCTGCCTCTCCAGCCTTGTCATATATGCACATACTGCTCCCCTCGCTTTCCTGCAGCTGTGATAACGCTCCTTCTGTTTCTGAACGTTTAGCCCTGGGGCCAAAGAAATTTGCCTTCTCCCAGAATGTTCTTCGTCTACATCTGTCCATGCCTAGCTCTTGCGTATCGTGTTGATCTCATCTTAGACGTCACCTCCTCACACAGACACCCAGTTCCTCTTTGGGAATCCGCATATTTTCTTTCTCAGAATCAACCCATCCTATTTCTCAGTGTGACACATCCCTTTCTGACACTTTTCTGCTTGTTTGTTCATGTCCTTACACATGTCCATGTGAATCGCTAGGATGTAAGCGCACCTAGAGAATGGACTGGACTGTTTGCTGCTCCATCCCCAGGACCTACGACAACATCTGACCGCAGGGGCCCTGCAGATGGTCCTTTACTCAGTGCACGGCACGAGGTGCCCAGTCCAGGGGGTGAGCGAGAGCCTTGTCAGCCAAGCTCTATACCAGGACACAGGCCTTTTCCTAATGGGCCGCCAAGAAAACATGCTCTTCCCCCTTTTTTCCTAATTTGCACAAAGACACTGAACAGACTGGCAATGTTCCTGTTGAGCACGCAGTAGCCACTCCCTACACATGCGTAATCGGTAAAATCAGTTTGCGTCCATCCTGTCTCTGCCACTTAGGAGCTTTATGACTTTGAAGGAGTCACCTGTCTTCTTCCTTGCTAGTATTTTACCTAACAGGGGAAATTATGCTGAAATTATGGCTGTGATGACACTTCAGGAAGAAGTGGACTATGTAAGACATTACTGAGATAGTGACAGTTTATGAAGACACTACAGGTTTCCATTGTGTGGGAAACAACAGGTAAGAACTGATAGCTCAGAGTGCTGGGTACGACCTGAAACACAATGACTGTGGTTACTTTCACTTTGTACAAAAAGCATCGTGACGAGTCAACTCACACGTGGTGCATGGCATCTTCAAACAAGACGAGGTGCATGGCAGCATTCAGTTCGTTGTAGTTGTCCAACGTCTCCGTGAGAAGCGCCTTCAGTCCCTCCCAGTCCTTCACGGGCAGGTAGCATGGCTCTCCCCCACTACTGGCGAAGTGGCAATAGATGAGGGGCTGCTGAAGCAGGACATGGATGTCTACACCCTGCAGGAGGAGGAAGAGAAAATAAGGTCATGCCAACCATCCAGAATGATCCATCTGGAGACGGCGTGGCCTAGCAAGGGAAAAGCATGCAGATCAAGCCATGGTAGTGTATGGAATGTTCCCAAGTACAGAACGATTATATTCCAGAATCACAGCTGGTTGAGCAAGGCAAGCATTTACACAACTTATTCCCATCCACAGCCAACTCCAGTTAGTGCCAGAGCGAACTGTGACCTCTGACATTCATCCACTTACTTCAAAATATTTACAGGCAGTTTCCAGCAATTTTTTCTGAAACAAATCACAATCCTTTGTGTCTATCAGTTTGTCTCCATAAACACGAGAAGATTCATGAAGCCACAGGCGTATTAAATCGTTTGAACCCTTTAGACATTCAGGAGATGAAAATAAAATCCCCTATAAGGCAAAATAAAAAAAAAATGCAGAGATGATGGTATTCCAAGATAATGTTTTCCTTTAAGACTGTCTTTAATAAATTTAGCAAGTTATTGAGTTAAAAAATATAATAGTAGTACATATATATATTAGTTTCACTCTATGATAAGCAACAGTTTGAAAATTTACCATCTTATACTCATTTTTAGGAATGTAACTAAGACTGTATTTCAAGAGCTAGCCCAGGAACTAAATACTGCATCTGAGTACTTGTGCCTATTAAGTCCTCCAACAAACCCGCCATACTTACTTCCCAGAGAAGTGGATGATATAAAATGAATGAATACATAAATAGCAGAGTGTTAAACTAAGTTCTATAACTGAACACCACGAGTATTACTAGAATCATTCCTCCACCTGAGATGCATCACAGAGAGCCATCCAGGTACCTGGAAGATGCTCGACAGGTCTCTCAGGTTGAAGAGGTAATGGAACCTAACAGCCGTGGGTAAGAAGTGATGTGCCATCATCGCATGGACCGCGATTGCTGCCTGTATCAGTGTGGGGCCGCTCCTGAGAACTGACGGACCAAACGCTTGCTGCCGGAAGTGGAAACTAAGGATTTGGCTGTAGATGGTGTTCAGAGCATCCAAGGAAGGAAAGTTGAATGCAAACACTGTGAAATGTCTCTGAAACAAAAACACGTAGGAGAGTTGTAAAAAACAGGGATTGTAATGGTACCAGTAGATTTCCCCCAAAAAAGCCTTCTTTTTGTCACTTCTCTCTGTATCCATGCCCATTGCCATTTAACTTTGGAGTGCCGTCCACTCTGACTCTGGGCCTGGATGTGTAACTTGACAGCCAACAGGATGAACTGGAAGTGACCATGTAACAGTTACTGTCACAGGCTTGTTAAAGTTCAGGACCTTGGTCCTGAATTCTACACCCCTGCTAGTGGGTGAGAGACCCATGAAGCAGAGCCACATGTCCCAATAACTCCAGACAGAGTCACCTGACATTAGCTGACAAACAGTAACTCCCAGACACGTGAATGAGCCCAACTAAGAACATCAGTCACCTCGCTGACTCCCGCTGACTCCAGGTAAGTGAGTAAGCAACATTGATTGCTATATTCTGTTGTTACATGTATGTTGTTGTTGATGATGGTGGTGATTATTATGAAAAAGCTTATATGCACACAAAAACTGCACATAAATATAACAGTATATTCATACTTGCCAAAATGTGGCAACAACCAAGGTGCCCTTCCATAGGTGATTGGATAAACAAACTGTGGCACATCCCTACAATGATTATGATTCAGTGATAAAAAAGAAAGAAATAAGCTACCAAGCCATGAAAAAACATGGAGGAACCATAAATGCACATTTAAGCTAAGTCAGTGGTCGGCAAACTGCGGCTCACGAGCCACATGCAGCTCGCGAGCCACGGTTTGCCGCTCTGTTGACTAATGAGTTTGTTGACCACTGACCTAGACTCTCGATCCCAATAATTACAGGCTGTTGTTGTTCCTTGTGATTAACCCCTATCCCAGTGGTCGGCAAACTCATGAGCCGCGGTTTGCCAACCACTGAGCTAAGTGAAAAAAGCTAATCTGACAAGGCTACATACTATATTATTCCAACTGTAGGACATTTTGGGAAAGGTGAAACTATGAAGACCCTAAAAGGATCAAGTGGTTGCTAGGGATTTGTGTGGGGGTATGGAGGGGGGTGGGGTGGGAGATGAATAAGAGGAGCACAGGGGCGTTTTAGGACAGTGAAACTATTATGTGCTAGAGGCCCGATAGGGTTCTTAGGCCTGGTCGGTGATCAGGGCTGATCGGGGCCTTCCAGCTGCTGGCCAGGGCCTCCCTTCCCCGGCTGGCAGCTGCTGCCTGGGGCCTTCCTTCATTCCACACTGCCCCCTGCTGGTCAGCGCACATCATAGCGAGCGATCGAACTCCAGAGGGAACAATTTACATATTAGGCTTTTATATATATAGAAGATAGATAGAGGATGATACTCCAATGGTGGACACCTATTATTATTCATTTGCCAAAACACATGGAATGTACAACACAAAGAATGAACTCCAGTGTGAACTTGACTTCAGATCATAATTTACCAGTACTGGCTCAACATCTGTAACCACTGCAGCACACTCACACAGGTGTTTCCAGGAGGGTAAAGGAGGCCGGGAGCGAGGAACTCTACTTTCAGTTAAGCTGCTGAGACAGTTTATGAACCTAAAACTGCCCTAAGAAATAAAGTCTAGTAATTAAAAAAAAAAAAAAAAGCTTACATGGTTAACCAAATGTCCAGTAGTTGCCCTAACTTGTACTCAAAAGCACCAAGAATGAAGACCCACAATGTCAGAGTATGATACTTAGGGGCTATGTGACAGAGAGCAGGACTTAACCCCCTACCTGGAGTCTGGGGTTGACTGTGAAACTGCCCACCATCGGGTTCATGCAGGCCACGTACTGACAGTTGTGGATTTCTTTAAGCATCACCTTCTGTCTATCATACCTGAGAGACAGAAAACAGAACCTTCAGTCTAAAAACTAGAGATGACAGCCCAACAAAACCCACCAGTTCAGACAAGACTTCATCACCAAGTGTCTCCTCTCATCTTTACAATCGCTCTGTGATGCTGAGCTTGTTAGCATTATCTCAGGGATATGAAAACAAACTCTTAGAAAACTGAAGGTGACACAGCTCCTTTGATGGCGGAATCCGCATGTGGAGCTGAATCAATACAGGCTGTTGCTGTTTACTGATTCTCAGGTGAGTCTATTTCTGGTTAGAAATACCCACAGCGAGGCTGGGGATCTCCCTCGAGTTAATGGGGGCAGAGGGATTGTCTCAGACTGCAGCACCAGATTTTACCAGATGGTTACATCCCGCAGAACAAGGCCATGCTTCTCTAAGCTATTTAGTGTGAATTAACGTATTAAAGAATTTGATGTGTAAGCCAGACAGCTTATGTTGCTAGAATACTTTTCAGTTCAATTCTTCCCAAGATACAAAGGGAATCTATTCCACTTAAGATGATAAAAAGACGATGCAAAGTAAAACCCAAAAGGTATCGCAGGAAATGCTCCTCCTGGGAAGAGGAAGACATTAGGGTATTCCATGTGCAAATGTTTATCCATAGTAACAATAATGAAATTTCAGTAGAGAATAAAACCCAGAGAATCATTTACCAGTGCCCGTAATCAATGTGCTGTCGAATCAGAGTGTGGGGCTGAACGGTGCCATATGAGTCCACTTCAGGCATATTCATATCGTCGATAAAGTAAACCAATTTTTTATTTCCTCCCGGGCCATAGCTGCGACCAGCTTTTTTCTCTAGAGGTTTTTCAAGAATTCCTGAAAACAATATACAATTCTGTCCAATCAGATAAGATGTAATTTTCTGTCCTTAGTGCTTTTTTATTTTTTCTTATTTCTGTCCATTTCAACTCCTCTTTGGCTTCACATATCACCTCTCTGCAGGCTAATACCAGGGCTGTGCCTCTGGTCACCTCCTTCTATGTCAAGTTCTCCTGCCAACCTCCCTCGTAGCCAGAACGCATCCGGCCTGTTCATTCCTGGACAGTCAACGTCTACAGCCTGATGTCACACAGGGTGTTGCAGACAATGCCATTGCTGATCTGGGAACCTTCCTGCACCCACTCTAGGGCATGGCCCAGCCTCGTCTCTCAGTCCCTCTCTATTGCCATTACAAAAGGTCCCCCACACCTCTCTCAGGCCACTGGAGTGCAGACGTACAAGAGGCTATTGCATGAAGACACTCTGCTGTGTACACGTCCAGTTATACTTCTTCATGTGCCTGTATGACTTTGTGTCAATATATTTGAGAGGAAAGTATGGGTGGAGGAAATCCCGAAGAGTGTGTGCCTGGGATGTGGCATCTAATTATCTGTCAACTCTCCAAACACAGAAACCACATTCAGGGCAACTCAGCAGGTTTAACTAACAACTGAACAGTGAGTTTTGCTGTCCCCTCCCCCAATATAACCCCTTTAATCTCCTGAAGCAAGTGACAGACCTACCAATATCAGCCCTTTATACCACTTCTCCTCTACTTTCAAGTCTCCTTTGCTTGGCTTTCCAACTTAGAATGCCCCAAATCTGTGTGGTTCTTTTGATTACATTGACACATTTATGCAACAGTTTAAGTTTCTTCTTACAGTTCTCCTAAGATTTAATTAACAGCTCATGGCCTGTCATTTCATCAACACAGTTTGAGAGATTTTCTCCTAAATCAACCTCTTACTTGAAAAGGTAGCCAGAGCATTGCTCCTTGGGTACACACCCTCAGAATGGTCAGGCCCCATAAACTGACTAAAGGAAACCCAACAGTTTAGAGGTAAAGCAATGAACATGACTGATGTAATGTGACCTCAGAGTAATAACCCCAATAAGCCATGAGTGATCTGAAAAGCCAAAATCACAATATCTGAACAAAGTAGATTTACCCAGAATGGTGTTGAGGAGAAAGTCCTCTGAGGCCTAAGAAAACGCCTAAAGCCTAGAGGAAGCCACCATCTCTCGGGGTTGCCTGTCACGGCCGTGACCGTTTCTGATCTCTTGTCCCTGGAATGTAGACAAGAGGAACACTTACTCTGTAGAGCTGCAGACGTTGTGTGGTAGTTGAAAGGCACGCGGGACACCACGTAATCCTCAGAGAGCCTCGCCAGCATGTCCCCTACGAAGACCGTTTTTCCCACTCCGGCACACCCGACCAGCATTAGCGGCTGTCCTTTCTCAAGCAACAACTCCATGAAGTATCTGAGACGCGTTGTCTCTGACGTGTGAACCAGAACTCTCTGCAGGGAGAAGACAGAATGAGAGAGAGGTCAGAGAAAGACACTCCAAAATTTTACATCTGAACCACCATAGTCACTTTAGAATTGAGGTTCAATGAATTCTAAGTTCACATTAACCCCAGTGGGAGAGATCCCACCTACTTTTTGTTTTGAATTGTCAAGAGTTTAGACATCATTGCTTAAGAGAGCAATGGGGAAGTGCCATAGCATAAGCAACTGATTTATCTTTTCCAATGAAAGTACTAGAACCCAAGGCTCTCCATGATAGAATTACCTAATCTCCACCCAGCCCTGTGTTAGACATACAAGGGAAATACAGTAAACGTTTCAGAGACCGTCCACCATCTGTTAGTTGCTGACAAAACATTTGAAAAGGCAAGCCATACAGAAGTGAAAATTGGTAGCAGTGCTTTGGCCCAGTAAGATTAAGTGATAAAATAACTATACACAATCCACACAAAAGGAGTGAAGTGTTGGGGGAGACAGTTTTGGGGAAACAGTGGCAGAATTAGAATACGACTGAAAAATAAATGGGCATAAGAGAAACGCAGAAGAACAGTTTATGAAGAGAAACAACAAGAAAGAGAGTTCTATTTAGGTTTGTCTGCTGCTGTGTGAATTTGAAACTCAAGTTGAGGAGATTAAACATTCATTTTATGGCTTTGGGGGGGGGAGGGTTAAAGGAAAGAAGTTAAATATAAAAGTGCTATCTAAAAATTTTACTATAAGGTCAGAAATAAGAATCCACTGAACTACAGAAATATGCCTCCAATTTTTAACAGAAGTCACAAGTTTCTAGGAAAATATAGAGAAATCTGTTACTACGGAAATAAGTTGAAATTTTTATAAAGAGGTTGCAAAAATATAATAGCCACTTCACTGTTTCTATAACGGAGACACTTCCCCCTCAGCAAATATGGGTAGGGTGAACATGCCTACATTCCGCACCCTACCTGCAGAGGGACGTCTGGGTCCATAGTAAATGTGGGGATTTTGTCCGTCCAAGGCAAAAATTTCTTAGTATTGTGGTCCAGGTAATAATCAAAGATTGTTCCCTGAGATGGAAACTTCACTGCTTTCATCTCTTTGTGCCACCACCGACTGAATTCAGCTTGATGACCAGAAAGCTAAGGAGAACAACAGGAATCCTTATTGCCGACTTACAGGTAGTTCTGCACACACACAAGGCCCCTCCAAATCCTGCGAGCACACGGTGTTTGCAGAGTACAGAGTCTTAATTACCAATGGGACTGAGTCACTGACCCAAGGAAAAGAAATTACAAGTTATGAAGAGTGATACTATCAAAGGCAAAAAGCCGTAACTGCGATATATCCATCAGGTACTAATTTTATGGAATAATTATTAACTTAAAAAGCAAGGTCAGGTTAGGTGAACTTTAAATTCCCCCTGGGTTGTTCAACTGAACCAGGAGGAGCTACTCTACACATTACCATGCTACCTACCCTAAGGCAGTGGTTATCAAACATTGGTGCTGATCTCTTTAAAGAGATGATGAAGTCTTCACATCAACTGATGGTCAATGAGAAAATGAAGAACCAGGGAGCACTTTATAAAATTGGTAAACATGGTGGTCGCAGAGGTTAAGCCGATAAACGCAGAAATAAATAAGTTAGACATCTCGAAAGTGAAGTTTGCTGCAGGTGAGAATAACAGGGTGTATCTATTTTAACTGGACGCTCAGAGCAGCCATTGTTGAGGACAGGCACAGATTCAGGAGATGCTGTTCCGGGCAGCAGGAAGAGGTCGGCATGTGCAAGGAGCTTGTGGTGTGAAAGAATCGTTGTGCTCAAGACACTGGCTAGTGCAGGTGCGGGGAGGGAGTGGCAGAGGGAGGAAGAGGGAGGGGCAGGCAGGGCCAGATCCAGAGGTCTCATATATAGTACTAAAATTTTTAACTTCATCTTAAAAGAAATAGAAATCCAAATTGGTAGTTCCAAAATAGTCACAGGATGTAAAGTATAGCATAGGGAATATAGTCAATAATATTGCAATAACTATGTATGGTTCCAGGTGGATACTGGAAATATCAGGGGGGACACTGTGTCAAGTATATCATTGTCTAAGCACTATGCTATACACCTGAAACCAATAAAACTAATATTAAAAGTAAACTGTAACTGAAAATTTTTAAAAAGGGGGGGAAAGCAATAGAAACCCATTCAAGTGTTAATTCTAGAGTATATCATATAATTCAGTTCACATTTTAAAAAGTCACTCTGGCTGCCAAGCGGATAATGGATTATGGGCAAGCACAGAAGCAGAAAGACCAGTGACAAGGTTACTTCAGAAGCCAAGGGAGAAATGATGATGGCAGTTGCTGGGAGCCCAGGGAGAGCTGAGGTCAGGCCTATTTTGAAAGTTGTCCGCTATGGCCGGGGTTAAGAATAGGAGTCCCGGGTCCTATTGCAGTCTGAACCTCGGATATTAGTTAGCTGTGTGGCCTCAAGCAGGCTAACTTGTCTAAGTTTCTGTTTCTCTTTGCAAAAGAAGAAGAAAGAGGACAGCTGTACCTGTACATATAGGTTCGTCTTCTAAGTGTCAATGAGATAGCTTATTAGAAGCCCTAAGCACATGCCTTGCAGATAGCAGGCACTCCAATTTGTTGAACTAATAAGTGGCTATCCTGAGAGTATTTATGTGTCTGCTTCATTCATGTTTCCAACTTCACAGCCTCTCTTTTGAATGCTTCATAGTTAGATCCCTTTGGAAAATTTCAAGATGATGATGACAACAACTAACAAGGAAGAAAGTGTCTGGGAGAGCAGGATGACCATGGTGGTGCCAGCTTCCAGCTTGAAGGCTGCCACGTTTGGAAATGGGAAAGATTTCCGAAAGAGGACCATCTGGAAGGAAGGTGAGCTGGAGGGTCTACACGCAGGCGTCCTCAAACTACGGCCCGCGGGCCACATGCGGCCTGCCGAGGACATTTATCTGGCCCGCCGGGTGCCGCTGCCTGTCCTGCTTAGCAGCCGACTCGTCCTGGGCCCGCAGTACGCATAGGAATTTGTTCATAGTTTTTTTTTTAACTATAGTCCGGCCCTCCAACAGTCTGAGGGACAGTGAACTGGCCCCCTGTTTAAAAAGTTTGAGGACCCCTGGAAAGATCTCAGCTGTCAACATCCTACTCATGCAATTTCCCCTGGGCTCCCAGCTTTGGGAAAGAAAAACACTGTAGAAGGCACTGATAAACACCCATGGGGGTTGGGGAGAGGGAGAAAGTCTACATGAGGTCTCCATGCAGGAGAAACCCACAGCCATTATAAATGGTGTTTTTGAGAAAAACCATGTGAAATCATACAACACCAATTCTTGAAACTCTCACTCAAAGCCAAGGGCTGTTCTTCTTTAAAGAGCACTTGGAGATTCCAAAAGGAAACGTGGCTTCTGAGAGGGGTCAGAATAAGACCTAGGAGGCCAAGTGAATATCAAAGTTATTTATAGATATGATTTGTGGTAGAAGCAGAACTGGGCCACAGGTGATAGCAACCATGTGTGTTATGGCCTACAGTGAATGAACCAACAGAAACATGGGTCACTTTTGGCTGTGACGCCTTCCGACTGACACTCCCTGTTTACATCGGCAAACATCGGGGAATGCCTGGAAGATGTGTGCCCTCTATTTTTAATGCCCAGATTCAGGGGCACCTGTTGAAGTCCAAACTAAGCCCCGGACAATCTCAACATGTTATGCTCTTGAATGAAGGCCACAGGAATGGAGAAGAGGGGATAGACTCAACAGCGATGTCGTAACTGACACCGAAAGGATCTGGTGACCCTCAGACATACAAGTAAGGAAGAGTAATGCCTCCCAGGTTTTAAACTGGAGCGAGCGGCTGGGAGGAATGCCGAGAGTCGCTTAGGGAAAGAAAGAACGAAGAGGAAGAGCCAATTCGGGGGTGGCGGGTGGCGAGCTGCCTGGGCACGCTGTGGCATGGCTCCGGGGCAGGTGCACACAGCCTGGAGCTCCGAAGGGCAATCTGGTGGGAGGCTCTGGATGTGGCTTTGTCAGCCAAGGTCAATCATCAGCCTGGATGAGTTCGCCTGGACAGTGTCCCAGCTTAGGGGAGAGCGGGGCACGTAGGACAGACGTATGTCATATAACAAGAGCACAGGGGTCACACATGATAACAATCCCTCCCAAGGAAAGCTGGCTCTGCCAACCAGCTGTAAACACACCTGGTCTTGCAGCAGGGTGCCTCCGAAGGCCCAGACACAAGCGAAGACGAAATAGACTTCGTACACTTCTTTGGGGCTGTCGGAAGGTACATTTTCCGGAGTCAACAAACATTCCAGAAGAGCACAAATAGTCTAAAGACCAAGAAACAGCCATTCATTTAGGGCAGCCTATTTTTCCAGTCGTGGAGTACGTTCACCAGACATGAACAAACCCACTTTATCCTGAAGAGAGTACACGACTGTTCCCAACTCTGTGGTTTGTACATTGAGAGACAAGAATGACTGCCTTGCGTTTCTACATCGATGGTGGGAAACCTTTGCTACTTTCAATCAAACTGATCTTCTAAGTAATAAACTATTAAAAAATTAAATTCTTGAATTATCCAATTAATAATCACTGTAACAAATGGAAATATATATAAGCAAAAATTAATAGTAATGGGGATACAATATATATGTGTGTGTGTGTGTGTGTATATATATATATGCTTGCTTTCCTATAAACAGGGAGTCAGACCACACATAGTATTCTACAGCCCTAACTTCCTACCTTCACAGCAGAAACTAAAGACATCTTTTCTCCCAGGAAGCGTCCCACATCACCAGGAATGAATGAATGAAGGTCACTGGTGGGAGGGCTGACTGAGCTGTCTCGCTCCTGCTGGACATCTAGATACCCGCTTCCCCCTGGTGCTTCCGCAGCCGTCTTCCCACCTGTTGTCATAAATTTAGAAAGTCGACTGGCAGCCTCAGCCTGTGGCATTTTGTCGGACATCAGACTAAATTTAGCCTTGGATGAAGCGCTGTTCAGGAACTTGTTCTCCATACCCTCCAGGTGAACCTCACTGTGCTCTGCTGGGGTGAAACACACCCCATGCTCAGGGTATCAGGTCAGTAATGAGGGGGGCGTGGCTGCTGCAAAGGCCGTTCCCATAGGAAATAATAACTAGTAATCACTGTGGTTTTGACCTAGTTCTCTATAGCACAATTAGCATTGTCACAGACACTCCAAACTCTTGGCCCCCTGCTCCTGGCTGTTGGAGACAGCAACAAGTTTCTACCACTACCATGTGCACAGCAATGCACGCTTCACACAGCCAGGGAGGCCTGCCTGCCTGTGCCCCCCGCCCCCCGCCCCCCCCCACCAGCCCTGAACGGTGGCGAAAAGCCAGGGTGACGTGGAGCATGGATCCTGGAAATAGTTTGGAAAGGCTTTTAATTCTAATAGGTAAGTGCCTGTTATATTTTTCAATCTTCTCTCTTGATTTCCAGCATTTTATATTGTGTTATGTTTGCCAATTTAAAATCTTTTTTTTCTCGTCGAAGAAAACTCACCAAATTTGTTATCAAGAGAAATAATGTACAGTGCAGAGGCTTTGCTATTTCTGAGCGGAAGCCATGTTGGTCTAAGGAACTGTTCAAATCGAAACAAAAAGACTGGAAGGTCTCAATGTTAAGTGATCCTTTGACCTGAACACTCTAATAACTTAAGTTTTTTTTCTATTTTCTCCCAAACACAGTACTTAGAAAATATTTTGAGCTCTGTGTCAGCAATGAATAAAGTCGTACTTCAGTGCATAATCTGAAAGAGTTAATACACCTTAGAACTTAAAGCAAATAAGTTTCGTATGCCAGAAAACATAATATATTCATTTCTTAAAGTAGTCACTTTATGCTATGCTCTTTGATGCCCATTTTTGTTTCAAATCCCTGTCCTTATAACTCATCACAGAAAACAGACTATTGTATAAAACAGCTAAAAAGGAGCTGAGGAGAAACTGCCATTTCTGCATACTACAAGAGAAGGAAGTGAGAGCAAGAGTCCTATTAATTCCTACTGACCTATTTTCACACCACAGGTTCACACCACAGAGAATGAACAGGTTCACACCACAGAATCACACAGATACACAAGCCGACCTGAGAAAGAACACGACCAGGCTTCTTACAAGTATTACACCAGAGGAAGTCCAATTAGGCTGCTCGCATAATTAATTCATTATGAATAAATTCAGACCTGCTTCCAGAAATAAATTACACCTCAGATAATTACCGCTGAAGACTAGCCTTTACTTAATTGGTGTGTGAATTATCCAAAAACCTCAACTTTCTCTTCTTATTATGCTGGTGACTTTTTCTCATTTAGCTTCAAACAAATTTGGTAACATAGTAAGTTAATAGTAACAAAGTATTTTGAAACCAATTTTGCTCCTATAAGGAAAAAAAATGGTTTCTAATTATCAATCTTTTGTGAAGTTTTATAGTTATAAAAGGCAGGCGGTTGTTTCTCATGCTGAGACTCAGATCACAGCCTTCAGTTCTGTGTACTGTGAATTATTTCTATTTGCTTCCATGACAACATATATGTGCCCTTCACTCTTACCAGCCATCTCACGAGTATTTAAAAAAATTACCCCGGGAATAATGGTCTCTCATCTAGAGTGACCTGCCTTTAGGAATGTTTTGGGGAGGGGAGGGGAGAAGAAAGAGAGCAGAGGGTGGTAGATGGGTGGGTGATGACACTCATGGGGTAGAGGCCAGCAGCTTTCTCTTTCTCGGTGGTCAGCATCTTTAATTACATGGATATTTTGCATTAAAAAAATATACCGAACACCTTTACCGGGCCAGTTACTTAGAATAGAGAAAAAGGAAATAAGGCCGTTACCACTTTGATCTTCTTATTCTATGCAAATATACTTGGGAGGAATGCATGATTCAATAAAGATATTCAGCATCTGCTATATGCTAGTCACTATGTAAATCTCTGGAGATATAAAACTAAATAAAAGGTGGCTTCAGCTCTCTAGTTCACAATCTTGTGAAAGAGGCCACAAACCCAAACAATAAGAGAAGGTGACAGATGTGTGACAGGGGTTTGCAAAAAAGCACTGGGGAACATGGGGGCTAGAGAACGAGGGGTTGGAGAAACCTCAGCTCCAGAAATCTCTCCATCTTCTAGAAAGAGCAAACCCTCCTGTGGCCCTGATCGGCCCACTCCCGCCTCAGGACTAGGATGGCACACAACACAACAGAAG
The DNA here is from genome assembly GCF_963455305.1 of Plecotus auritus. Taxonomy (NCBI): domain Eukaryota; kingdom Metazoa; phylum Chordata; class Mammalia; order Chiroptera; family Vespertilionidae; genus Plecotus; species Plecotus auritus. The sequence goes on along the minus strand of NC_137775.1, from coordinate 177,786,337 downwards.
ACACACCTGCACCAGGCTGCTCTCGGGAATGGAGGTGATGGTTTTGAAGCTCGTCCTCAGCTTATCCAGGCACACAGGCACGTACTTATCGAAAAGAATCGTTAAATTGGCCTTTTCTGACTGATGCTGCCTTCTGTCGATCCAACTGGCCACGTACCTGAGGAAGAACACAGGAACGCCTTCACTGAACCCTGGGCTTGGAAAGCAGAACTTCTCCCGCTCAAAAGCGCCCCCTCCACACAGCGCGGTGCAGCACTTCAGGGACACGTGTGGTGAGCTCATTCTATTTCCAAAGCTGCAAATATTTTAAAATGACCCTTTAAAATATTTAGAGGAGGAGCTCTAGCTGGTTTGGCTCAGTGGATAGAGCGTCGGCCTGCAGACTGAAGGGTCCCAGGTTTGATTCCAGTCAAGGGCATGTACCTTGGTTGCGAGCACATCCCCAGTAGGGGGTGTGCAGGAGGCAGCTGATCAATGTTTCTCTCTCATCGATGTTTCTAACTTTCTATCCCTCTCCCTTCCTGTCTGTAAAAATCAATAAAATTATTTAAAAAAAAATATATTTAGAGGAGGACTGAAACTTCCGCAGAGGGTGGGCTGTATTTATGAAAACAGCTTAGGCCCTAACCAGTTTGGCTCAGTGGATAGAGCGTTGGCCTGCGGACTGAAGGGTCCCAGGTTCGATTCTGGTCAAGGGCATGTACCTTGGTTGCAGGCACATCCCCAGTAGGGGGTGTGCAGGAGGCAGCTGATCGATGTTTCTCTCTCATCGATGTTTCTGGCTCTCTATCCCTCTCCCTTCCTCTCTGTAAAAATCAATAATAAATTAAAAAAAAAAAAAAGAAAGAAAACAGCTTAGGATTTTTCTTGATTAATCTTGGCATCGATTATCTATGTATATAAAAGCCAAGTCATCGGAACGATGGAACAACGGAACGACCGACCGGTCGCTATGACACACACTGCTGAGGCCAACCAGCCTGATCGGGGCCTCAATCAGCCCCCCTCCTCCAACCTCCCATGGCCCCTCCCCTGGCTTGTCTGGCCCCTGATCGGCCCCCACCCACCCCAATCAGGGGCGAGGCCGGCTGGCCAACCTCCCACATCCCCTCCCCTCCCACACTGGCCCAGCCCCGATGGCCCCCATTGGGTGGGCCAGCCAGACCCCACTCGTGCACGAATTTGTGCACCAAGCCTCTAGTTTAGTAATAAACAATTAGTTACAAACAAAAAGTTGAAAATTCCATATAAGGCTATTTCAAAGTGCCCGCTTTTCCACTGGACTAATGGCTGATAATGTGTTTCCAATACCTGGCTCTGAATTGGTATCTCATTCTTGGGTACATGTTTTTTTACCTGAAACTTACACAACATTATCAATTTTGACACAGTATCTCTAACTTCTTCATAAAATAATACTTATGAATGAAACGAAGCATGGCTCTGTAGCATCCACAGTAGTCTCTGGGGAGAAACTGTATGATGTTAAATGGAAAATAACTGCTCAAAAAAATCTCACTCAATGGGAAGCAGCAATAATAAATCCATCCAGCTGCCCGCAGAGAAGTCGTGAGACCACAGCAATTATGACTATACCTTGCTTTAAGCAAGTCCGAGTTCACATTTTCAGTATCAGAAGAAACGAAGGTAAGATGATTAGCTTATAAAAGGCTCCCTTTGATTTTCACAATAGGGTTTTATTAAATATTTAACTACCTTTACACTCTTACTAGATTTATAAAATGTGAACTGTCAAACGCTTTCAGGTCCAAGAGGAATGGTTTTCAGTTGAAGTCCAGGTTCATGATGATAGCCTGAGAAAGCGTGTCTGGGTGATGGTGACAGTGGGCACCACGGGACAAGGAGACAATGGTCAGCAGATGCCAGCTACTGGGACCAAGGCCGGAAGGCCACACCTGCCCTCAGCTGCTCCTCCTACGGCACCAGCTGCCAGAGTGGACTCTGAGCATCCAGAGCTTATTGTTGATGGGAAAGGGGCGGGGAACCCTTTTCCTGCCAAGGGCCATCTGGATATTTGTAACAGCATTCTCGGGCCATACAAAATTCTCAACTTAAAAATTAGCCTTTTGTATGTGGTCAATAGTCTGGGCTGGAATCTGTCACAGCGGACACAGCAGGAATTCATCAGAGCTCTCTACAATTGGCCCCTAACAGCCAGCGTCAGGTTCTGTCATTCTCAGTGGCCTGGACAAATGTCAGAAGTTCCAAGCACACTGCTGATCAGCAGTGTATGTCGATTATTTCTGAATCCTCATGTTTACGGGTATACAGCGCCCCAAAATGAAAGGATGGGGCCGCGGGGGTAGAAGATGACAAGCTCAGCCAATGCAGGGAGAGGATTAGGGAGACAAAGCCAAAGGATCCTTTCAGCCATGCTAGGGAGTGAACTGCGGAATGGTCGTGGCACCTTATGCCTGCAAGGACAAGGGTGAAGGACTACCAGCGCCTGGAAGGAAAGAATCTTAGGGACAGATCTAAGAGGAGCTGTGACCTGCAGTTGAGGGACACAGCCATCCCGATGTGACCCTGTGGGGAGGGAGCCAGGGGAGTAAATAGCCTGACCTCATCTCCTCTCCCTCTCATTTCCTGGCCAAAGCAACCAGAGGCCACGGGCCAGGACAGCCTGTGGGCACGGAGCTCGGTGGAGGGGCACAGAAGAAGCAGTCACGGAAACACGCCAGCCCCAGCACCTGCTCGCTTGCAGAGCTCAGACGCTGACCAGCGCAGTGCGAGTGATCAAGGAGGTGACAGGTGACCACCAGGATGGACCATGGGAACCGAGAGCATGTGAAGAGTAAGCAAGTAGCAAAATCAACTTGTTCTAGATCAAAGCATTGCCACAGCTCATGTATGCACATATGTGTACACACAAACACACATATGCTCACTAAGTGATGTATTTATATCTCAGTGCTCCATAGGAGTTCTTGTTATTTATTCACTTTTTCAACAAATACTGGTTTCTTAACATGTACAAGGTGTGAAGAGGATAATGTCCAACTAAAAATGACAAAGGCACACAGGTGCTAATTTAGTTATCTTTAAATGAGTCTAATTATGCAGCTTTAAATTTAATTTAATTACTGATACCTTCTTCAAGTGATCATATAAATGTTTAGCTCTTTTAAAAACTAAGGCTAAAAAGAGAAATGTTCACAACAACAAACACAACTAGATTTAAAAGTAGGTAAAGAACTGAAATAGTAATTTCTCCAAATAAAATACACAGATGGCCAAACAGCACATGAAAAGATGATCAACGTGAGTAATCATCATGAAAATGCAAATCAAAACCGAAACGAGACGCCACTTCTTTCCCATCAGGATGGCTACCATAAAAAACAGAGAAAGTGACAGTTTCGGTGGAGACAGGCGGACAGTGGAGCCTTGCGCTGTTGGGAATGTAAAATGGTACAGCCACCATGGAAAGAGCGTGGTAACTCTTTAAAAGTAACAGAACCACCATATGGTCTCCTAGCTCCACTTGCGGGTACAGACACAGAATAATTAAAGTAGGGACTCAAAGGGATATCTGTGTGCCCTGTTCATAGAAACATTATTTGTAACAGTCAAAGGATAGAAGCAGCCCGGCCGGGTGTGGCTCAGCAATTGAGTGTCGACCCAGGAACCAAGAGGCCACGGATTCCCTTCCCGGTCGGGGCATATGCCCAGGTTACAGCTTGGTCCCCAAAAGGCCCACGGAATCATTGGGTCTGGCCCTGCCGAGGCATTAGGGGTGAGTTAGTTAAATGTCTGACCAAACAGAGCAGGCTAATGTTTAAGTTGATAGTTTTGTATGGCCCGTGAATGATGTTATAAATATCCAGACGGCCCTCAGCAGGAAAAGCGTTCCCCACCCCTGTAATGGCTATGGGGCTTCAGTTTGGGAAGACAGAAAAAGTCAAGGAGATGGTCGGTGGTGGTGATTGTACAACGAAGGGAATGTACTGAATGCCACTGAACTGTACACTTAAAAATGGTTAAAATGGTAAATTTTATATTATGTGTGTTTTACCACAATCGTAAAAAACAAGTAGTACTCACGGATTCCAGCCCAAATCTTGTGGGTTCACATACAGAACACCAGCTCTGGAAACAGTGGCCGGGGTTGCTGTCCTCAAGTGATGGATCTCAAAGAGCAGCCTCATGGAGGGCCCAAGGGCGACGCGCTCATTGCTGGCCAAGGTCAGCACCTGGACGGAGCAGCACAGCACCCAGGAGCCCTGTCACTCTGGAGGGAGCGCTGCTGCCAATTCTCCACCCCAGCACAAAGTACCGCCCCCGCCGAAGGGCCAAAGGCTATGAGCTCACTGTCCGGAGACAGAAGGACGTACAGTCTGAGAAAAGACCTCAGTTAAAGATCTCAGTTCATTCCAGAGCGGAGCTCACTGATCCTTGAGGAACAAACTTACCAATATGGATTACTGATGCCAGCTTTAAATAACTGTGGTTAATTATTACTAAATGTAAGACATTTGTTCAAAGCGTTGGTTACGTGACAAAGCCCGAATACCACAAAAATAAACCATCTTTCAAGTCTGAAATACCACAATTATCAATTTGCTATAGAAACTCATGCAAGTATAAAGATCTCAGACCTATATTTTATGATATACAATGTCTTAGTTCAGGAAGCAGTATTACTGTTAATTTAAGGGGGGTGACTAATTCTATTCTGTAGTAATTATGAATTAGGATTTCTGATTTTTTTCTCCTGACAGACCTGGTGTTGCTTAAGTAGCATCTCACAGACCTATGCCATCACCCTTTGATTTTGCTGGGAATGCTGGAGTAACCGTGGCAAATGCTTAGGAATGCATTTATATTCAGTCGGTAGCCATAGGAACTACTTAATTTCCAACTTGTCCCTTACAACCCACGCATTCCATCCTTAATCAAAGATAAGATGTAATAATTTATGCCTGACTCTTTGAAAATGGTAAAATGTGTATGAGCAGCTCATACATATCTCCTTATAAAGATGGTTAAATTTATACAGACAATTTAAATTCTTTACCAGTGAAATAAGAGAATTAGCAGGGAAGTGGCACTTCCCAAGAGAGTAACTACATAAAGAACATCAGGCTCATGGTTAAAAACTAGTACTAAAACCCACAAGTGAATGGAACTCAATAGAGGTGTCATGTTTAAGGCTTAGCACTGAGGTATTACCCACCTTGTTATCATCCATGACAGTATTTAGTGATTCAATCCACATGGGATCAATATCTCCATCCAGGACTATCCATTTTGGTCCATCCTGCATAAGATTTGCTTGTTCTCGCAGAATAGATGAGAAGAGACCTATACATTAAGAGTGAACAATCTTTACACATATATAATGGAGTTGAGTGCTGTTTATTTCTAAAATAAAACTGTATTTCTTCTAGTGGAAGCTCGTTTATTAAGTAAATAAATTGGCTGTGAATTTGTTGCCTCTCTCTGGAGGGCAGTGTGTAATACGTTTTGAGCCATACCTAGGCTGTCTAGACCAAAGGCAACTTTCATTTCATTTTCCATATAAGAAAAGGAGAGAGAATAACGAGACAGGCTTCTATACACAGAATCACCAAGAAAGTCTTCTCTGAAGTGACGTTTGGCCAGACACTTCAATAACGTAAGAGAGGAGGCTGTACAGATACTTTTAGTGTTGCAGAAGGTGGGAACTTCAAGCGTAAAGGCCCCTTGATGGGAAGATGCTTGACATGTTCCAGGAAGAGCAAGGAGGCCCAAGTTTATAGCTTATATATCGTAGGTTAAAGGCACTGTGCAGGAAGTGAGGTCAGAGATGGGGAAGGAGGATCTCATCCCATAAGAACTGTATAGGCCATGGATAAAGGTTGGATTCTAAGGATGATGGAACCCACTGGAAATGGCCAACAGAAAGCTAACATTCTGAAGAGCGCCCTCTGTCGGCTGTATGGAAAATGAACTGCAGGGAGACTGGTTGGACTCATGTGGTAGCTGCAGAGGAGGAGAAAGTACTGGAATATAATGTGTATTTTAAAGGTAATGCATGTAGGATTTGCTGTAAAGTTGAAGGTAGGGTGTGAAAGGGAGAAAAGACTCAAGGATGATGCCAAGGATAGTGCATTTAAACAAATGAGAAGTAATAATAACAGATTTTAACAAAGGGGTCTGTTTGCCTGCAAATGCTTTCAAGGAAAGAAATACATCCCAATGACTTCTGTCCCTGGCACCTAGCATAGTGCCTGCCTGTAACTCAGTCGGTGTCTTGTATCAGGTACTTTATAGACATTCCCTGAGGCATTCCTGTTGACTTCTTTCCTGGTTAACACGAGCCCTGACATAACTGATGTGGGATAAAATACACAGCTCTGAGCACAAACCTGCGGAATGCAAACCGACCCCTTCTTCAAATCCAGCTTTAATTTACAGGCTATAAATGCTGCTGTATCTCCGGTAATGCAGACACATAAGCAGTAAATCTACAACTATGACTAAAATTGGCTTGAACTGAAAAATGGCTTTCTGGATAAAAATGAGAAATTTTTAGCACTTCCGAAGGGGAAATGCTACTTGCCATCTTTCCATTCTCGGGTAGTGTGATGTATGAAACCAAAGAGTTCATCTGTTGTCACAGCTTTAGGGTTTAAGTCATTCCAAATGGGTTTCTGTTTCATGTTAACATATGTTCGGTACAGTGTTCTCAAAATCTGAAGGGAAGAAGGGAAAAAAAAAAAGCTAAGAAAATTAATATTGATATAAGCCAAATGGAAAGCAGAAGATTTCAGATGATTTTCCATATTCATTATATGTTCCTAGATATTCTACATGTATTATCACTGAAAAAGGAAAAAAATTTACATGCGCACACGTCATTACCATCTTGAACAATTTAATCCTGCCATCCTTAGGATCAGTTCACTGATTCCCTGAACAATGTAGACTAGAGAAAGTCACTCTATCATTTGAGATTTTTAACCACACGTGCAAAGTGAAGGACTATTTATGTAAGCAATTGTTCCTGTTCATGCTATTAAAATCCACTCTGCCTGTACTATTTAGATTGTGCTCAAAATTGAGCTTGCATGAGAATCGCTTAGAGCAAGCATGTCAAACTCGCGGCTGGCGGGCCACATGCCTCATTTATTTGGCCCGTGTTAGCCTTTGAGTTTGACATGCTTGGCTTAGAGGATGTTTAAACACAGACCGCTGGACCCAATCATGAGGCAGGTATCTTACTCTCTAGTCTCTCAGCATGTTAACTTTGGATAAAAGAAATCAGGCAGAAAGATGCATAAAATAAAATGCCATACATATAAATGAATGAAGAAGATGCTAAATAGCTCATGTAATGTCCTATTTGTTACTCTCCCGGTCTCCAATACAGAGGAAAATAGTGTCCATTGGTCAAAGAACAATAGTAGAGCCTCAGATTAGCTCTAATTATGGTGGACTTCACTGAAGGGAACCCCTAAGTAGAACTGAAGAGAGTCCTCCCTCTCCCCCCACCGCCCCAAAAAAAGTGTTCTTCCCAAGGTTGAAAGCTAACAGGCAGTGCACTCTACCTTACTCTTCCCCGTGCCCGCATTTCCAACCACAAAGACGGAGTGCCGCACGGCCAACAGCTCCTCCAGCTGGACCACCTGCAGACCAAACAGCCATCACTGGTTTCCTTTCAGGACTTTGTGGTTAAAAACCAACAAAAAACTACCCATTTTTACCCAATTCTTTCCTTACAATTGAAGCCAGTCCCCACTGACAACATTATACAGGGTGGGGCAAAAGTAGGTTTACAGCCGTGAGTACACAAAACAGAGTTTATTCTTGTATTAATTGTTATTAGTTATTGTATTATTTCTCCATCGGAACACCGCTCCTCAGTGAATCCCTGACACAGGCAGAGGGAAGTACAGGGGGACTGGGACATGGCAGGGGCTGCTTACAAACTCGGTGACTTCATGATACTGAACGAAACAGTGCCCCGCCAATCATCACCTGCCTCTGAGTAATGACTTATATCCTTTAAAACAGCGGTGTGGAACCTTATAAATAATGATTTGGGTATTTATAACATCATTCACAGGCCATACAAAATTATTAACTTGAAAATTAGCCTGCTACATTTGGTCAAACTCACCCCTAATGCCGTGGCAGGGCCAGATCAAATGATTTCTGGAGCGTTATATGGCCTGCGGGTCGGATGTTCCCCACCCCTGCTCTGAAACATCTAACACAGAGACTCTATATATTGTAACATCCATGTACTCACTATACCCAACTTGAGCACACACATGCACATGCCTTTAATAAGTCAGAGGGTGTCATACATATAGAAATATCTCCCCATTAAAACATGTACTTATGATTTTACTCCCAATTTTCTCTAAACTGGAGAGAAAAGAGCAAAATTAATTTTTGATGCATGCCATCAAAAAGGAGCAAGTAGTTTTATAAACAAAAAAAAAAGCATGCTTATATTTAAAAACAAGACTTAATCATATTTGTGTTTTCACCTTCTTAGAGGCCGGACGACAAACTAGCTATGTTCACTTTAGTAAAGACTGCCATACTAGAATGCCTTACAGTGTATGTTAAGATCACACTGAGGTTAGTGTAACATGTAAATCGAAGTCTTGGTTCAGTGTCACTTAACCACGGGGCTCTGCACATCCCAGGGGCTCCAGGACAAGCAAAGGCTCCCGTACTTTGAGGATGAAGCTCTCCTCGGGCTGCAGGCGGAGCTCCAGGGTGGACTGCCTGACCATCTGCTCCAAGTGCGGCGCCCTCCTCCGGGGCACGTCCAGGGCTGGAAATAGGTCACCAACCAGGCCCAAGAACACGGGGATGTCGTCGGTCACTATTTTAGGCATATTGAAGTCCCTTAATGCTCTCATGAGGACCTAGAAGAGAGAACAGAGATATTTAAGAAGCCAATACAATGTCTAACCAACACCTAAACAGCTAACGATGTTGTTGCTGCAAGGTCACGTCAGAACGTGAGAAGGCTCTGCCGATACCATGGACAACCCCCAACAACAGTCATCCAAGAGGCTCTGTTCCATCCCTACCAGTGATCTGCTCTGATTCTGAGAAAGGGTCTGGGCCCTTCTCTCCTTAACCCTCAAACTCCAGGATATAAATGAATCAGGCTCATCAGATCGTTTTCCTCAAAGTACTCAGAGAACCCCAGAAGAATAAACTCAGCCATTTTCAGTGTGGGTTTTTGTTGTGTATTGGCTGAAAACCAAAGAGGGATTTCCATTTTCAAAGCAGTTAACTTGACCATTGGGATGATTTGTACAGAAAGAGGCAAGCATTTGAACAACAATAGCATAACAAGAGAACAAATAAAGAAAATCCTGACCCCATCATGAACTGTGATTGAGAGAAGAGAGAGATTGAAAAAAAGAATGCAGAAAAATCACACCATAAATACCCTTTCACATTAAAAAAAAAAAAAAAAAACCCTCAAAGGATAGATCTACTTTTTCAACTTCTCATTTACTGCAGGTATACAGAGTGCTGTATATCTATGATCTCACTTCTTATTTAATACAGAAAAACGGACATGTGGCTGTAATTGTTTCTTCCTGGGAGAGACGATGCCCTAGAAGCTCTGAATAACCAATGAAGCATTGCCCTGATGTCAGGGGATCAACCTTCCCGCTCCATTCTTCACGTCCATCTTGCATCCTATGAAATGGACATACCTTCTCCCATTAGATTATGTCTTCACTGACTTTTTCAGGATTAATACCCCGGGATTAATCAGATTTTCTAAATGTTCCTCAGAGGAAATCAAACAGCGATTACTGAAATATTTGATTATGACTGCCAAAATATTATTTGTAGCTGACATTTCAAAAGCACTTACACAATCACATTTTCTTTCCTATACGCCCATCCTTTACTCAAGAGTACCTGTGATCTTTATTATAACATCAGAAATGCCAGTCCTTGAAATAGCCTCCATTAAAAATACATGCTATGTTTTTCAAAGGTCGTGCTATGCGTGACCCACCACCCAGGTACACCCTGTCATTGTATGAAGCCATTTGGCTACGCACTTCACAGAATCACATTGGTATTGCATTACCTGATCCTCGGGTCTATTTTTATCTCCTCGTTTCAGGGAGCCAGCGACAACCAAGACAGATTTAACAGCACGAAGTCCCCAATCATAATGATCCTAAAATCAAAACACCGGCAAATTTTCTCAGAAACTGTTCGAGGGGGTAAGATTCTTGTTCCAGAAGTAAAGGCCGAGAGCTGAAAGGGTTCAGATGAGTACATGCTTTGATCACGTGAAGTACTATTTCCCCCTCTTCTTTCAAATTATGAAAATCATGTCCCTTCAGCTTCTTTCACCTAATTCTCTGCCTTTGTCAGCAAATTTTGTCTTCCCACGGCATTTCGAGTCCGCATTTGCCCGAGGCTCCATCCACCTCCCTTGCTCTTCTCTCAATAGACCTGCTGACTCAGGAGCTCACCCACTTCCATTTTCACCTCCATCCTCAGGCGCACGTATCCAAGTTGTACAGACAGCCTTGCTAGTCCCTCTCTCCCAGCCCGAGGTCTCGGCTTGCCCTCATTATTCTACCTCTTCATCTCTCCAACGCGCCAGCCCTCATGGTGGCACTTAACACAGTCAAAACGTGTTCAATAAAATTCAGTTATAAACCAGTAGCACTTTTCCCCGTTCCCCCCGCAAGGAAGATTCTTCACACAGGCTCTGAGCTTCTGGAGAACAGAGCCTGTATTTTATTCGCTTTTGTCTTCTAGGTCCTGGCACGGTGCCCTGCACAGGGCAGGTGCTCAGTAAAGGTAAGTGAATGAACTGATTATCCATAACCGGCCTTCTCTGCCTCCCCACTACAATCCACACAGCAGCAACACTCTTCTCACATGTCTCTCAGCTGTGCTTGTGCGAAATTCACCCCCTCCAAGCCTCAGGGTCACCATCTCTAAAAAGGCAGATGAAAGTATCTACCCACTTTACAAGTTGTTGTCAAATAAAATGCGTTAGTGCTGTGTGGCCAGTGAAACAATATAAACAGGTATAAGAATAAGCCCTTCAATCCACTAGTGGGGAACAAAGTCAGTTTAGTGGGTCTTGTCCGTCAATTTTGTCAGTTATAAAACAAAACAGAACGGAATGAAGACTATCAGAGTGCACTGCAGATAACAACAGCAAGAAGTGTCTGGTGAAAATTTTTGTTTCAGCTGTGTACACATGTGAGTATGCCACGCCTCAACTAAAAAAACATTTTTTTTACTGTGGGCCCTGGTAAAAATCATTGGAAGGCTACTGATGGAGAAGCAGACTGAGGCTTGAGGAGGGAAGGTAGAGCGGGGAAGAACCAGAGTTTGGAGGCCAGGGAGATTGGGGCAGGGGCTAAGTCACTGAAGCAACAATATTAATGAAGAGGATATAGGAGAAATTATGCACATAAAGATTTAGTGAGTGTCCTAAACATTTAAGCCTTGCAAGCAACTGCTATCAAAATCTTCATCATTGCCCTTATGTGTGTTTGTTATTGTGGTTTTTTTTTTTTGGTCAAAATATGTCCACTGGTTCTTTTCCGATCCATCCCTCCAGCTTAAAAAATAATCAGTGAGCTGTGCTCCTAACTCAGCAATTCTGTCCTGGCCCAATTTATCTGCCTCATTTCATCCACGACATTTCTCTGAGATGGGAAACTCTCTCCTTGCCTGTTCTGCCTTTCCTCCCAACATCGTCCTCTTCTAATTGGCTGGGGGTGTCCTAGAAAGGATTAGTAAGAACTAAATTCAAATCTCGCTCCCACCACTTGTTGGCTGTGGACTCTGTGGACAGGTTACTTTACTCCATTTCCTCTTCTGTAAAATAGAACAAATAATGCCAAATACATAAAGCTCTTGTAAAGATCTAAAAAGCTGACACATGCTAACTATTCAATAAACATTGGTTCCTTTCTTCCTTGAAACTATGATCATCTTTTCACCCTCTACTGTCTTCCAATTTTTATTTCATGTAAATTGAGTCTCCTGTGTAAGTTCTTTGAAGTCATAAATCTGAGTGTTTGTTTCATTTTTTCTGAGTCTTCGCCCCTTCATTACCATCAAAAATAAACATATTACCTTGGATACAGTAGATGCTCACTAAATATTTAAATATCACTACTAGAATTGATAATTTTTTAAGCTGGAGACATGAATATAGTTGCAACTCCATGTTTCCTGAGGTCAATGACATTTTTCTTCTGAGTTTTTCCCATTATAAAATTAAAAGGGACTCACTGAACAAAATGTTACAAACAAGAATAAGGAGGAAAATAAAAAATACTACAATCTTAGCATCCAGAGACAAATGTTAAAAATCACAGATATTTTCCAGTCACTTTATATGTATATGAAATACATAGTATAATATAAAATACATGCAAATTATATATTACATCTATAGTTTGATATGCATATAGCATTAGCATAAACATTTTTCTATATTATTAAACTTAATATAATCCCCCCCCCCCAGAATGTAAACTAACAGTTATTAAAATGACAACATGAATTTCTATGATTCTAAATTTCACCAATACCTTTATCCTGGAACAGCTTCAAAATAATGTCACCAGGAATCAATGAAAGGTCAAAGGGCAAAGTCAAAGGGGTCAAAGAGCTGAGTTAAAAATAATGATGCTGAAACGTGTAATCTTTGTGGCATATCAGCAACTTCAACGAAATGGCAAGAAGTTGATGACTAGAGAATAGAAAATACTTAAGTTTGACCCATTTCAGAGACTGGGGTATTGTAGAGCAAAAGTTTTAAAAAAAAGCAAGTTCTACTCTCAAATAAAGGAGTACCAGCAAATGAGAAAATGTCAATGGAACATTACTTGAGTTCTCCAGAAAATCCGTTTTACCCGACTCCCATGGATGATAATATTCTCACCAACCAAGGGAGGCATCATCAACTTCCATTTATAATTATAACAGTGGTCAAGTTTAAAGAAAATCACACAGCTCACTGACAAAAGCTTTATTAGCTATAAATTAAACATGAGACTTACAATGTCTCAAGTTTAATTAAAAAAACATTAAGAATTATAAAATACAGATTTTCAAAATTTTACGGAAAATATGAACGTACTTCTAAACGTCTAACTAATTTGAAAGAGAAATTACGCAGCATCTGTGTTTCGAAAGCTGTTTCCAGGGATGTAAACACCCAGAAAAAGTAACACAAGGCTCTTCACCTGCTTGGAGAGGAGCTCCCTGCAGAGCGTGTACAATGTAATGAACTTGCGGGCTAAGGCGCGTGCATCCACGAAACCTTCAGCGACTAACATGATTTCACAGATCAGCTCAACGTCAGGGGCCACCATGGCACAGGGTCTGAAAAGCAAATACGAAATTTCGTTTTAAAATGTGATAGGGCATTAAGTACAAACTGCTGAAATCAAGTGATTAATTTGTACCAACATCCTAACCATTCGCAAGCAGGTCACAATTACCTCTGTCAATCACAGCTAACAAGACCCTTCACTTCAACTAAAAAAAAATAAATATTAGTTACTGGATACATAGAAAAAGATGGCAGTCTGAAAATGGCAGAAGCTTGGAATAACTTCAAGAAGAAATAAAAAATCTGAATAATTCCATATCTATTAAAGAAATTGAATTTATCACTAAAATGATTCCCACATAGAAAAATCTAGGTCTAGGAGGCGTCACTGATTTTAAGTCTATTAGATATTTGAGAGGTAAATAATACCAATCCTATAAAAACTCTTAATAACAAATAGAGAAGACGGGAACATTAGCCAACTCATTGCAGGAGGTTACCATTACTCTGATGCCAAAACCAGATGAAGATATTACCAGAAAAGACACTACAGACCAATATCCAACATGGCATAGATTTTTAGATCTTTAACGAAATAGTAGCATATCGAATCCATCAATATGTAAAAAAATAGTATCTCCTGATCAAGTGAAGTTTATCACAGGAATTAATATTGACTTGCTTAGCATTTGAAAAATCAATAGAATTAAGCACATTAACAGAAAAAAAGAAAACCTGTATGAAAACTACAAAACAAATCTTCTAGAAGAACCCATAGTTGAAAATTTTTGTTACCTGGGGTTAATCAAACTTTCCTGGCTGTGAGAGGAAAATTATAAAACAGCCTGATAAATATTTCATTGAATTTAAAACTTCTATCTTTGATGAACACCACTAAGAAAATGAAAATGCAAGCTACAAATTGAGAGAAAGACATCTGCAATAAATGTATTTAATGAAGAAATTGTACCCAGAACACAGCACTTCACAAAAGATGGCAAGGGAATGGCCAGTTACATCATGCCCTGGCCAGTTTGGCTCAGTGGATAGAGCGTCGGCCTGCGGACTCAAGGGTCCCAGGTCGATACTGGTCAAGGGCATGTACCTTGGTTGCGGGCACATCCCCAGTAGGGGTTGTGGAGAAGGCAGCTGATGTTTCTCTCTCATTGATGTTTCTAGCTCTCCCTCCCTCTCCCTTCCTCTCTGTGGAAAATCAATAAAATATATATATATATTTTTTAAAAAGATGTACATCATTAGCCATCATGGAAATGCAAGCAAAGCCCACAATGGCAAACCACCACATACCTATTAGACTGACTGAAACCCCAAGTCCTGACAATACCAAGTTGTGACAAGAATGTAGAGCAAATGTAAAATGTTACAACCATCTTGGAAACCAGATCGGCAAACTCTGATAAAGTTAAACATACATTTGCCATGTGACTTAGCAATTCAATGCACAGACCTTTGCCTAAAAGAAAACATATGTTCACACACAGATTGTACAAGGAAGTTCACAGCAGCTTTATTCAGAATAGTCCCAAGCTAGAAACAACCCAAATGTCGATCAAGTGGTGGCTGGGTAAATAAATTGTAGTACGTGCACACAGGAGAATACTAATCAGCAACAGAAAGGACCAAACCACTGGTACACTCTAACTTGGAAGAACGCCAAAACCATGATGCTCAAGGAAAGAATACAACACAAATAAGTACACGCGGTATGGTTTCACTTACATGGACTCTAGGAAAGACAGACTGAACCTAAAGTCACAGAAAGCTCATCGGTGGTGTGGGGATTAACTTCAAAGGGACAAGAGAACTTCAGGGGGTTGGAAATATTCCATTTCTTGATTGTGGTGGTGTTTTTGCCAACTACACACTTAAATTGGAGCATTTTACTGTATGAAATTATACCTGAATGAAGTTGGTTTAAAATATGAGTTAAACATAACTGGTTCGAAGGCAGTAGCACAGGCTCTCTGAGAGACTGCTATAAGAGGTGTATCTATTGGAAAGTATTTTTGGAAAGGAGGTCACCAATAGGCATTATCATCGTTCACCAAGTAATTCTACATGTTGCAATCTATTCTGGGTGATAATCAGAAATAAGGACAACTCTATGTGAAGAGAGGTGAATAGCCTGTTATTTTAGGATCGTACAAAACTGAAAAAGAAAAGAAAAACACGAACCCTGTGTGCCAAGGGGGTGGTTAAGAAAAGTGTGAACAAGCCAGGAGAGAGACTATTTTGGAGCTACATAGAATGGCCTTTCCAAGCATATTCAATACTGTGATAAACTGCTTGTGTCAAAATATTAAGAACTAAATAAAAATTATGTCTAACCTACTATCTTAACTCCATAAAATACGAATTATAAAAGAGTAGAAAAAAATATCACAATCATTATTTCTGGGTAGTGAAGCTGTAATTTTTTTCTTTATTCTTTTCTGTATTTCCAAATATTCTATCACTTGTGAAAATTATGTTTATAATAAAAATATCACTACACAAAATCTAGTATTAAATGTTCAAATGTACCATGACTTCTAAGGAATGATCTTGAGTCTGGTTCCATATTTCAAAAGCGTTCATTTATCACGGAGAAAGTTCTCTCCATAAAGCGATCCCTAAGAGAGAACAAGGGGCTTTCCACAGAGTCTCAAATAAAAATACATCAGTGAACAGTGCAAACCAGCAACGTTAGGTGGCATGAGAGCTCCAGATGCTAAACCGCGAAGCGTAACACTTGCCTGAAAAGAGCTTTGAGATTTTCCGGTAATTCGGCTCGACCAGCATATCCCGGGTTCATGGTAATAAATATTCCAACTGATGGCTTCAGTGTGATAGCTTCCCCGAGAAATACAAATCTACCATAAGAAGAATGTTGATGAAATTAAACGTGTTCACTGAATATGAATGCACATTGACAAATGCAAACCACTGGCAAATGCAAACATTATTAGGAAGCTGTTTATTCTGTGTAATTTTCTTTAAAATTCATCAGCGTACATATTTTGAATATGCTCTGAAGCATGTTTATTAAAAATGCACTCCATCTCCCCAAAGGAACCACAGATCTGGGAAGTATGCTCTCCTATTTTAGCATAGCCATACAAAGTTAGAATGTAAAAATGAGGACTTGACTACTTTAACAGTCAATAAAAGGTGAGGCCATTTTTGCCTTCCAATGTGGGCCGCAATTCTTTGAACGAGATACTGCACAGATAGAAGATGCCTGTGTGAAGAGGAGAAAGGATCTTCTTGCTCAGTCTTTATTTTGTCTATTTGCTCATCCTCCCTCCATACTTCCCTCCTTTCCTCTCTCCCTTCCCTTTTTCAACGAATACCCATTGACAACACAGAGAGGTAGAATAGCGACAGCTAGCTCTGGAGCCAGACTGCGAGCATTCAGAGACCAGCTCTATCATTTTAGGAATGTTCCAATTCCCTCATCTAATTTAAAAAGGGATAATAGTATCACACACCTCCTTGGATTATATGAGGATTAAAAGAGATTATGGATATAAATGGCTAAGAGTACACTGCCTAGAACATGGTACATACTCAAGAGATGTTAGCTCTGGCTATTGCTACTATCATCACCTGAAGGCACTGGAGAAGCAGTGAAAGAGTTTCAGCAGGATTTGCAAGGGCCCAGAGGCTCCTGAGGGCCAGGCCAATGGAATGGCAAAGCGCCATAAGAGTCAAACTGAAGGATAAGTAGAAGGAAACTTTCACATGAAGTAAATGAGACAAGGTATAAGGCTGTTCTTGTGAGAAAGGGGAGGACTAGAGTAGTTAAGGAGCCAGGCCTACAACATAGAATGAAGAGGGAAAAGAGCCACAATTTTTAGGACTCTGAGTTTCTTAGGTACTTAGAAAACTAAGAGAAGGTACATTATGGATAGCCAAGGTAAGAAGGGAGAAATCTTTATTCCTAGGATATCAGACAGAGGACCTAGGAGGGCTTCTTGTGGAAAGGGAGGTGGCTAATGGTCAGCACAGGAATAACCACAAGTCACAGGTATGGACCTTGAGAGGGTAGAGCCAGCAAGATGCTGAAGACTCTGTGGGGAAGGCATGATCCCAACTCTTAAATCCTGTGTCTACAGAACTTAGTAAAACACATGAAATCACAAGGAGCCCAGCCATCTCCATATGGGCTAGCATGAAGATGGACAGGTTCAACTCATATGTATGCAGATGTGGAGACACGGGAGGCTATCAAGAGGTACGGGGGCAGTTTTCAGAAATCCTTGCATGGGTCAATTATATAAGTCTCCTTAAGAAAAGATGGCTTCCAATGACATCTGGGTTACATCAAATAATATTTAACTAAAAGTTCAATCAAATTATCAGGGAATAAAAGAGGCAAGAACCTAACTTCTCTAACATGGCATTAGAGTAGGGGCCAGTAAGGCACAGGAATCTGGTATCTCAGAGCCATATGGTGGAGGGACTGGGAGGTGTTCTAGAAGGTGGAAATAAGCAGCTGTAATTATGATAATAACTGGAAACTTCACATTAGGTTCACAGGTTTAAGGGGCTAGATCATCTTTCCCTGATGGGAAGATTGAAATGTTCCTAGTTGAGCAAAATACCCTAAAAAATAGGGGGTGAATGGGCAGGTCAGATAAATGAGATTTACATTATTGACTGTATACCAAAAATGTTACAACGAAAACCACAACTGTGTACTATAATTATTTCTCAAATTAAGCCATCAAATCAACTCCTGTTGTCTTTTATCTTTTGGGATGTGGCATCGTGTTGGGAAGTGGTTAGGTTCTGGATATATTTGGGAAGTTTTTGGCACAAGTCATTGGAAGAAAATGAGGCTATAATCTACTGGGCTGGGGCAACTAACAAAGCAGGTGTTGGTGGAAAGACCAGAATTTCTACTTTGAATATATTAAAGATGAGAGGATTATGAGACATCAAATGGAGTCTTGAGATGCCCACACAGGCATTGCCTATGTAAGTCTAGATGTCGGAGAAACAAGGTCTGGGCAGCTGGTAGCCAGCAGCATACAGGTGGTATTGAAGGTCACGTGACTGGACGAAATCACCAAGAGAAGAAGCATATATAGAGAGAGAAGTCTAAAGACTGGGGCCAGTGGCACCCTGAATTAATAGGTCATGAAATAACAGTATTAAAAAGTAGCTAACAATGGTACTTACTCCAAGTAAGCATTTATCCAAGTACTTTATATTTAATCACCACAGTAATCTATCAGGTAACTACTATACTTTCCCTCATTTTATTGATGAGAAGTAACAGCCCTGAGGGTGGGAAGACTGGTAACCTGAAACTCACATGAAGAAAGTGTGTCCCCAGAGGGAGGGACCGAGTAAGACGCTGCCCAGAGGCCGAGTAAGATCAGGATTGAGAAGTGATCCCCGGATGTAGCATTCCAGAGTGTGTTTATTTTTTAAGTGATTGAAATAACCTACCTTTGCTGTATTCAATGCTTTAAAACAACTAGTTAAAATATGGGAGGTTATTCTAAATAATTATTCCAAAGTAACTAGCCTCTCTTGTTTGCTCCATTTCACGAGACAGGGAGAGGCAACATAGACTGTGAAGGTGAAGTTCACTGCATAACTCCATGTTTGCTGCATTACTACATGGGACAACAGAACAAAAGCCCTGTGCCCTCACCTCTTTCTCCTGTGTCTGATGGCATCGTGTATCATTTTCACTTGTACGGCTACCACGGACAGAACTTCCACAGAAATCCGGTTGAACTCATCGAAGCAGCCCCAAGCTCCCGTCTGCACCAATCCCTTGTAGATATTTCCTATGGACTAAAATGATGGAGCGAGGCATGAAGAATTCAACAAAGAGGGCACTGGAGCTATTATTTCAAATCATTTCGAATCAGGAACAATGTTAGAACACATCATCGCATAACTGACTTACTTTGTAGTCCATTTGCTCTGAGCAGTTGAACACATAAACCATCATGCCAAGAGCACGTCCAAGGTCTTTGGTGGTTTCGGTTTTCCCTGTACCCGCGGGGCCAGCTGGAGCCCCACTCATGGTTAGGCGAAGTGACTGAGTTAGGGTAATGTAACACCTTTAAGCAACAGAAAACACTTATTACAGTCTAGCAGGGGATTTCTACAAAACACTGAGGGGAATCCAATTTGCTTTAGAGTTGAAGAAGTCAACATCTAATGGGGTAGTAGCACACAATATTGATATCCCTTTGATTTGTTTGTGGCAATAATACGAGTCAGGATAATATCTCATATTCAATTTTTTTTAGGTTGGTTGTTGAACGATAATAGAGAAAAATGTGTTGTTTTATCTGTTTATTTGTCTCATTTCCTAAGAGCTATGTACTTGAATACAAATAACACCTGATTTTTAATGCTACAGACTTTGTGATATTTCTAGGTAAAAATACTATTAATATGGCAGACGACATCTCAAACTATTGTTTATAAAACAAATATAGAAATATTGGACGACTGATGAATTAAACATTGACTTCATTAAACTACTACTTCATGAATACACTGAGATGTGTAAATATATATAAATACGTAGTCTGCAAACAATATATACCTACTTCAAAGTATAAAGGAACTATATACAAAGACAAATTATATTAAAATGTATTTTAAGAATTCAGTTTAAATATGTTGCTATACACATTTAGATTATAACACTTTTTTTGCAGGAAAGATTCAGCAGTTCTTAGACTGAGAAAAATTATGCAAAGGCAGAATTTAATATTTGTAAAAGAAGGAAAACCCCACAAATAGCAAGTACCTTACATGGGTTTTTGGGAGATTTAGGAATTATTTTTGTTCTCAGTACAGACAGCAGATCTAGTGGAAAGACATATACTGGGGGGTCAGAAGACCAGAGACTAGTATCTACATTGCCAATAAGCAGGTAATCTTAACTAAGATTTTTTGACATCAACATACCTCCCTTTTTTCCTCCATAAAATGAGGTTTATTGTTAGAAGAAATTAAGAAAGCCAAAGGTAAATGCCTTGAAAGATTCAAAGTACTATGCAAACGGAAACAGTTACTTATGAAAATGTGCTTCTAACTAAAGTCAGCCTTCACTATGTGACTTACCTCATTCGTTTACACACTGCCTTCCTATTGTTTCCCAATCTGTTCAATATTTTCTCTCATTCCTTCCTTCTCAACCTCACACATTTCCACCCAGGCTAGGGGACTTTCCTGGCTTGTTTTTCCCCCCCATCCAGTTCAAACGTATTGTTACCTGTCGGTCAGAGGAGTGATCACTAGGCGAGGGCTGTTTCCTAAATACTCATAGAAGTACTGGAACTGGGCATCGCAAATATGAACAGAACAGTGTTTCCGGGAGTCCTCCCACTGGTGACGAAGCTGAGACAGCCACGCAAAGGCTTGGGGGCTGACAACCTGAAAACATACGTGGCCATTCCACGTCAGACACAGGTAGCTTTGGGCATCAAGCTTAGTTTATGAGTCTCATCAACCCTATTGGTTCCATTTTACTTCTAAACACCTCACAAAAGGGAAATCTCTTGCATGCCACTGCAAACTGTAATTGCATGCAGATGGCTGAATACTTAATAAGAAATATGTGTGTAATTGAAGTTGTCATTTTGAGAAGGCTTTTATTTTAAAACACTATCAATTTTTTCAAGCAATGCTTTTCTCCTTCTTATGAGTCTCCCCAGGACATTTGATGACTTTTGTAACTTTATTCTAAAATCAGATGAAAAAATACAGTCTCTACTAAAATGACACATAATCCATAATTTCTGAAAGTCGGAGGTAAACTGTCCATTCTAAAACCAGTCTGCTTTAATACAGAGGATTCCCACTACATTTTTTATTAAGTCGAATAACAGTATCTTTTTTCATTGCTATTATTTATTATCTTAATCTATCCATTCTTCTTCCAGTGTGAAAATGTAAGTCCAGTCTCTTCCAAAATACATGTGACCCTAGGATCTTTTTGGAATCACTTTGTTACCAAAATTGTCTATTAATTTGTCTGATATCTACATAAGTCTCAACATTGTCTCCTTATGTGTATTAGATAATCAGAAATTAGACAAAGTCTGTATGTCTTTTCATACAAAATAATGGACATATTTTAAATCATAATTTATCCTTCTGCAAGCAAATCACCACTGATAAAACATAATAAAATATGTAAGAAGGTGCAAGGTCATACTCAAAGTGTAGTTAACAATGTTCATTATCAAAATGAGAATACACAGAAAGTGGTGTTTTGCAAGGATCAGTTTCAGATTAGCAATTAAAGAACATTATTCGCTAATGGTCCTGAGCCTGGATCAAGAAGTATTTTCAAGTTTATGGCTCACACCAAAGAGGCATTTTTTCTAAAGTAAAAATTTTCTAGATGTAATTTACTTACAGGATATTTTTCCTTACATGATATTCTTCTACTATCCCCCCTTTTTTGATTTAAATATTAGGAGGCTTTTGGAAATTTAACTTTCATTTGTAATGCTAACAGCAAGACACCTATGAAAAACACATGGTGTCTAAACAAGCCAAAGGAAAATTGTTTGGGCAAAAAATGAAAAAGGATCCCAAGTCAAATTTATAGAAAAGATTCCTTTATTAACTTTTGGTCGAGAATATGTTTGTATATTTTCAGAAAACACCTCCAAGACCATGTGGATTCCTGCAACAGAGAGGAATTGACAGGACTGCTCCACCCATGAAGACAGAAGAGAATAGTCCAGAGATGGAAGACGCTGACGACGCCTCGCCATACTAGCAGTCAGCAGCTGTGCGTCATGGCAGGTTGCCCAGGACCAAACCAGAGAGGGTCGGACCTGCATTACCACCATTTGTCAACCATCCAGAACTGAAATATCATTGCTGACATGTACACATAAGGAACTGTTTGACATTGAAATTGGGACTCAAAAGAACTGTTGGCCCAGAAAGAAACTCACTACAGACTGATTCATTTGCCTCCCAGCATAACCATTATTGCTTGTCTCATTTTCGGTTATTATAAGTGTATTTCTAGTATCACATGACCTCACTCATCTAGGGGAAATCATGAACAACATAAACTGATGAACAAAAACAGACCCGAGACAGGGAAGCATCGATGAGACTGTCAAACCTCAGAGGGAAGGTAGGGAAGGGTGGGGGTTAGGGGGAGAGATCAACCAAAAGACTTGTATGCATGCATGTAAGCCTAACCAGTGGTCATGGACAACAGGGGGGTGGGGGCATGGGTGGGGAGGGGTTTGGGATGGGAATGGGGGGATGAGGACAAATATGTGATACCTTAATAAATAAAGAAATTAATTTAAAAAAGAGGCATTTTTTGTACTTTGTGGAGAAAATGAAAATTCACTTTCATTTTAATAACTTAAGAACTAGGAAAACCACAGAAACCGTTCCCTATACATGCATTCAAATTGTGAAAGGAACTGTCTTGAGCACCACCACCACTCCTTGCAAAAACAAAAGGGATTTGGAGGAAGCAGGTGATGGGCATGATATACCAATGCTGTTCAGTAGACAAGCATACCTGACATTCATAACATATTTTGGAAAAGGGGTGAGAAAATTATTTCACATTAACAAGTGCCAATATCTAAGAGACACACAGATTTTTTAAAGGGATGAATAGGTGATCTACTCTCAAAGGTTTAGAAAATAACTGCTTTGAAAAAAGTCACTGAGCCTTAAAAGGAAAAAGCAAGGTGTGACCAACATTTCCCTTTCTTCAAAAGGAAAATCGAAGGCACGCAGAAATAGTTTCAATGACACAAATCATATTGTTATTGGCTGGGCAAGCCCCCCGGGGGGATTGTCACCGGCCAATGGACTGGGGTGACTGGGTGCAGAGAAGCCGGAGACAGAGGCGAACATGGTCACTTCTCAGGCTTCTCCATCCTGGGTTAATCTTTTGGATGATCTGGATCACAGGCTCCTGACTTGCCAAAACCCTTCGGGGATATCACTTGGGATACCTCTCCTGAGGATAATAGATTTGCTAACTCAGATCAAACTCACCCAATGTAAGTACAACTAACTTCTCAGGACGACTTAAAATTCACAAACCAAAAAAAAAAAGGAAGGAGAAGACGGAGGAGGAGGAGGAGAGGAGTAACGACTTTCTCAGGAGAACTCTTAACAATAAACACCACTTTTAGGAAACGCCTGACAATACATGAAATCCCTACGAACAACTTGCCTTCTGAGAAATGAGCTTTGCCACCACATCCCTGGCGTGGACGTCTATGGTGCAAACCGTCATGACCTTCTGCCTGTCTCCAGGGAGCAGCTCTCCCAGCAGAAGCGCGATCAGTGCATTCAACTGAGAAACCTAGGAGGGAATTTTCAAAAACAAGGTAAGGGTGACAAATACGGAACCTAACAGCCCAATAGTCTTCATATTTGTAGAGCCCATTCGTTTATAAAACAATATCAAGTGTTCTCTCAGCCGGCCCTCAAACACCCGGGGAGGGAGGGGGGGGTAGGAGATGAAGGGAGGGATGTTATTAAGTTCATTAATTTAAACAATATGAATATTATTGCCTCCTTTGAGCTGAGACTGTGGACAAAGCGAGAGGCAGGAGCGAGGTCACCCGGCTGCACTGCATGAACTTCACTCCAGGGATGATGTCACACAGCCCACAACTGCTGGATCGAAAGGACTACAATTTCTCAAAGGCCACCCTGAGCGGTTTGGCTCAGTGGATAGAGCGTCGGCTGCGAACTGAAGGGTCCTGGGTTCGATTCCGGTCAAGGGCGTGTACCTTGGTTGTGGGCACATCCCCAGTGGGGAGTGTGCAGGAGGCAGCTGATCGATGTTTCTCTCTCATCGATGTTTCTGACTCTATCCCTCTCCCTTCCTCTCTGTAAAAAATCAATAAAATATATTTTTTTAAAAAATTCTCCAAGGCCAATTTGAGGTGAAGTTTATGGAAGTATAGGAAGAGGCACATATCAAGTGTTTTGTTGTTTGTTTTTGGTCTGGGGGGTGGTTCTTGGGTAGGAGACAGTGATGATTACTAAGAAAACATTTGAAATGTAGAGCTTAATTCTTCTTATTCACATCCCTATTCTTGTTTAGGACCGTCGATTTCTCAGATCAGTATGTTTCAAACTGGTCTCTTCACAGAATGGAACAGAATGACATGGAAAAGAAACCGTGGTTTTACAATAGTAAGAAAAACAGAGTTTTGTGACACTTCACTTTCAGACTTCTGAGTGTATACATGCATGCATAAACTCGGTCTGATATGAAATATTTCTTATTAATTGTGGTCAGAAAGGTTTGAAAGATACTCTCACAGGTGCTCATTTTGTTAGCAAACTTATTTACACACAACATTCTTGTCTAACTCAAGGTTTATTAGAAAAAAAAGAAAGTCTGTTTTATTCCTGGGTAGCATATTGTAAAACAATACTGTCTCCTTTCCTCTTCTGCTCTGTAAAGGACAGTCCATTACAAACTGTTAGCTCCTGGGAGAGTTGGTAACGGGCGAGTATGACCTATCACAGAGGCTCTCAGACCCTCATGGCCTACTGTCAAAAACACGTTCCCTATGGCTATTATCACATCCCAGAAAACACCGATCACCCCGAGACCGCTGTGCAGCTGAACTGGGGAAGACTATGTCACACTAGACAGAATGGAGAGAGCAGGCAGGGAGACCAAACCACAACACACTCCATTTACATTAAATGAGAATGTACAATGTGCCTGGCACTGACTGAGCATATAGCCTATATCAGTGGTAGGCAAACTCATTAGCCAACAGAGCCAAATATCAACAGTACAATGATTGAAATTTCTTTGGAGAGCCAAATTTTTTAAACTTAAACTTCTTCTAACGCCACTTCTTCAAAATAGACTCGCCCAGGCCGTGGTATTTTGTGGAAGAGCCACACTCAAGGGGCCAAAGAGCCGCATGTGGCTCGCAAGCCGCGGTCTGCCGACCACTGGCTTATATCATCTAATTTAAATCTTCACAGCAATCTACTAGCATCCTAATTCTGCAGGTGAGGAAACTGAGTCACAGACTCAGTAACCACACTCACCAATCAGGGGCGGGGGAACCCAAACCTAGACAGTCTGACTTCAGAGCCTATGCTCTCACTGGCCCCATCACAGAGATGCCCTCACCAGCACCTTCAAGCTGAGAAACTGGCTGTGGGAGCAGCATTCCGGGGAGACAGGACATCAAACACAACCGGAAGTTGGTTCAAAGGAATAAAAAAATATGCACTTTAGGTATTCAGAATATGCAACAGCCTATAAGCATTAATCTGCTTTTAATATCTTACATCTGTAAAATGTAGTTATATTGTAACAAAAACAAAGATGATCATTATTCCATGTGCCATGTTCAATGTTCATCATTCCCCTAGGTTTCAGGGTCCATGAAGATAAGGTCTGTCTTGCTCATTGCTTTGTCCCGAGAGCCACTGACGAGTTAGCTGTCAAATAGTAGGTGTTCAATGAGTGTTTCCCGAAACAGATAGACGAATGCACCAGGCACATGTAAGTTCCTCAAGGAAATTTACACAGATGTTGGTTAGCAAGGAGGTGTTTGGCTTTGGATATTTTCTCATCTGGGTCCAGATATCCAGTCTTTAAGTCTCAAATCTTAAGCCAGGACCAGTATTTGGTTAAAAAGAGTTGATTACAACAACAGTAACATCTTATACCTTGTAAGGACATTTATAAGTTCTAGTGCTTTCACATGGATTTCTTGTCTGAGCCTCCCTACAACTTATGATTTCTCCATTACTGATTCACTTTGTTTTTCCCCAAAAGTTTAGTCAAGTGAAAGATGATTAAAAATACAGCTCATCAACACATCATATGTTGGGGATCTCATATTGTCTTTCAAGATGACAGCTACTCCAATGATGCTCTTTTGTAATAAAATTCTGTACCCACAAAAATAAATAATTATAAAATGCATGTATTATTTGGGCTGCAATTACTATATGATCACACTATAACTGCATGCAAGTTTATGATCTGTGACACATAAGCCATCCCTTGGCAGCTTTCATTATATATGTGTATATATCTCCTGACATGTAATCAGCCAGTATTCTTGCCCTTAATCAAAGCAGTGCCACGTGATTTTCTAGTGGATCAAAGATGTTAGCCTTAAGTCAAATACCCAACGAGCTCCCTGAAACCCCTGTGGCTATTTTCCTGGTACACCTTGGCCTTTACCTTATTCATGAGCACAACGCCTTCCCTGACCTCCCACCACCCTTGGCCTATCTCATACCCACCCAGTGGAACTGGCCTTCTCTTTGTTCCTCCGTCATGGCTGCCCAAGGCCACAGAAACTGTTTCATTTGCCTGGAGTCCTTTTCACTCTGATCTTTGTACGGTTGGCTTCTCCTCATCACTTAAGTCTTAGCTCAGATTTGCCTCCTTCGATGGGCCTTCCCTGGCCATCCTATTTACATGACTCCCTATCCAATTATTCCACAGGTTTCTATTGTGTTTCTTCATGGTACTTACTAGTGTGCTATCATTCACTTATTTGTTTCTCTGTTTACTGTTTCTCTCCTCCACTTGACGATAAGCTCAAAGGAGCCAGGCCCTAAGCTGCCTTAGTCAGTACTGCATTCCCAGACCTAACACAGTGCCCAGCATAAAGCATGTACTCAGTAAACACTCATCACATGGATGAAGGAAGAAATGAATGGGTGACAGCAACAGTACATACCAGGACAACATTTTCTTCTTTCATCCAATCATTCATACAAGACAACTGTGGTTACTGTTTCCAGAGCATACAGGCCAATGAAGAATGCAGACAAATAAGTGCAATTGTTTTTGCTGGAGCAAGAACGAAGTACTATGAGAACACACAGAAACAGGGCCTTGCCTGACCCAGGGCTGGGAAAGGCATTTTGGAGGAAAGGGTATGTACTGCTAAGACCTAGAGAATGCCTATCATTTAGGTTATAGAGAACGCAGGGCTGGCCACCCACAGAAAGCAGCCTATGGG
The DNA here is from genome assembly GCF_963455305.1 of Plecotus auritus. Lineage (NCBI taxonomy): Eukaryota > Metazoa > Chordata > Mammalia > Chiroptera > Vespertilionidae > Plecotus > Plecotus auritus. Next base: position 177,759,013 of record NC_137775.1, on the reverse strand, counting down.
AAGGTCCAGGACACGGCAGGTGACCTTGTCTGGGAACTGGGAGACGTCTCGAATGGTGACAGAGGAAGGGAAACAGGGACCAGGTGCACAGGTTCTGGGCGGGAAGCCAGGGCCCAAACTTGCAGGGCTCGGCCAGCTTTGTGAGGAGGCTGATGAGATGCTGCTGAAGGGTTTGGGGCAGGGGAGTGACCATTAGATTTGAGTTCTCAATAGGTATCGTTGCCTGTCGCATGAAGAACCGGAGGAAAACAAGACTGGAAAGAGAGACCAGAGAGGAGGACGCTCCGGTCTCCAGGAGAGAAAAGAGTGGCTGGGCCTGGGATACTAACCAAGTGGTGGGAGAAAGAGTGAGAGTAGAGCTATTCGGGGCAACTGAAGAGAGCTGGTGGCTGATTGGGAACTGGCTGGAAGAAGAATCAAAGGGCATTCTAGTGCGAGAAGCCCGTGGAGCGTGGTGGTATGCTTTTCTGAATGCAGGAACATCGGAGAAGCAGGAAGAACATTCCCCGTGCAGCTGCGGAATCGCTGGAATTTCACCAGCATGGGGCATGGCAGGCTTCCCAGTCTGGGCCACCCAGGCCACTGTGGTATGCAGCTAGAAGGGGCCCCTCTGTACAAATATTAAATCTCACTCAGCAAATCAGTGTGACTGCTAAGTGCTGTGGGGGTCAGCCCCCAAAGCCCTCAATCCCTTCCCCACTGGACAGAACACAAAAGTAATGTTCTTCTTGTTTCAACACAATAGGAACAAGAACCTCTAATCCCAATGTTTCAATGTCAGCAATATCAGAAACAATGGACTTTTATTTCCACCAGCCAGAACGAAGGAAAGTGCGAGAGAGACCAGGCTCCGTACTCGTCCCTACCACCAGGGCATGTGCTGTGGAATCCCAGTTGGCTGCCTTCCTTTCCCCTGGTCATGTCCCACTTCTCCTGTAGTCCTATTGCTAAACCCCACACAATACTGAGCAATGACTGTCAGAGACTGTGAGCAACATCGCCTCAGCCCTGACACTAATGGAAAGGACTCGAGTGCTTCCCCATTAAGCGTGATTTGCTCTGCAGGTTTCCGAAAGACGTTCTTCAAGTTCAGGAGTTTCTTTCAAATGGAAAGGAAAATGTGTAAAATCAGTCATCTAAGCTCCCACCTTAAGAAATTTGAAAAAGAGGAGCAGATTAAACTCTAAGTAATCAAGATAAAGCAGAAATCAGCAAAATATAAAACTAACAATGGAAAGTCAAAGATTAGTTCTTAGAAAACACAAATAAGATCGATAAACACCTAGAGAGCACAATTAAGAACAAAATAAAACAAGAGGAAACACAAATCAACGCCACCAGGAATAAGAGGAGGACAGGATGCCAGACCTTCCCGTTTGCCAAGGACAACGCCAAGACACCCATGTCGACTCAGTTTAAAACTTAGGTCAGAGGCGGACCAGCGTTCTCTGTGAAGGGCCAGACAGTAAATGCTTCCGGCTGTGCCGGCTGCATGGGCTCGGGCACGACTCCGCGTGGCGGCTGCTGAGTGAAGCAGCGTGAAAGCAGCCGAAGACGTAGGCCACGGGCCGGCATTGGTCAGAGCGCTGTAATCTGCCAGCCACTGGGTTAGATGAAATGGATAAATACCTCAAATAATACAAATTTCCAAAACTGACACAAAGGGGGAAAAAGGCACAAAAAAGCTACAAAGCAGTATATATGTAAAAGAAATCAATTTCTAATCCTAAAATGTTCCTCACAGGAAACTCCAGGCCTGGATGGCAACACCAGTGATTCTGACCATAAACTCTTTCATAAAGTAGACGAGAATGTAATACTTTCCAATTCCTTTTAAGAGCATATCCCTGTCCCCCAAACCCAGCAAACATACTACAAAAAAGAAAAGAAAATTGCAGGTAAGTGTCCCTTCTGAACAAAAAATGCAGAATTCCTTGACAAAATATTAGCAATGAGATTCCAGCCAAAAAAAATATATACAAAAGTGAAGTTTATTTCAGAAACGCAAAGTTGACGTCGCATTCAAAATTCACCAAGTTCCAAGTCCTGCTCCGCAGAGAAGCAATGGGAAATTTGAAAAGCATTCTGAGTTCTGCTGGCCCTGCCATTTTCACTTACAAATGGTGAAACTTGGCAAAGTCACTTAATGTCTCTGGATTCAGCCTTTATCCGCGGAAAACAAGAAGAGCAGACCAACTAATATTTCCATCCCTTTCCAAGCCTGATAATCTCTTAATCTGTGAGCCAAGAGAAAGACCGTATCTCTGACCTGTTCCACAGCTAAGAGCACACCTTAAGACAGGGGGCGTAAGGAGAAGTCATACAGAATGAGATGAATAAAATGGAATTCAAAATAGACTATTTTCAGCCTGGCTGGAGTGGCTCAGTTGGTTGAGCATCGTCCTATGCACTGAAAGGTTGCTGGTTCGATTCCCAATCAGGGCACGTACAGAAGGCAACCGATTGAGCTTTCTCTTTCACATTGATGGTTCTCTCTCCCCCTACCCCCTTTCTCTCTCTGAGTGTGTGCTCAGGTGAGGATAAAAAAAAAAAACAAAACTATTTCCCTAAGTTGCTCATCTGTGATTTACAATGAACAGAAAATCATAATACATGAAAACACCTGTCTCTGCTGAATAGTCAGTCACCCACCTTTCTCAGTCATGCACATATTCTCTAATAAACACATGATCAGCCGAGATGCAGTCTCACTGGAAAGGAGAGAAATAGGCACAGATCTAGGAGTGAGTGAGAGATTCGAGTCTTGGGGGATCATGGACATGATGGGTATTTTTCAAATCCATGTAGAAAACCAGAAGAATAACACAAAGGTAGAAAATAAAAAGTTAAACAACTCATTGCTAAAACTCTTCCTAGTACACTCCCATGCGTACAGAAGATACTCCGTGAATGGGGAATGAAGGAATGAAGCTTCCCTCCTCAGGTTCCTTTAAATCTCGAAATCACTTATCTATAAAATACCTGTTTTTTGTGGAAATCCTTTAGGGCCGTTTCATAGCCTTCTTCCAGTCTGCTGAAGGCTATGCCCACATCCGTGGTCCACCAGATTTGTGAGCTGGTTAGCGAGACTTGAGCCGGGAAATCGAAAATCCACAGCTCCCTCGGTTTCTCCTCATAGGCCGCTATGGCCTCTGTGATAGAATGCCGCACTGTTTCCTGCATGGTCTGCTCGAGCTGCAGAAGCCACGTTTCCACCTTTTGAAGCAAAGTGAAATGTTACAGCACAGGCTTAACTAGGGAAGAGGGGTAACTCTGTCCTCTCATGGGCTCGAGGGCCGCGCAGACAGTGAGGACTCAGTGGGGTTTAGTTTAAACCCTTGGAGAAAATAAGAGAGGTAACTCAAAGGAGAAGACAAACGACTGATTGAAGTGTTTTTCCTACATGAACCCGTCTATTCCTGGAGATACTACTCATTTTATTTCACCTACCAGCTGGCTAATAACCTTCCAAACCCTACAGGAGGTGTTTGTGATTATTCTTTTCTTTCTTTCTTTTTTTTTTTTTTTTTTTTCAGATTCAAAGACAAGGAGACTAATAAGGTCCTGCTGGTAACACACAGTGTTTTGGGAAACCAAACATCACAGCCCTCTATAGAGTTATATGCTAGAATAATAATATAGAGCTTTGGGGATATGGGAAATTGATTTTTTAAACATATCTTTGGATAATTTTTAAAACCACTGAAAATTCTTCTCTAAGATTACCATAGTTCTTAGTATTGAGACAAGGTGTTTTCAGCAAGTATCTTAATTATATTCCCTACTGGTTCTCTTCACACTTGTCAAAAATTAGACAGCAGGAGGCTATGAGAGATAGGACAACTGCTGCCTTGTGAAAATTAATCTTTCTTTTTAAAATTCAAGGGTTTTTTTTTGCTTCCACAGATATATTTCAGCCAGTTTCCATCCTATTAAAATATGCTGTTATAGTTCTCCATACATGTTTCCAGGAGATGATATAACAAAAAGGATACATATACTACTTGCAAATAACTGACCACACCAGTAAAAAAGGACTATAAACCCCAAGAACCACATGGGGTGCTGAAGATGCTGGAACTGATTTCCCCCTGCCTCTGTGAAGATGGCAGCAGCATTCTTTCCCGAACCTCTTTCTCTGGAGAAGTGGGAAGGAGTGGCGTGTGGTTTATGTGCTGACAGCCTTCCCTACTGAAAGAAGAAGGAAGCCCACCCTGGGAATGGCCCCAACATCCCAAGAGCCTTCTCCTCTGACTTCAGGGCTGGGCTCTGTTCGCGTGCCTGAGCCCAGGGTATCTGGTCTAATTGCTGCTTTAGTCCCTAAGCTCAACTCCTCAGGTCACCAAGCAACAAGTTCCTTCAGAGAATCAGACACCATCTGAGCATCTCCCAGATACTCGGGCATCCATGTCCTCAACATGGCCACCTGCTCTCGAGCACTTTCTAGTCCTTTTGGGAAGACCAAATGCACATATAAGTTGATCTATCAGCTCATGTTCAGATGATTACGCCAACATGGCAATGTAGTCTGACTGGAGAAGTGAGCTCTGATGAGGCCCTTGCTTGACCCCTCCCCTTTTCGGTATGTCATCAGTTTCTGCCCAACCCTCTCTAACAACAATTACCACTTCCCACTGTCCCACTGATTATGTGTATATTCATTTCTCCCATGAGACTAAGAGCTCCTCAAGAAACTGGGGCCTCGTCTTATCCATTTCTGGATCTCCAAAAGCCTAGCCCAGCTTCTGCTACATAGTAGGCATTCCATCAACACTAGTCAAATAAATTATAAATAGTATAAATTGGGCAGAACCAATCATAAAAGTGCAGTGGGAAAAAAAGACCTAAAGTAAGAGCATCTTTCTATAAAATAAAGGCAGTTAGAGGATGAATGTGGTGTATGTTGGAAAGTATCTAGCTCACATTGCTTATACAGAATAAACTGGAACGCTGTGAAAACTCCCAACATCAAGGGTTCCTGCTAGTGACAACCTCATCTGTCAAAGGACTGTCCTCCTTCTGGGCCCGATGCCAGTCGGCCAGCAGTCTGCTGGGGATGGAGCAGACAGAAACACACTTTTGTCAAGATAGTTTATGGTGACTTTTTCTAATCACTGTAATAATATCCTAAAGAGCCCAAGAGATCAAAAAATACATTTAATCAAAGTATTCCACCATCTGCTTCCTCTTCATTTGGCAGGATTTTTCTGGTGCAATATTAAAAAGCAACAGAGAGGAATAAAGAAAACCTGTTTCATTTTTTTTTGTTTTGTGTTTTTTTTAAAAAAAGATGGCCATCACATTTCTGCAAGGGACATTTAAGGAACCCCCTGCCTCAACCCAAATGGTTCTGTAATAGAAGCTACTGCTCAGCTACTCTGTGGATTAACCCAAGCTATTCAAGCATCACCATAAAAATGCAATTCCTCTCAATCATCTGAAAACACCAAGAGCTCTCCCATTACTCATAATGAGCCTTGAAGATCATCATCGAGAATATTTTTGAGGTATGTAGCTGTGACAGAAGAGAATACGCCACCTTAAATTGTCTGTGCATGTGGTCATCAGCTTGGTAGGCTCATCCCCTTAATTTACGAGCAGCCACTGACAATATTCACATCAGAATCCTGAACCACAAGCCTCTGTAAAACATGCTTTACTGCGAGGCACTGCTCCACTCTCACCCCTGTACTCTCTGAGCCATGGTGACAACCATACGCTGTGTGGGAGGCACTGTCACTGGGCGGCATTGCTTCTAATTCGGGGGTCCACACATTGCACCTGTGACAGTCCCTCCTGTCTAGCTCAATGGCTAGCATCTCTGAGACCCTACGGATGCTGCAGCCCAATGAGAACCCGAGGAGCATGGCAAAGGAGCCCTCTGCCACTCTGGACACAGGTGAACAGGAAGCTCTGAGCACAAAACCAACCAGGCCCTGACCTGACATGGGCTGATTTTTTTCTTGTTCAACTCCACCTTGAAAAATTACCCCGGAAACCCTCCTCCAGCACAGAAAATGTCATAGGCAAATCTTACGTGGCCTCTGCATTCACACATGGCTTGGAATGGGACATATTCCTTTTCTTTGCTGAACATGCCAATGGCTCTGTGGTCGTCTTCAAACTGCAGGTCTGCAATGCTGTCGAAGAGCTTGGCCAGGTGACGTGTCACCTAGGACAAGGTGATTGGAAAAGATAAGAGCCCTTCTTACGGGAGGTATGTTCTGGCCATCTAGTGATGATGCCATAGGGATTCACAAACTATTAGAGTTACAATGTTGTCTCCAAATGGTTTTCTTCAAAATAAGAATCACTTTTAAACTCCAGAGTCTGAAGTGATCTGAGTAGAGAAGTGGCCAGGCTCTCTGGTCACATCATCAGGATTGGGAGGTGAGTGCTTACCACACCGTTTCCTATTTTCTAGATTGGAGACTGACCAACTTCTCCACCTTGGTCATATTCCTATAGCTATCATCCTGCTGAGAACTTGTGGTCAAGCTTTTAAAATTCAGGCATATTATTATACTGATACCATAGAAAAGCTTATACTGTAAAACGCTGTGTTACAATGTCTGCAACAAAAATGTGAGTCAGATACATCTTCCTCTTGTGTTGGGCCCCATGCTGGGTACGTCCTTCGATACTAAGGAGAGCCCCACAGCATACTTGTTATATAAGAAAGGTGCATAGGATTTCCCCATTTTTACTGATATTGATGTTGCAGCTAAAACAGTAGGCGACTTTGCCAAATTGACATTGCTAAAAGTAAGTGGAGGTTAGATTTTTAAGCCTCCAAGTCCAGGTGACATCTACAAGTTCAAACTCTTCTGGCACCACAACCTTTCACATTCTAAGTTGTGGGATCCTCAAAGGAACCCCCAATAAATAGCTTATTGAACTCTACGCAGGTTCCAGACTATTGGAGAAAGGCAGAGAGTGGACCAGAGGAAGTATCAGGAGTGGGAAGAAATGACCCTCTCTACACATGGTAGCAATAAAAGATGCTGAGTAGAAAACAGTTGACTGGTTCCTTGAAAACTTAAACACAGAATTACCATGTGACCCAGCAATTCCACTCCTAGGTAGCTACCCAAAATAAATGAAAACGGGTCCTCAAATATTTCCACACAAGTGCAGCTTACAAAAGTCAAAAGGTAGAACCCAAATGTCCACTTATGAGTAGATGGCCAAATAAATTGCCATATCCATACAATGGAATATTTTTCGGCCATAGAAAAGGAATGAAGTGCTGATACAAGCTACACCATGGCTCATGACCTTGACAAAATCATGCTAAATGAAAGAAGCCAGTCACAGAAGACCAAATACTGAATGATTCCATTTATATGGAATGTCTAGAGCAGGTAAATCCACAGGAACCAAAGAGATGGGTGGTTGTTAGGGGCTGGAAGGGGGAAGGAATTCAGCGACTGTTTAATGGATATGGGGTTTTATGATGATGAAAATATTTTAAAACTAGGTAGAGATGATGGTTGTACAACATTGTGAATGTATAAAATGCCACTGAATCACACACTTCAAAATGATTAATTTTATATTATGTGCATTTTATCTCAATAGAAAAAATTTTAAATAAAAGGTACTGATAACCAGATGGTTACCAGCATTTACCAGCATATAGGGGCCATCTCTGTAATGAGTTTTTTAAAAATCCAGTGGAACTACACTGGATAGCTCTCCCAATAGCAGGGTCTGGGGACAAGAGCAACCCGCCTGAAGTCCCTGCATGACAAGATCAATGACAAGACCAATACCAATACTGGTAAGGAACTTCTTAAGGGTGATTCAATCTTTGCAGTTCTTTGCCTTAACATCTTTGCTGTAGTTGCAGTTTCAGTTGTAAAGAAAATCAGAGCAAGAAATCTTCTGAGTTTGAAACAGATGAGTTTTTAAGACTCTCGCTAACTTTAAACCTAGACAGAGCGGTCACCGATGATCACTGCTCAGGTGATCATATCCTCCTCCATCCCTGTACGTTACCCCAAGGACATGTATACACAGAAGTATCTCCCATAACCTAGCAATTCCCTGTCACAGCTGAAGTGGCCAGGAAGAGCACAGATGTTTAATGGCTTTTACTGTGTAATGGGCCTACATCACGTTCAGGTGAAAAGCTGCAGGATCAATGAGACCTCAACCATCAGACACCCTCACACATTATTGCTTTGGTGAGAAAATAGTTTTGAAAGAACTTCTAGGTCTGGAGTCACTCCGCCAGTGAGCAGGAAATGCAAAGCCGATGGCTCGCAGGTCTCCCGTTGCGTGTACCTGGCACAGGAAGCCTGACGTCTTCAGATTCTGCTTCCACGTAGAGCTTCTGAGAGGACAGGACTGGTTTCTGAGCTAATGTGGCCCTGTTGTCCTCAGACCTGTTCCCTTTCTAATGAGAGCTCTCTGTATTTATTAACACAGAATTAAAAACGAATTCATAAAAACCAACGCCTCATAGGCCCCTTTTCTGATCTCACTAAAGAAATGGCAAGGATTTGAACACTTCAAATCATAAAAAAAAAAAAAGTCAATGACTTCATCGATGTATTAAGTAGGTTTCTAAAAGGTTAGCAGCAAAAGCTGAAATGCTGTTCCCCTGGGGTACAGGTCACAGCAAATGAGGTGGCAGCTACACTCACTAGTGACACCAAACAAAGCCAGGACCAGGAGTTTCAGATTCCACAGCCAGGCCCAGAACTCCGGACTGGCAGCATGCCACATTTATGAGATTTCATATTTGGATCTCCTAGCATTGAGGTGATAGTTTACTTAAATCCTGATTTTGGAGTGTAACTTGGCTGTTGGAGAGAATTCCAATAAAAGAACTGCAACAGAATTCTATACGGTGACAATATATTTGCAAAATGGAAAAAAAATTACATATATTGTTATACAACCTGTAGCCAACTATATATTAACCATTTTGCAAGGATAATCAAAGATAACCCCCCCCGGATTATAACTTATGGCATCTTTATTTAAAATTCAGAGTGTCTATTTTCTCGTCACACACCTCAAGGCCCAAGTCCTGTGGGTAACAGGCAGCCTCACACAAAGGCATCCATTTAAAACAGGACACAGTCCTAAGTTATGTCCAGAAGAGCTGCTCTTCATTGGCAATTTCTGTGCCAACTACACTTAGGTGAGCAGCCCCTATTCCTCACTGCTCAGGGAAGGTAAGTAGAGACAATGGTAAGATGGTCCAAACCATGACCATCTTCTGTGACTGCTTCCTGTTGCCGCCTATTCCTTCCCCAGCCCAACCTAAGCAACCCCTTCCTCTGCCTTCAGTAGCTAACAGCTCTCCAGCTCTCTACTTCCTCTAAAAAAGCTGGGATGTTGAACTGATTTTACTTCAACGAAAACTCATGCGTCTTCGCATGCCGTCAATTAACCACTTGCATCTTGAGCCTTTGTCCTCACAACCGTCTGAGCACTACACCCTGTTGGAGCAGGCTGTGACACTGTGAGTGTTGAGCTCCATCACCCCGATTCCTGACATTCAGAGGCTGAGGTTCTTTCACTCCACCATGGAGATAACCACATGGAAGCACCAGACAGAGACATACGGTGCCTGTGGGAAAGTGTGTCCTTACATGTTTGCCTCTTAAGATCCAGCAGCGTTCTTTACCACCTAATATTAAGCCCATTTCTCACAAGCACCTTCCCAAGTGCCAATGTTTACAGTCTATTAAAAGCATCAGTGTAGCGCCATCTGTCTCATCACTGCAATTTAGGGGATTTCTCAAAAGACAAGTTGGCAGGTTTCCTCTGGTGTAGATTTGGGCCAGTGCCACCAAAGGACATTTCTTGATGCAAACACGAGACATTTCTGGGCCTACATATTCTCCATCTCATTGTAGTAGAGGATGGATGCACTGTGGCCTCAAGTTCCACAGCAGTGGCTTTCTAATAGCCACATTAAAACGAGTAGAAAGAAAAGGTGCAAATAATGTTAAATATTTTATTTGACCTAGTATACCCCAAATGTTTTCACTTCCACGCGAAATATAAAAATTATTAATGAGGTATTTTACATTCTTTTCTCCAGAGTAAGTTTTTTAAATCGGTTGTGTATTTACTACTTATAGCATATCTCCATTGGGATTTTTCATCAGAAATACTTGATCTGTATTTAGATTTCATAAAATAGACCACTGCAAAGTAGATTCATACACCCAAGTAGTTTCAAAGACATTTTCCAATAGCTGAATCAAATATGTTACAAAATTTACAACCAAAGTACCCTGTGATAGAGGACTGGGTCAAGAAGATGTGGTACAAATACAAAATGGAATACTACACAGCCATAAGAAAGGGTGAAATAGCGCCATTTGCAATAACATGGATGGACCTTGAGAATATCATGGTAAGTGAAATAAGTCAGTCAGAAAAAGCTAAGAACCATATGACCTCACTCATATGTGGGATATAAAACTACAATTTGTGGACACAAACAGCAGTGTGGTGGTTGCCAGAGGAAAGAGGGTGGGGGAAGAAGGGAATCCTAAAATATGGTGACGGGAGAAGATTTGACCTTGGGTGGTGGGCACACCGTGCAATATACAGATCTTGTAACATAGGAACCCACACCTGAAACCTGTATGATCACATTAACCAATGTCACCCCAATCAATTTTATTAAAAAATGTTTCAAATTTTAAATTAATTAAAATGTATTGAAGTTAAAAATTTAGTTTCTCAGTTGCAATGTTTTAAGTATTTAATAACCAAACACATGTAGTTCATGGTGATTCTATTAGACAAGGAAAATGCAGCTCATCCCTTACACGTTTGTCTTTCTTTAACCCTGCTCCATCATGGAGCAGCTTTCGCTAATCATAATACAGATCAGGGAAGAAAAATGTGCAAAATCTCCCAGGACAAAAAGATCTTTCAAGTCACTAGGAATAGGTGGCTGAAAACATCTTGACTCCACACGTTGTCAGCTATTTTAAGGCACTTGATGTGTACACAGGAGTGAATTACTATTACTCCGTCTCGCTTTAACCACTACACTGTTCCCTGAAAATACAAAAGGATGTTTTTTTAAAAGGAGGAAATCCAAGAATGTTAGTACTGAATCATATGTGCCCGGGCCGGTGTGACTCAGTTGATTGGGTGTCATGCACCAAGGGGTGGCCGGTTCCATTCCCAGTTAGGGCACACGCCCAGGTTGTGGCTCAATCCCTGGTAGGGGGCATTCAGGAGGCAGCAGATTGATGTTCCGCTCTCACATTGGTGATTTCCTCTCTCTCCCTCTCCCTTCTTCTCTGTCTAAAAAATCAATAAAAACATTTTAAAAAACTATTCAATCAAGTGCAACTTCAAACCAGCTGTACGTAACTATTTAAGTCTGTATTTCCATAAGCATCAACCAGAGATTTTTGACCACTGAGGTTAAGCAGTGCCCATACCCACTGTCCTTTAGATAACCCATGCCTTTGGGAGGTTAAGGTGAATTTTTGGGAGGAGACAATCTTTAAAACTTGACCTTAAACTAGCTTACCAACAGCGAGTAATCACCAAAGGCATTCTAGACACTCTTCCATCACGCTGGCATTCCAACTAAGTACCTTCACTTAGGGATTCCTATTTACAAGACTAGAAGTTGTAGTGGCATCAGACCTCCCTGGCTGATAAGTTCAGGCTGATTAAATTCCACAATTAACTGCAGAAACCCTCACTTTAGCCAACACTCTTAAATTGAGTGTGGCGGGTGGAGGAGGGGGGTCTCAAGAATTCAAGTCATTCATAAGATGTCAGCGTGAGTTATCGGTCCACAAAGGGCATCGTTTCTGGGGACACTGCATTGTTAGTCCACAAGAGACAGTTGCCATGTTATCTCGGTCACACTCCCGGGAGCACATTCAGGAATGTTGGCACAAAAGGCAGAGGCGGAAACGTTGTGTCTGCTGGTCCGAAACTGATTCTGACATTGAAAAGGAAGTTAAAAGAGGGTAGCGAGGCCAGGCTACTTGGCAGAGTGGCCCCAAAGCATTAACTGTTCCCTCCGGTCACCACCATACTGTTGTCTGTGTCTGAGTTTCAGCTTTATATCACAGCTAGGAGTGCTTTTTCTGACTGACTTATTTCACTTGGCATAACATTCTCAAGGCCCACCCATGCTGTCACAATGCCAGTACTTCATCTTTTCTTAGGTCTGAGGAGTATTCCCTTGTCATTAACTTCTTACAAAGTCCTCAGCCTTGTACCTTTGATATCCTTTCCCTGTCCTGAGGGCCAGGCAGTTACCTCCCTAGTTCCTTTAGCGCCTACTCTGGCCCCTCTCTGCTGCTGCACTGAGAATTTTTACTGCAGATTTTCTAGCTCCTAGCACATGTGACATGGGAGGTGGTATTTGACAATGACAGAGGAACTGTGACATTCCTTAGCGAACATGGTATAATACAGCATGAGACTTTCAAAAAAAGGTGCTACCTGTTTAGGCTGAGCTCCCTTTGAAAGAATGTCAAGTAAGTCTGCGGAAGAAATGAAATAGAAGCGGGGGAAAGCCACGCGCTTGGTCTCCAGGTATTCGGCGAGAGCTTTTTCACAAAGAGAAAGCCTAGAGGAATAAAATGTATCTGTAAGTGTATTTTGCCCATTTAGTTATTAAAACATCGACAAAACAAAACCCACCTTCTCGCATCTGTCCCTCACAATGAGGTCACTGTTTGCAGGTAGCCGACCTCCTTCTCTCTGACACCAGCATCCTGCTTGTGACTAATGTGCAAGTCATGCCGAGGAGGAGGACACACACACACACACACACACACACACACACACACACACAGAGCGTGCACATGCACATCATCTGTTGAGGTTTAATTTAGATCACACTTAGGTTGATGTCACTCATCATTTTTCTGAAGGACACTCCTCACTAGCAGGGAGAAGACTAGATTTGGCACCACGCAGCCTGCACACAAAGCGCACTAGTTCAGATGTTATTGGTTTAAAGTCTTCCCTTCCCACGGAATGTCTACAAAACATACATGGCTTCAGCTCTCTCTGATACTTAGAGAAGTCATTCGATCCACAATCATTTCTACTTTATTGTGCTTAGCAGAGCAGAGATGACTCAGAACCCAAACCCCCAAATGCCCCAAAGATTACTAATTAAATATAAATAATGAACTTCTCAGAAACCCACCCTTTTAAAATGATGGCCAGCTTGATCTCTGAAAAGATTCCAGATTTTTGCAGATGTGATCTATATTTTTTACATAGAGTACTCTACTTTGCAAAAAAAAAAAAAAAATTATCACGATTCTGCACGAATAATTTTAGTAGCTGATCTGCCAGAATAGTCTTATGACCACTAGTTATTGTAGAACTAGAGGCCTGGTGCACGACAGGGGTGGGGGTGTCCCTCAGTCCGGCCTGCACCCTCTCCAATCTGGGACCCCTCAGGGGATGTCCGACTGCCAGTTTAGGGGCATTAACTCCAGCCATTAGGAAAATCACACAGAATGTCCTTGACATACAAACAGTGTGGTTTTATGAGTTGTTTTAATAATAATGGCCATTCCTTTAAATAATATCTTCTTACATACAATACGGCTGGTACTATGTAAATTCAGAATGTTAATATCACAAAATTATAGAAGGTTGTAGTGGAAATAACCTTGAATTATCTAGTCCAAACTTTTATAAATATTGGAATTCCCTTTTCAAAGATTTTGAATGCTTTTTGTCCTAAGAAGCTTAACAACTTTTGAGGCAACCCATTTTCTGTGAAAGGACTGGGGGACTCCGGTGTCAGGCGCCCCCTGGGGGACTCTGGTGGGGCTGAGGAGACTAGGCGCCACCATCTTGTGGCTATGGGTGTTTCCATCTTTGTGACGACATGATGGTCAATTTGCATATTCCCTCTTTATTGTATAGGATTACATGTGAAAATTACAAATGGCCCTTAGGAAAGGATTTCAAAATTATTAACATGTTCTCGAAGGACAATTTCTAGTATAATTAAACTATATGCAAAATAAAGTACTTGAAATAACTGAGTACAATCCCAGTTCCTTGCATTTAGTAGATGCTTAATAAATGTTTGCAGAAGAGCTCAATAAAAGAATTGACCAATCAATCATGTTGATTCTCTTAATAATAAGATATCCTAATTTTACTAGTATGATAGTCGTTTTGGAAAACAGAAATAGTATACTTGGATTTATTTACATTAACTCAAAAAAACACATGTACTACCTAATATAAACAAGGCAACTAAGCAACTATAAGCAAAATTATAAAATAATTTAGTAGAGATTATACCTAAAATAACACAATGTTAAATATTGCTAGGTACTTGAAAGAAATCTCATAAAATTATAACAGATTGATCACATTATAATTTTATTCTTACCTGTACTGTAAATCTTTGAGTTTTTCAAAGAGATTAGGTCTGCATGTTGCTTCTAAAACGTTTTTTATTTTAGCTGTCTCGAACATTAACTCCTGTGTGAAGGCACAATATGGAGCCATTGGTATTAGAAATTACTTTTCTAAATTTTTCATCCATTTTGGGAATGAAGAACATTCAAAAATTAAAATTAAACAATGAGAAAGCAAGGTTAAAGAAACTTCTAACACCATGACTACTCACTTGTGCTTTTAAACTCTTAGGTAAATATCAAAACCAAAGTATAATCACAGTTTTTGTCTAAATAAATTCAATGGACATTACCACCATATTAGGTCCACACAGAAGAGAACGCGTAGTCATAATGAATACATTCAGGTATGAAAATGAGATGAATATGAAACAATCTATTCTTTCCTCTTTAAAAGTTAAACAAAATAGAAATCCTCTGGGTGTTCTACCTTAGGAAAAATAATATATTTAATCGCCATTATTCTTTGCTGAAAGTTTCTCAAATTATTCATCATTATCATGTGTGCACCTCTATGTGTTCTCTGTGGCTCTTATGAAACAAACAAATAGCTGGTAAAATTACTTTGTTACTGGCTTCCCCTCTGCAATCCTTTACTTAATGGAGATGAATCTATTCACCATGCCTTCCTGCAGGGGTAGGCAATCTATGGCCTACAGACAACATCTGGCCTGCTGCCTGTTTTTGTATGGCCCAAAGTTAAGAATGCTTTTTACATTTTTAACTGGTTGAAAAAAATCAAAAGAAGCATATTTTTAGCACATAATTATATTCACATGTCAGTGCCTATGCTTTTGTTCAAAGCTCCAATGGCAGCACTGAGTGGGTGTGGCAGAGACCACAGCAAACAGCAAAGCCTGAAATATTTACTGTCTGACCCTTCCCAGAAAAGAAGTTTCCTGACCCCCGCCCCCACTTCCTGAAATGCAAACATATACTTTGATAACTACAATACCCCAAATCATGTTTCTTTACAAGATTTTCATATGGTTTGGGAAACACTGCTAGGATAGAAAGCAGTCTGTCTTCTACGAACCTTAAACTCAGCATCTACTCCATCGAATCTTCTAGCATCTTTCACAAGCTGGATTCGAATGTCTTCTGAACACACAAAGATGCTCTCCAGGTGAGACCAAGTTTGCTGGACCTCCATCCACATAAAGATGACGGAGTCTGCTATGTTTAGTTTATTTTGCCAGCTTAAGACTTGCTCGATGAAGTATTCCACATACTTGCTTTGAAGCAGAGTCTGCAACTGAACCTAAAGGAAAGGCAAAGAATTTTAAATAACAGCTAAATTGCTAGACCGTAAGTACCATGAGAGAGAAGCCATGCCTGTTCTTTTATATTTGTTTTCAATTACAGTTGACACTCAGCATTATTCTGTATTAATTTCAGAGGCATAGCATAGTGGTAAGAAAACCATGTACTTTACAGTGGTCCCCCGATGTCTCAAGTACTCACCTAGCGCCATACATAGTCACCACGATAGTGACTATATTCCCAATGCTGTAATGTGTATCTCTGTGACTATTCTGTAACTACTAATTTGTACTCCTTCTTTGAATCTTCTCCTGAGAATATATTCTTTATGGATTTTAGAGAGTGAAAGGGGGGGTGAGAGAAACATCGATGTGAGAGAAAAAAGATTGATCAGTTGCCTCCTGTACGAACCCTGACTGGGGATTGAACCTGCAACCTGGGTATGTGCCTGACTAGGCATTAAAACCACCACCTTTTGGTGTACAGAAGAACCCTCCAACCAACTGAGCCACAATGGCCAGGGCACCAATTTGTACTTCTTAATCCCTTCACCTTTTTCACCCAGCCCCCCAACAGGCCTCTCCCTGACATACCTATTCATTTTATTGCTGGATTCCTAGGACCTAGCATGCAATATGTGGAATAGGCCTTCAATAAGTATTTGCTAAATGAGTGAATGACCTTAAATATTCTTAACATTTTTTTCAAAAGAAAAATAACTGTAAATACCTGCATTTAATATATCTTTTACATGATGATCAGATATCTCTATGTAGGCAGAAAAAACACTGCATGCTGGGCTTCAGCTTTAATAAACTTTATTCTCTATCCTTTCTCACTGTCCCCTGGCCTTTGCCTATTAATCATTCCACGGTTGTGGGGTCTTTTTTCCCAGCGGTGAAAAAATAAGACAAACTTCCCTCCAGCTCCCTAACCCTCAGGCTTCAGTTTATTACCGAACTTTGCAGCTCTCCACACGCCAGGCGCTTCTGCCCATTCTCTGACAGTGAAGCCTCAGAAAGTCACTGAGCAGAATGGCCTCTTCTCATTCTCTTCACCTCTAAGCATGTTATACCTCTCACTCTTCTCCCCCAGCCAGCTTTATTGAGATATTGACATATACATTATTTAAGTTTAAGGTGTAAGATATGATTTGATACACGTCTATGTTGTGAAATGGTTACCACAATAAAGTTAGTGAACACCGCCATCCCCCATATAAGGGGATGTGTGTGTGATGATATTTAAGATCTAGTCTCTTAACAATTTTCAAGTATATAATACAGCATTTTAACTACAGTCACCATGAAGTACACTAGGGTCCTCAGAATTATTCATCTCGTACTTGCAAGTCAGTACCCTTTACCAGCATCTTCCCATTTCCCCCTCCCCCAGCTCCTGGCAACCACCATTCTACTCTGTTTCTATGAGTTCAGCTTTGTTAGATTCCACGTATGAGAGAGATCACTTAGTACTTGGTTTTCTCTGTTTGACTTATTTCACTTAGCATAGTACCCTCGAGGTCCACCCATGTTGTCACAAAGGCAAGATTTCCCTTTTATGGCTGAATAATATTCCATTATACACACATGCACACACACACACAATTTTCTTCATACATTCATCCTTCAGTAGACACTTAAGATTGTTTCCATGACATGTGACTCTTCTTTGGGGGAAAAACTTATCCCACAGTTTCTATGATACTGCAGTCTCCTTTTCCTACTATTTCTCTGACACCTCTCTCTCTCTCTGTCTCTCTCTCTCTCTGCCTCCTCTGTCTCCTCTTGTTCACCAAATGCAGTCTTCTCTGAAGCTCTACTCTTGGCTGCTTACGTTCTGTATCTCTCACCATTTTCCTAATCAATTATCAAGGTACAAACAACAACCCCCAAACCTACTGTTCTACCCCCAATCTCCGGCTGAGCTCTGGGTCTGACTTTCCACCTTTACTTACATATCTCTTCCCCTCCCCATCACAGAGCCTCTCTGTCTCTTCTTAGACCCACTGGAGCCCCTCTGTCCATTTCCCACTCAAGTGCAAGTTCCCTGAGAACAAGTGTTTGTACCTTTCGAACCACATGGTACCTACCATGCCTAGAGCCTGATGCAAGTAGATGCCCAAGAAATAAATAGCACTGAAATTTGGAAGAAGTCTAAAATTGCAATTTAAAAGAAAAAGAATCTCTAATAAAAATATCCATCTTACTTGGTTGTGCTCTAGAGTTTCAAAAAGTTGTTCATCAGACTTTAGTAATGGAATGCCTGTCCGGTAATGAACTTCGTAAGAGAATTCCATGGTTGCCCAGATCAGACTGATTTCAGTTATAACCTAGACAGAAGTAGTAATGAGTTATGTGTACAAAAGTTTAACTTAGAACCTAGATCTAGGCTATCATCATGAATATTTTACATGTTTAACATATTTTTTTTAAAAAACAGAGGGATTGATATCAAATATTACTGGCCTCGATTTTTCTTCTTTCAAATACTACCTGCTGATGAGGTTTAGAAAACAAATCCCATCACAAAAAAGAACAAGCACCACACCAATATCAAATTTCTCTTGAATCTGACTTTTACATGCTTCACTGAAACGGAACCCTAGAGCAGAGAGGGCCTTGAAAGGGCCTCTGGAGCTTCGATGGATCTGACTACAAATTAGCCAGCCTGAGACAGGTGCTGCTCAGAGTGCCTGAGTGTGTGAACCTGGGTAAGTTAGTTACCTCTCGCTACCTCAGTTTCCTCATCTGTAAAGTAAGAAGAATACCTCTTTCAGGAAGTAAAGGATACGTGTTTTTTTGGTACCATCAGTATCAACCGGGCCAGCCCTCCGGTCTTGGAATAATTCTATTTCTTGGAATTTACTCTGGCTTGGAATAATTCTATTTCCTGCCCAAGTCACACACTAACTAGCAGCGAGGGACAAGCTGGGACTCCTGTCTCCACACAAACACAGCATGGACTTCTCCCAGCGTCGTCTAACGTGCCAGCGCGCAGAGTGAGCCCAGTGTGAAAAGAAACCGAGGACCCCACCTTTTCAGTCCCCAGTTCTTTCACTGCTTTGTCCACGATGCTCCGGACAGCATCTTCCACTTGGTGTAACCGCAGGGCTAACAGGTCTGCCAGAGTTGTGGCTTCGCTTATTGAAAATGTGACCTTAACAAGAAGAAAAAGGGGCAGCATTGATATTCCACATATATTAATGGTTCCTTTTACCTGTGACCAGAGGGATGAATCAGAGCTAAATATACTCAAGTCAGCTGCTGAGCACACCTCTGGTTCTGAAAGCTGTGGACCATCAAAGGCATTGCTTTTGAACTCCCAGTTACTGAGGCATCACCCACCAGAAGCGGTTCAGGCCACATTCACACTACACTACTTTCTTTTGTTCCACAGCCTTCCCCTGTCAGCTCGCTTCTTATCTCCTCTTCCCACAAAACCCATTTTTCAAAGAGAATCACTATGTTCATTTATTATAATTTGGTTGAAATCCCAGGAATCAGGGAATAGCTCATTTGTCTTTTCCTCCTAAAGCACTCTATTCACCGAACATAATCCCCAGTTGCTTCCGTAATTTAACCTCATTTTATCAATAATTTAATCATAGTTCCCTGGGAGAATAAAATATTTTCAACGCACAGTGTCAGTCACATTTGCCATGTGAAAATGCAATTAACGCATTTCTTTATCATCTTGTTGACTCCACCCACTCACCCCAGTGTTTGCTAAGCTCTCAGCTCTTCCTAAATGTCCAAAGTCATCCATGTCCCTTGCAAATGCAGAGCCGAAACAGCCACATGGTTACAGGAAAACTATTTCCTTTCCTCCTCCTGCTGAGAATATCCAGCCCCGGCTTCTGAGAAGCTGTAATCCTCGCTAGCCCTCCCAACCCTGTCACATCCCCTGTCGCCATCCACCTCTCTGCCCAGAATGACTAAGCATCCCTGTTTGCCCAGGACTGAGGGGGGTCCCGGAACGTGCGACTTTCGGTGCCAAAACCTGGAAAATCCTGGGCAAAAGAAGAGCTGGTCGCCCTATCTCTGCATCACGTTTGGCCTCACTCCACAGCTGAAGGGCCCAGGGACCCAGGTCTTGGAGAAGGAATGAGCAGGGGTATGAAATGGAACCACCCCGGAGGTTCACGCAGTTTGTGCACTAAACAGGAACCCCCAGCCCAGGCGACAAGCGGAGGGAATTTAGCCACTGCCCTGACACCCTGGAGGGAGGCGCCTTTTTCTAAACTGTCTGCCTCAGACAGTGCATTTTCTAGCATGCAGAAAGGCGTGACACAGGCAAGAGATTGTGGTGAGAAGAAATGTCATCGGAGGAAATGTGACGGGGGGGGGGGGGGGCCCAGTCGACTACATATTGGGAGACTCAACAAGGATTTTTCTGAGTCAATCAACCAATTACAAGGTCTAAACATCCAATGTATAAAAGACTCTAATAATGATAGCTTTAGGGAACAGTTATTGAGCACTTGCTATATACTAGGTCTCATCTCCAACGTGTTCACCAGTTCTCCATGGGGAAGCATTATGCAGTATTTTCACTTCACAGAAGAGCCAGCTAAGGTCTGGAGAGCAGGTCAGTTGCCCATGATCCCAGAGTGACTAAGTGTTAGGGTTGCAATGACAAAGCCTATTTTCCATGAGTGGGGAAACTCTGCAAACTCTGTCTTCAAATCCCCACAGCCTTTCACCACAATGAGTCCCTGAAGGTCTAGATCTGCCCAAAGAGAAAAAACATACTAGACTGCCTTTCATATATTTTACATTCATAAAGGTCCCCTTCCCTAAAAACTAAGTGTAAGTTTGGTGTGTTTGCTCTTAAAAGATGCAGGAAGGCAAGAAAACGTAGCCTCAAGTGACACGGATACATAAGAAACCATTTTCTATTTTGCAATAAAATCAACACGCTATCAAAGAAGACACGGTTGCTAAATGAATTGTGGGTAGAAACAAATCACAGTGTCAGCATTCCCCAAGGGACTCAACCAAATTCATTTCTACGCCCTCTGGTCTTCTCCAACACCAGTAAGAGTCTTTGCAGCTGTGCTGTGCTCTATCAAATGCCTTCACATTCTCCTTCTTGATGCTGACAAGCTCCACTCATGTGTGAGGACAGCATTCCTCTCATTTTAGTAATAAAAAGTAAATACAAAATAGAGAGGTTATGTGTCTTGTTTGCAGTCACACAGCCAGTAAGAGATAAAAGTGGGGTGTCTTAGTCAGTTTGGGCTGCTATAATAGAATACCACAGATTAGGTGGCTTAAATGACAAACATTCATTTCTCACTGTTCGAGAGGCAGGAAGTCCCAGGTCAGGCACCAGCATGGTCAGGTGCTTGGCAAAGGCCCTCTGCTTGCTTACAGATACCTGCCTTTGTATAGTGTCCTCACACGGCAAAGAATAAAAAGCTCTGGCCTTTTATCCCCTTAGTAGAGGCCCAGTGCACGGATTCATGCACCTGTGGGGTCCCTTGGTGTAGCCTGCGGGGATCGGGCCAAAACCGGCAGTCCAATGCCGCCTGCTGTTCCTGACTGCTGCTTCTGCTCATCCCGGCCCCACTGTGCCTGCTGCCGCCGTCCGGTAAGCTCATTGCCACTCGGCTGAGGTCTCTAGGCTGTGGCGGCCAGCCGTGAGCCCTGTGTCTGGCACCCGTGGGTCAGCTGAGTGGCACTCTCACTGTGGAAACACACTGACCACCAGGGGGCAGCTCCTGTGCTGAGCGTCTTCCCCCTGGAGGTCAGTGCCTGTCATAGTAACCATTCGACCGGTTGTTCGATCTT
Organism: Plecotus auritus; assembly: GCF_963455305.1. Lineage (NCBI taxonomy): Eukaryota > Metazoa > Chordata > Mammalia > Chiroptera > Vespertilionidae > Plecotus > Plecotus auritus. The sequence goes on along the minus strand of NC_137775.1, from coordinate 177,737,547 downwards.
TCGGTCACTTAGGCTTTTATATATATAGATATGGACACTAATTCCAGAATCCCATTCACTAGGGCTCCACCTTCATGACCTAATTACCTCCCAAAGGCTCCACCTCAAATATCATCACCCTGGGAATTTAGACTTTGACATATGAATTCTCCAGGGATGCATTTAGTCCACAGCAGAGGGCTAAAACTAGAATCTGTGCATGTTCAGTCTGTCCGTCCTCTCTCCTCAAGGAGCTTAACCTCTCCCATGTGACCAGAACAATTGGTTGGTTGATTATTCAGATGAATAATGGAAACCAAGGAATAACACGCCACAATCACAAAAATATTCCATTAATGAGACTCAGGAAACTGACCCCAATGGCCTTCATGAGCTGGTGCCAATGCCTGTCTCGGAGGGCGGGGCTCTGTAACTCCTTGACGGCTCTCAGGGAGGTTGCCATGTCCTTCACCATGCCCTCCAGGCCTGTGTATGCATCCCAGACTCGGACTTCCTTGTCTAGTGACCAGATTTCCTAAAGAAAAGCAAAAAAAAAAAAAAAAAAAAAAAAAAAAAAAAAAAAAATATATATATATATATATATATATATATATATATATATATATATATCCCCAGATATAACAATACATTTTATAGTCTGCCTTCATTGAAAGAATAAATGTACATTTCCTGGGATTAGGAAAGAGAGTAAAAGCACTTAAGCCCCTAAGCTAAGGACTAATCCCAGAGAAACATAAAAGGATCCATTCATTCATACAGTGGATCATAAGTCCACTACGTACCAGCCCCTGGACACACTGGTTTCTTACTCACAGGTTCTAACACCCTTGCCACTTTTTAACTGCCTTTCCCTGTGTACGTTGGCTTTATCCACAGAGGCTCTCCTGTCCTCAGGGGGCACATGGCTATGGGGACTGGATATCAAAACACTAAATTCAAAGCAGCTCAGCCCTGTATACATGGAGCCCCTCGGGATGCTGGAGTAACCCACCCTACAGAGACCACAGTGTTCCACACAGATCCACAAGAGACACACTCCAGTCAGTCACCCCAAATTCTAGAACCAAAAGGTACTCTTTAAAGACACAAAATGCTCATGGTTGCTAAGAAAAGAATTCAACAGCTTTTATAAGCCTAACCTCTGAGCCCTGGTACTCTTCATCTTAACACTCTCCATTCTAGACAGTTTTAGGAAACTCATGATTACAGTGGCTACTCATAAACTCGTTAGCCCTAATAGGCTTTTTCCACTCGTTCTCAGAAGGCAGGCTTGATTAAAAGTGCAACTGGTTGGGGAGCGGGGGGGGGCGGGGGGGGGGGATACTGTCTCCGATCATCCTGTGTGAAGTAAATAAGGACACGCAGCCCAGCACACCAGCTACCAGGTCAGGGAAGATGGAAGGAGGTGGTGCAGAGGAAGATAAATCGTCGTACCCGACAGTTATGGAACTTGCCTTGGCAAACCTTCTGAGTTCAACATCCATCTGTTCCACATTAATCTGCCTCCACTGGGTTTTGGTCCAATTATCAATGCTGCTCTGAAAACGCATGAGCAGATAAAAGTGTCAACAACATTTGGTGAAAGCAAGTCTCCACAGCAAAATATATAAACTGACAATACACAGCGCCTCTACCACCCCATGGAAGTCAATTATTTAAGTGTTAACTGCACTTGTCACAACTTCCTGTCACCAAAATAAAACAGTTGTCAGAACATGTCAAACTTAAGGCCAAAACATTAGGATATATTAATTTCTAGGAGCAACGACAAATTCCATGTACACACCATCATGATCATTTCATCCTGAGTAGTCTGAGTGAACTGGGTAAGCATATGACCATTAAACACACCAGGTTTTTATTATTCTACATATAACATAAAATAAGCTTCATAAGAATAGTAATCCATTATAAATAAAACTTTCATTAAGCCCGGCCGGCATGGCTCAGTGGTTGAGCATTGACCTATGAACCAGGAGGTCACGGTTCAATTTCCCAGTCAGGGCATATACCTGGGTTTCGGGCTCCATCCCTAGTGTGGGGTGTGCAGGAGGCAACCGATCAATGATTCTCTCTCATCATTGATGTTTCTATCTCTCTCTCCCTCTCTCTTCCTCTCTGAAATGAATGAAAATATACTGAAAAATAAAATAGATAGATAAAACTTTCATTAAATTCTTGACTATATCCTATGTTTTGTAGATATATTTCTATATGGCTTCCAACTAACTTCAAGGAGAATTATGTATAATGCATGTTACAAGATGCCTAGTTCCCTAGAATTTATTTTTACATTTAAGTTTGTAACTTAATTAACCATATACAAATTAACTTTGTTTTTAGTTAGGTTGATTTATATGTACACATACACATAAGCATAAGCATGGGCATACACATGAGTTTGTATGAACAGGTTACCATATATGTGTAATATGTATTTATATATTAATTTTTATCCTACATAATCCCCCCAAAGGACGTGATGCAATCAACTCCTTACACACATTCCTTCAGAACTAAAAACAAACAACTGATATTCAGAGAAGGATCTACTAACACAGATGTGTGAACTCTAATTCTGGGGGTAATAGAATCTCTACATATTTCAAGACATAAAACACAAGTACAATGATATAGACTCAAAAAGTTGCATATTTATACAAAAGAACTACTCCAAAAAGGAAAAGCATGCTTTCAAAAAGCAGCGTCTTACTTTAACGCTCACAATGACATCCCAGAGTCCCTTGAGCAGTTTTATTTCTCTGCGACACTGCTTCATGGGCTTGTACTCTGGGAGAACCACTTCAAAAAGACGAGTCGATTCTTGCATCTGTAGCATTTCTTCTTCTAATGCCTCAAGCTCTTCGTTTGCCTATGAGAAAACACACATGCACACAAACACCCTTAACATCCAACGAAATGCTGGAGAGAGAGAAGCCTGCACAGCTCTGTGGCTCTGGTGACAACAATATTAACAACTTCCATTTAAAAAAAGATCTGCAGTACAATTGCTGGTAAAGTAGGAGGCTTTAGAAGAGCGAAGTCACAGCTACTCCAAAGGTGAGAGCAGACTATTAATAAACACAACAGCGTTATCAATATGCTCCCTACAGATTTCAGCAAAATCTGCTCTCGCATCAGATATCTACAGATACCATTTTTCCTCTTGATTTTTTTCATTGTACAGCTGGGGACTCTGCTGAACAGCGAAAGATGAGACTCTAGTGGCTTCCACTTAAGAATCAATCACTTCTTTAAAAAAACAACTTTCAGGTTGAAAAAATATCCTAGAGATTAGCAATAGTACAAAATGTACCAAAGAGAATTTGTGAAATAAAACCACAGCACAGTATGAGAAATTTCACTGTATGGCTATGTTTACCAAGGGGCACCTACCCTCCCGTCTATGTAGGATAGTTTATGTTTTATAGCAAATGTAAGCTGATTCATTCTTTTCTTTCTTAATAAGCCAACTCCTAGTTTTCATGTGCATTAGCAATGCGGTAAATGCACACAGAAAAAGTACAAGGAGTGCGGAAGAGCTTGTACTGAGGGAAAAGCTGGAAAGCCAAGTTCACGCCCCAGGTCTTCGGGTGCATGAACTCCCAGTTCTGTCACAAGCTGTTCCTTCCCGACGGCGCGAATTCCCACAGTACACGAGGTTACAGACTTTGCAAAGCAGGATTTAACTTTGTTTTCCCACTTCACATTTTCTCCCAGCCTCCTCTCAATATGCAACCGTTACATTGCTTCCGTTCTTTTGACGTACTTTTTAAATTTTAAATGCCCATGCTTAATCCTTTTGTGGTTCATCAACTTTCAGCTCTGTCTCTTAAGTTCCTACTATGTAAAGAAGAGTATCAGTACCCTAATATTCTTTCCTTACACGTTATGTATTTCATGTGTAAAGTTACACCTTTAGAAACAAGGACTGCCAAGTCTCTGACTCAGTTTTATTAGGAAAAATGCCATACACATGAAAGGGTGTGCATGTGAGCGTATACACCCTCCGGCTTAGGAAATACTATGTTCCTAATAACATTTAATGGCCTTCTCAACGTTATCCCTCTTGTTCCCACAAAAAGCGTAACCACCAAATTTTTATTTAATATTTCCCTGATTTAATTTATTCTACTTCTGATGGCCATATGGGCTTTTTCTGTATTTCACCGTTAGCATTAATGCAACTGGCCATTTTCACTTCTCCTGTGTGAAATGTTTTACATAGAGTTTTTGTTGTCCTTTAATGGGTTAAAAGTGTCTTCCAAGAGATTCTATGATGAATGAATACTGAATGAATACCTGAGGATTTCTGGCAGGGTGAGGTGCCTTCAACACCAGGGTCTACCAACCAGCCCAGAACAAAGCATACACATACCTTTGGTTGAATCCAGTTAGATAATCGTTAGATGTGCACGCTGAACAAACACACAAGAAAATGACTTCAAACATAACCCAGCCCTACTATATTCAAACTACCCCTCAACACATTCTGTAGGTACAAGGATAAATATCTCTGACATTTAAGTATGTAACTACATGCTGTTTCAGTATAGCATGCAAATGGTAGGCTGCAATAAATAACTGTAGTGTTTACACACAGCACATTGGTTAGTCAAATAAAAATGTCTCCCCATCCACAATCTGCTCAAACCACCTGAAATTTAGATATAATTGTTTCAAAAAACCACAACTCTATTAACATATTCAGCAACTACATTAACCACTTTTCTTCAGCCAAGTACAAGAGAAGACCTTATGCTACAGAATGGTGTTTTCTGAATGTGTTTAAAGCAGTTAAAATGAAATTCAACCCAAAATTTGGAGAGAGCAGTAACAGCTGTGAGCTGCCAGTTTCACACCAGCCTAAGGAGTAAATGAAGTAAAATCAGAATGGCAGCCCAGAGGAAGGACTCGGAAAGGCGCCCAGCTCCTGCCCGACAGGCAGCTCAGTTGGTCAGTGTCATCAATCGAACACACAAAGGTTGTGGGTTCAATTCCCCTGTCAGAGCACATTCAAGAGTCAACCAATGAATGCATAAATAAGTAGAACAACAAACTGTTGTCTCTCTCTGTGTCTCTGTCTCTCTCTCTCTCTAAAATCAATCAAAAAAATTTTAAAGAAGATAGATGCCCAGATCCTAAACCTAAATGACACAAAGTCACTTTCTCATTTTAGCTACTTGGTTAAGAATTTGTAGAGATAGCGTTTCCTCAAAAAATTAAAAATGTAACTCCCATTGACCCAGTGATCCCACTTCTAGGAATATCTCCCAAGAAAACAGAAACACCAATCAGAAAGGATATATGCACCCCTATGTTCATAGCAGCACAATTCACCATAGCTAAGATTTGGAAACAGCCTAAGTGCCTATCAGCAGATGAGTGGATTAGAAAACTGTGGTACATCTACAAATGGAATACTATGCCACTATAAAAAAGAAGGAATTCTCACCATTTGCAACAGCATAGATGAACCTGGAGAGCATTATGTTAAGTGAAATAAGCCAGGCAATGAAAGAAAAATACCACATGATCTCACTCATTTATGGAAAATAAAGAACATTATAAGCTGGTGAATAAAAAGATAGATACAGAGGCAGTAAAGCACCGAACAGACTGTCAAATTACAGTGGGAAGGCTGGGGAGTGTTGGGGGGCGGAATAGATCAACCAAAGGACTTGTATGCATGCATATAAGCACACCAATGGACACAGGACACTGGGGGGATGGGATGAGGGCATGCAACAGGGGGTAGGGGAGGCTGGGGGAAGGTCAATGGAAAAAAAAGGAGATATATGTACTACTATCCTATCTAATAAAAGAGTAATATGCAAATTAACCCTCACTCCGCTACACCCACAAGCCATGCCCACAAGCCAATCAGGAGCGAATATGCAAATAAACCCAACCAAGATGGCTACGGCCACAGAGTGCAGGAGGGAGGCTTGCGTTTCCCTGGCAATGGAGGAAGCCAAGCTTTCCGCCTGCCCTTGCCGGCCTAGGTCTCCACTCAAGGCTACAAAGTTTCAATGATAGAAGATACATAAACCCAAACAGAAATGGCAGCAGCCACTGAGCTGGAAAGCGCAGGAGGCTAGGGTTGCCCACGGCGATGGAGGAAGCCAAGCTTTCCGCACACCCTGGCGGGCCCAGGCCTCTGCTTAAGGCTACAAAGTTTCAATTATAGAAGATACATAAATCCCAACAGAAATGGCTGCTGCCACAGAGCAAGCAGAAGGCTTGGCTCCGCTCCAGGCTACAAAGTTTCAATTGTAGAAGATAAATAAACCCCAGATACCAGGGCCTCCTCTTGGGTCGCCGGGGGTTGTGGCCAGCCTGCAAACCACCACAGGCCCCTCGCCCAGGCCGCCCCACACTCCAAGGGAACCCCCACCCTGATCCGGGACACCCTTCAGGGCAAACCAGCTGGCCCCCACCCATGCACGCCTCTCTCCTATCTAATAAAAGAGTAATATGCAGATTGGTCATCACTCCAACACACAAGATGGCTGCCCCCATGTGGTCAAAGATCCTGCCCCCATGTGGACACAAGATGGCCACCACAAGATGGCCAGCAAGGGAGGGCAGTTGTGGACGACCAGGCCAATAGGGGAGGGACCAGGCCTGCAAGGGAGGGCAGTTGGGGGTGATCAAGCCGGCAGAGGAGGGAAGTTGGGGGCGACCAGGCCTGCAGAGAAAGGCAGTTGGGAGGGACCCAGGCCTGCAGGGGAGAGCAGTTGGGGGGGACCAGGCCTGCAGGGGAGGGCAGTTAGGGGTGACCAGGCCTGCAGGGGAGGGCAGTTGGGGGGGACCCAGGCCTGCAGGGGAGAGCAGTTGGGGGGACAAGGCCTGCAGGGGAGGGCAGTTAGGGGTGACCAGGCCTGCAGGGGAGGGCAGTTAGGGGTGACCAGGCCTGCAGGGGAGGCCAGTTAGGGGTGACCAGGCCTGCAGGGGAGGCCAGTTAGGGGTGACCAGGCCTGCAGGGGAGGGCAGTTAGGCATCAATCAGGCTGGCAGGGGAGTGGTTAGGGGGTGATCAGGCTGGCAAGCAGAAGTGGTTAGGGGCAATCAGGAAGGCAGGCAGGCGAGCAGTTGGGAGCCAGCAGTCCTGGATTGTGAGAGGGATGTCCTGTGGGATCAGGCCTAAACGGGCAGTCGGACATCCCTCGAGGGGTCCCAGATTGGAGAGGGTGCAGGCTGGGCTGAGGGACAACCCCCCCCCCCCGTGCATGAATTTTGTGCACCGGGCCTCTAGTATGTAATAAAAAAAAGAAGAAAAAAAGAAAACTGTGGTACATCTACACAGTGGAATACTACACTGCCATAAAAAAGAAGGAACTCTTACCATTTGCAACAGCACGGATGGAACTGGAGAGCATTATGCTAAGCAAAATAAGCCAGTTAGAGAAAGATAAATATCGCATGATTTCACTCATTTGTGGAATATAATGAACATAAACTGATGAACAAAAATAGAACCAGAGTCATAGAAGCATCAAACAGACTGTCCAATCTATGAGGGAAGGCGGGGGGTGAGGGGGTGAGAGATCAACCAAAGGACTTGTGTGCATGCCTATGAGCATAACCAATGGACACAGACAGTAGGGGGGTGAGGGCATGTGCTGGGGGTTGGGGGTGGCCCGGGAAGAGGTCAATGGGGGGGGAAAAGGAGACTCATGTAATACTTTAAACAATAAAGAACTTTAAAAAAAAGAATTTGTAGAGAATCAAAAGATATTATTTTTCTAATAAAAGTTTAAAACATGTTTTCAAGCCTCAGATGAATAACTCACCATTTTGGATTACTGACCCATTTTATTCATTCTTTTTATAAAGCAGTTCATTATAAATTAGGGAGTTATTTACTGGCAAAATTCACATGAAAAACAGTGTAATGACTAAAATTTGATTTAAAAAAATGAGCTAGAATTTTAATACGAGTTGTATCACTTACTTAACTATGTAATCTCCAACAAGTTAATTATACTTGATTTTTTTATCTGAAGAGAATAGACCTTGCAGGACATTTGGTCCGCACCAAGAGGTCCTTGATATTTGGTCCTGTCAAAACCATCCACGCTTAGAAAATGTTCCCTAGGAAGTGGCCCTGGATCCACAGAGCCTATGTTTATACTTTGGGTTCGCAGGATGAATACATTAAGAAGTACCATCATGTTTTGTAGGCCCAATAATTGTGCTGTGGCTACATCGCCCATGATAACGCTCCTTGCCTTGGTAGCCGAGCTGGCCCAGGCACATGGGGTCAGGTAGAAGGGTCGAGGTTCGAATCTGCAGAAGAGCAGGATTCATATTAACAGTGAACGTCTGGGCCAGGGCCAGATTTTAAGGACCTTTTTGCCTGGACCAAATGTCTCCTGGATGTTTTGAACTGGACCAAATATCTGCTAATCATAATAGAAGCCACATCAGAGGGAAATGGCAAGAACTGAAACACACACACAAAAAACAATGTAATATGCTTAACAAAGTTCTCAGCATGTATACAATAAGTGCTTACTTTCACTAGTATGATTACTTTGATGATAATAGTGGCTTTGAGAGATGATTTAAAGCAATATAATTTACTTGGGGCAAACTGTTTTAAATAGTTAATTCTCAACTCTTATAACTAACTGCAAAACTAAGGCAAAATATAGCAGTAGCTCGGTGTCTACATTTATTTTCTAAAGCAGCTACTGTAACACACGTAAGGTCAGGGAGACCAGCATTACCTTATCAAGCACTGTGTACGGATTTTCTGCATGAGAACCGAAAGGAGCATAGAGTCTGAATCTCTCTCTGAACTCGGCCTGCTTCCCCTGATCAGGGCAGGAAAAGAAGGAAGAGAATCTCAAACAAACAGCTTCAATAATCCTTGCAAAACCCCTTTAAAAAAAAAAACACTTGGCAGCTCGCTTACATCAAACAAAATACATTTTTTCCTTATAAGAGTGACTTCCGCATTCTGGAGAGGTGAAACTTTGTGTCGGACCGTTGCTGCAATCTTTTTGGTGGTTTCCCATCTTTCTGGTAATTCCTACAAAAACACAGGTGCAAACAGGAGATGACCTCAATGCCTAAAACAAATCAACCTCACAGGGTTAAATAATTCTAATCTCTACACTAATCCATAGCATCATTTCATTCTCGAATAAGAGGAGTTTATCTCAAAAAAGATTAACGTGACTGAAAGTCTCAGAGCCAGACTGCTGTTCAGACTTGCCTCATGGGCACCCGGGATCGGTATCTCCCAAGCACAAATCCAAGTCGTCCTTTGGTGTAAGATTTATCTCAGAATAAATGAAAATCTTGTCAAAGTAAACGCAAATTTCAAAACTGTTTTGCTGTTGAGGGAATAAAAGTAAAGTGCTCTGGAAATGACTTTGCTGACCTCTAACTAGAAATGGAGCCATCTTTAGCAATTTAACAGGTGAAAAAAAATGCTGGCATAGCTCAAGGGTTGAGCATCGATCTATGAACCAGGAGGTCACGGTTTGATTCCCAGTCAGGGCACATGCCCTGGTTGTGGGCTCCATCCCCAGTAAGGGGCATGCAGGAGGCAGCCAATCCATGAATCGCTCTCCCCCTCTCCCTTCCTCTCTGAAATCAAGAAAAATATATTTTTTAAATGCTTTGAATCTGGCAAGACAGCAATAAAAATGTGACTCAACCTCACCTCCACTTTCCTCCAGCTCCTGAGACTGTGTGTACCGTCTTGATGGAGAGTTTGGGCATTTAGATTAGGTTAATTTTCAGTTACTAGGGTTTTTGAAGTAAGAAGAAAAGGAAGGTCAATTCCTACTTGATGTAGGACAAAAGAAGCAATAAATAGTTCAGGTAGCAACTCAACTGTGCCCCCTTGACTGCAGAGCAGAGGACAACAGGAAGTGATTTTCTGTGAAGGGCCAATGTGCATAATTGCAGTTGAGAAGCATTCCCTGCGTCCAGACTAACAAAGCATTATTTCTCTGGGTCATCTCCCAGGACACTGAACTTGTTTTGTCATACAAAATCGCCCATAGTAATGGGACTTCACTTGTGCAGCTGAGGTTCCAAGGACGATTTTGTAACCCTGGGTAAATGTTTGATGAATGAGCCAGTGACCGGCAATTATGGAGGGCACACTGTGCTAAGTATCAATTGTATCTGTGTGGTGCAGGAGTGCAACAAAGACAAGACATGCTCTTTGACTTCAACTGTTTTATAATCTGCAAGTTGCTTTCATTAAAATAAAATCGGGGCGCTGTTCAACTCTGAGTGCAACTTGTTCTGCCTACCAATCTTGTATTTCCTCCTGACCAGCCTGAATTACTGACACAGAAGTGCACACATATCTAAAAGTGCAACCCACTTTTTTTGAGTGGGGGGGGGGGGAGGGAGGGAGAGGGAAAGACAGAGAGAGAGAGAGAGAGAGAAACATCCATTTGCTGTTCCACTCATTTATGCACTCATCAGTTAGTTCTTGTATGTGCCCTGATCAGGGCTGGAACCCCCAACCTTGACCTATTGGGACGACACACTAACCAACTGAACTACCGGCCATGGCCTCAACTGCGAGATCTTTCTTCACGGGTTCAGTTACAACTAAAAAGACTCTGTTCATCATTTGGCACCAGGTCTCTCCAGAGCATGGAAATGGGAGGATGACAGAGAAATCCTGTTTTGGAAACACAATGATGTCTCCATCCAAACGGGGCTTTCTTTATTTTACTAATGTGTCCAGGACATGTTTCCAAAGACTAGAACACTTCTCAACTGACAGTTTTAAATGAAAGAGAGCTGGAATATATTTCATGTGTGAAACTGGTGGCTAACGTGGTCCTCAAAAGAGGAACTTAGAGGCTCTCTATTACCTAAGTACCTTCTAACAAGGAGGCAGCGGAGCATAGCAGTTAAGAGGGAGTACTGGCTGGCTTTACTACCTGAGTGACCTTGGCAAAGTTACCAAGTCCCTTTAAGCTTCAGATTCCTAACCTGTAAGATGAAAACATGAACCTCTATAATACAGGTTGTTAGGAGGAGGTCGTAAGGAAGAGGACATAAGGTAAAGAACTTGGCTAACGGAGATGCTCGGTTGATGGTAATTGTGATTATTTTACCATCACACTGACCTCGAGCTGAATGTAGACTTGCTCAGGCATCTTCTGGCCATAGGTTTCCAGGAGCTCAATGGTTTCTTTCAGCGGCTCAAAGAGTTCATCAGTAGCTCGCTGGCGGCTTCTCACAGCCAGCAGATGCCCCATGATGTCGAGGAGGCCATCGTGATCGCCTTCACTCAATTCTCTCTGGAGTCCGCCATCTGTCTCCTTTATAAATTCTTGTAGCTCATTCAGGCTATTAAATGCATATGCACACATATGTATTCACACACAAACACCAATTAAACTCGTGAAGACATTTCGAAGTGTAAGACTTCGAACTGAATGTTATTTTCATTATTTACCTAATTAAACATTACTTGTTTGCTCTATTATAAAACTGGCAGTTTCAACGCTCTTAAAACTAGTATCGGAATTTTAGGAAGCCGTCAGGTGTTAAGATATAATTCCAAATACCAAAGCACAAAAGGCTACCTGTCGATGACAAATCTCAAAAGATGCTCCTGAAACATCCAGCTCCATTTCTTAATAATGTTCAGCAAGCTCACTTTGAAAGGCTTCAAGTTCACCTTGAACCAGCTATCAAACACTCGGAAGTCATCGAACTTGCTCATCTGAACATACAGAGCCTCATAAACGTCGATCTGTAATCAGAAAAGAAAAATAACTCTAACAACTCACTCAAAAGCCAAGAAGTACGTTAAAAGCTAAAAGGGTCCCTTGCCTGTTCCCTGAATTGTTCCAGGGTTGGTGGTTGTTCAGGGATCTCTTCATTTGCATGAGCATCCATTTCCTCGGCTGACACCGTCTGGCCATATAGGAGAAAATGCTTCATAAACTCAGCCCGGTCATCCACCCAGAGGTAGGCGTACGTATCCAGGGAACTTCTGAAGTCCAAGACTTTGCTGATGACGCCTGCCACTCTGTTCATTATCTCCTGCCTGACCTCCGCCAGGCCTAACATGTTATCCATGTCATTCTAAATGAGAGGAAAACTGAGCACTTATTAAAATCAATTTTGTTCTATCAATTACGTGCAACATAACATTAGCCAAGGCCTGTGGTCGGCAAACTGCAGCTCGCGAGCCACATGAGGCTCTTTGGCCCCTTGAGTGTAGCTCTTCCACAAAATACCACTGCCTGGGCGAGTCTATTTTGAAGAAGTGGCGTTAGAAGTTTAAGTTTTAAAAATTTGGCTCTTAAAAGAAATTTCAATCGTTGTACTGTTGATATTTGGCTCTGTTGACTAATGAGTTTACCGACCACTGGAGGCAATTCTGCAAAGGTAGAGTAGTTGGTAAAATAAAAAATGACGATGCTTTTTCCAACTTCTCCTTTCCTGTACTTCCCATTACCCCAATTTATTTCTAAGTCATTAATATAAAAACCAACACTCATCTACAAAGAAGATACCTGGTAATTGGCTATTTCCAGGTGTGCTGCTACTCGCTTCATCTGGGCAGACATCCTGAAACTATTACACAGCATTTCTTCTACCAGATCATAGAAGCCATCCCCAGCCTCTCTTTCTAAAGAAGGTTTAAACAGAATCTCTGGGGGCATTAAGATCATTTGTGCTTGAAAAAATGGTGCAGATTTCAACTGCTTCTCCGTATTCATCAGAAAGAAGTCCAAGTCATACATTATAGCTTGAAAAAAGCCTTCCACCACGATGTCATCAATGAATTCCACATAAATCTTCCAGGTGTCCAGAGAAGGATTGGCCTTGAAGAGCTTCCTGTTTTCCTAGAAACATAAAGTACTGATGCATAACTATAAGCACTTGTGAGTTTAAAAATGAAAGCATTCCATTTAAGTGGTTTGTGAGAGAAGGAATACTCAAATGCTAGGTTGCAGAGCCTTAAGCTAGACGGTAAAGATCCAAGTAGGATTTTTTAACATTTAGTTCATTTAAAATGTATGTTCAAAAGTCATTCTTTCAAGGAAAAATCATTATGAAGATTGCTATCTTCAAATACAGATAAGAAATACACGAGTTCCCTATGCATTCTAGCTGTATTTGACCTGGGCTCTCATTCTTGCTCTGTTCCTAACTCTATGTGGCCTTAAACATTGCCTTCCAGCAACTTGCTGGTAGATAAAGAGGTTTCCCAAAGTGGTCCTTCAGAGAACACTGTCCTGGTATATCCAAAATTCACAAAACCAGCCAAGTGTGATGTACTCTTGGCCACTCTTGGAGACTCACAGTGCACCTATTATAGTAAAGTCTATTTAACGTGGTTTAACCCATTTCCAAACAAAGAGTATGTCTTGTGAGCAGTCTGTGGAACAGTAACCTAGCTTGGGAAACACTGGCCTGAAGTCTAAACTCCCTTTGTGCTTCCACAATATGAAGTTCTTCCACCTCTTCAGCATCTCCCAAGAGTGTGGGTGAAGTTGTGGATGGTCAATGAGCACAACAGGGCCGGACGCTAATGTGGTCAAGGACTGCTAGAGGTTGGGCATGCAGTGGGGCCCTAGGGACACAGATGTGAAAGGTCAGGTGGGCAGCAAGGTTGATTCCAGAGACACCTTCTGACATGCAAAGGCTGAATAATCTATACAGGGCAGCAGGCAGATGCCCAAGTCAGAGACAGTAGCCCAGAGCAAAGGAGACATTGGAATGGGAGCTCATTATAAGGCACACTGTGCTCTCTGCTTTGACTATTTGCTATATGATTCAGAATTCAAAGGTGTGTGCTACGTGTAAAAATCTGAACTGCAGAGGTGAGTCTGGCTCCTGATAAAGAAGGGTAGAAATGAGCAAGCTTCAGGGGTTTCTTGCCTGCAAACAAATTTAAGAACTGTCCTTCAGGGATGCTCTCTTGCCCACCATCCATGTGGAACCGTCTACTGCCGGAAGCCAATTCCAGCATGTCATAATTATAAGAGTTTCATCAAAAGGTTGATGAGACTTGGGGGCTCAACAAGGGCTGAGTCACATATGTAATCACCTGTTGGAAAGGCTGGAAGGCACTTCCCCCAAACCTGAATGGGATGATTGTTTGCTGCCAGACAGCTCAGGGCATCTTAATCTACATGTTATTGCCTCCTGTTGGCCAAACACCTGAACAGCTGTAGGCTATTACCCTATCTGACAGTGCTTCTGTAAGAAACCCTACCCTTTGAAGTGTATTATCTCCACCTTGCCTTAGGACAAATTGTGTTAATAATAAGTAGGGGTCCTGAGACAAGGGAAAGAAGAACTAAGAACGAAGAACTTAAATCTTTAGCTCCTTTAGCTGAAGCTCCTCTGACTCCCAATGCCTCTCAAAATTATCTTTCATTCTGGACTCTTACTTAATCTACGCACAGCCTTTCTCTAGATTGATGAACCCTTCTTAATGCTGGAACAAGAACCCCGGCAGTCTACATCTGTGTAGTATACGTGACCTGTACCCCGGGAGCTGCGCAGGACACAGCAGTCCTAACTCCTTTGTAGATACTCGAAAGGAGAGTATATAGCTCAGAGCTAATAAAAAAATCCTTAAAGACCATCTTGTTCAGTCTCTTCATTTTATTTATATTTTTAATTCATTGACTTGGAAGAGAGGGAGATTTGTTGTTCCACTTAGTTATGCATTCATTGGTTGATTCTTGTATGTGCCCTGAACAGAGATCAAACCCATACCAGCAGGAAACTAGCTGTGGGCGAGGACTAGGAACCATCTCTCTTGATTGCCTACAGCGGGTCTCTTTCGGATAGATCACAGTAATACACCTGAGCCTGTCTCATTGATTATACTTCCTCATACCAAGAGATCCAGTTTGTATCACTGCAGTGGCATTTATGAAAAGTGTTCTATTTTCAACAACTTGGAGCAAAGGGGGAACAAAGAAGAGAAAGGAGAGCTTTAGGTCACTAAATGATCACTCAGGTCCCTTCCAGACCTAATCTTCCATGACTCCACCCTTTCCCCTTCACTTTAAACTCTGACTACCTACCCACTGAGATCCCACAAGCCAGTAAGGATGCAGCACAAAAAGGCAGAATTGACTCACTTTCTGCCCTATTTCCACAGCTTTCCTCCAAACCACATTCTGCACCAGAAGTCTAAGCACCAGGCTACAAACCATTTACTGATAAAGGGGTGGGGGAGGGGGGGAATCACTCAGGGAGGACTTCAAAGCCAGTCCATGCACCTCTTCTCTACCTACATTTAGTTCCTACCCTACCTCACCCAAGCCCTGGGCCTTCCGTGTCATATATGTGCTCATGACTCTTGATTCTATGTCACTTGCCTGAACTTCTCCCTGAACTCCGGACTCCCATTTGCAATGCCAACCTACTCAAAATCTCCCCTTGGGCAGGAGGTCTAACATGCCCAAAAACAAATTCTGCTTTTTCCCTACAAAATCTGCTCCACCACAGTCCTCCTCAGAGCAATAAAGTCCATTCTTCCAGTTGCTCTGACCAAAAACCTGAAGTCATCCTGGACTTCTCTCTCCTCTGACTTGTCACAGCGAATCCTGTTGGCTCTACCTTCGAAACACATTCGGCATGTGAGTGCTGCCATCAGTGACCACCCTGCCCCACACCATCGTCATTTCTCACCTGGAGGATTAGAATAACCTCCTAATGGTCTCCCTGTCTGCCATCCCCGTGCTCCCCTGGGGTTCATACTTAACAGGGAAAACCTTTGAGCAGAGTCTGCTGCTAGTTCCCCTCAGAGTAAAAACCAAAGTTCTCATAGTGGCCATCCGTCGGAGATGGTTGAGAGCATTAAGTGAGGTGCTACTGACATGGTGGCCGGCACCTGTGGGCACTCATCAAATCACGGTGGCCTCGAATAGCATCCAAAAGAGGCTATAACTATGACAAAGAAGAAGGTACCATCTCTCTCCTTTCTGTCTTATCAACCCTCTCACATTCCAATCTCTTCCCTCGGGAACGAGAACAGTGAGACCTACAGAAATTACAGGTAAGTAACAAGCTCCTCCTTGTTAAATGCTTCACAAAGCAATACACAAAGCTCTTTCAGGGCGCACAAGAGTCCTGCATCATTAGGTAAATATTTTTGCTCTTTTTTTAAACTTTATGTAAAGACCTTCTTAAAAGCCATTACCTCCACCAAGCTGTGTATCCTGCAGCCGTCCTCTTGGATGAGCTTGTACTTCTTGGAGAACAAATCCCCCTTGTCCTCCAACGTGAAGGCGGCCTCCCTCCGGTGCTCTCTCCTGGGGAGGAGCGTGCACTCGGCCCACGCCCTCATGGTCTGCTGGATGGCTCTCACGTTGCTCTGTGTGCGCTCCACTCTGCGCTCCAGCTCGGAGGTGGCCTCTCTCACCCTCTCGATGTACCCCCAGCAGTCATCCTGCCACGTCAGCGATGCCGCGGCTGCTTGCAGCTGCTCGTCCACAGCCCTCAGCTCGTCTTCAATCAGAGGGTATTCAACTTCCAGGAGAGTCTGTTTCAGCTTGTTATATGCTTGCACCAGAAGCTCAAGGTTGCCAATGTACTGAGCAAAGAAAACCCCAAGTATGTTAAGGCTACTTTGTCCACCTTGGATGCACACAAGTATCACAGGTCTCCGTGTTAATAATTAACATTCAAAATGTTTCTGTTCAATATGTAAAAACACAAACCTTTAAAATAGTGTTTCTTTTTTCGAAGATGGCTAAGGCTGAATCCGGAATGTCTGACTTCCTCAGCATCAAGAGGTATTTCACTTCCCTCAAGACAGCCACCAGCTATTGGAAGAACATCAATGAGTATTGTATATCGTTCTATTTTTAACACAAGTCAAAATCAAAACATGTAAATTTTCACCCAATAATTGTATTTTCAAATTGTCAAGGTTAGGAGGCTTTTGTCTCCTATGCTTGTTCAAAGCAACCATCACACATTCCATAGGAGTATAAATAATGAAGTTGGAAATCAGTGATGATAGCCCGCTGTCCAGGATTCAAGCCATGACAGTGACACGTGCACACCCGGATCTACAATGGACAGCCACCAGTGGACCTCGGACCATTCCCATACCTTCAGTTCTGCTAGCACGCTTTTTTCAAAAACACATATTTGTTCCAACATGATTAATATACTAGGGAGCAATCTGAGCATTCCACAGATGTTGTCTTTGCTTACCTGCAGTTTAATCAGCAAGAAACACTAGGTAAAGGATACCAACAGCACCCAACTGACCTGAAAAGCCTAGGACTATACAAAATGCCCACGTGGACACGCCTCAAACATCCACCAGGGAGTTCAGCTCACACACCATCCATTCTGCTGGTACGACTTTCCACCTGGTTTCTGATAACCCTCTTTCCATTTTACAATAACACACGAGTTGTAACCCTTCCCCACCCACTTCCATAAGCAAACTTCAGGTCTTTGTCAAGGGAGTCATATTTATTGTAATATGTATGTATTAATTAATCATTTAAACTGTGTAAAACTGTACTACCATGTTCTCTAGGTGACTGTTTTCTTAATGTATCACTGACAAAGTTTTTGAGTCCTGCACCCATAACCTCTTGTCCCCCATAAGTCCGGCACTGTTAATTGTGCAGTCTTTCATAATCCAGTGATTTTTTAGGAATGCATATGTCATGTGGCGGAACTGGCTGTACCTCTAAATCACAGATTCGGCCCAACTGGCAGGGCTCAGTGGTTGAGCTTCGACCTATGAACCAGGAAGTTACGGTTCAATTCCCATGCCCAGGTTGCAGGCTCGAACCCCAGTGGGGGACATGCAAGAGGCAGCCGATCAATGATTCTCTCTCATCATTGATGTTTCTCTCTTGATCTCTCCCTCTCCCTTCCTCTCTGACATCAATAAAAATTTATTTTAGAAAAATAAATCAGATTCTGAGGAAAAGCCCATACAACATGCTTAAGAAGGTAAACCAGTTGACTACCTTAGGTTGTCCCTCCCTACGTTAACTAGTAAATATACACTGAGTGGCCAGATTATTATGCGTTCAGAGATCATAATAATCTGGCCACTCAGTGTATTTTGTGTTTCTAATCTATATTTGGTGTGTTTAGAATCCTTTCAGGGAGAATTATAGGCATTATCCCTAAAACACCTCAGGAACTTTGTTTCTACATACTGGTTTTATGGAATCAGAGGTAGCGGGAATCCTCAGGGCATGTATTTGTGTATGTGTGCTGAGGTTTACAAACAAAATTAAGTTTGGTATTCACTGTAATATTTTAGGGAAACAGATCAGAAGTTGGGTACAGATTATAACAAACGCATGGAGGCTAACTTTCTCATACATTCGAGCAGGCATGAAAAATAGGGCAACAGGTAAAAGTGAATATATAATCTTCACTATCTAAAAATTCAGCTAGTTGTGTCACTAGTCTCTTTTTGTAACAGCAACTCAGAAATGGGTATTCTTATATGTTTGTCCTTTCCTGTAGAGCATATTCACGTAGACAAACAGAAAAAAAAGCTTCCTTTGTGACTCCCAAGCCATCAGACTTGGAGACAGGTTGTTTAAAATATATACATTGTATTACCATATATACCAGTATGCACCTATAGTCATTATGTGTAAACATATACATATAAACACATATGTAATTGCTACTGAAGCACCTGTACTTTAACATGTTAATGATGTGAGAAAACATGAAATTTCTTTTTGTTTGCGATTTATCATGGAGAAAAGATCTGTTCACTAAGGGTAATTTTCCTGGATATTATTTAACTGTCAATATTATTTTTGGCATTTATATGATGTTTTACATTTTTTTGAAAATTGTCTTTATAAAAATTACCATCAATTTAACTAACATATTCAAGTTTATTATTTCTTTGAAGGATATTATGACATCAAAATTTATCATTGTCCATCCACACAGTATGACTAAAAGTCTTTCATTCCATACAATCTGTGGATTCCCCAAATCTTAACTTACCTGATAAAATTTTAATTAACTAAAATTACTTTCATATGTACTATGAATATAATTCAAACCAGAAAACACGATAAAAGACTAATGATTCTATTCAGTTGAGTTAACATTAAGTATTACCAAGTACCAGACAGTATGTTAGAAACACAGAACACAAAGATAAAATGAAATGTACCCTATTCTCAAGTAACTTACCAAGCAAATGTGAAAATGGTAAATGAATACTTATGAGGCAAAATAGAGAGGAGTAACTATAGAATTTGGGAAACAATCTCTAAAACAAAGACCTATTACAAGTTGTTTTTAGTTATATTCCTTATAGCACTGACATTCTCACAAAACATAAATGATTGGAAGTATCAGAAATATGCTTACAATAAAAATTACTTCTGCCCTAACCGTTTTGGCTCAGTGGATAGAGCATCGGCCTGCGGACTGAAGGGTCCCAGGTTCGATTCCGGTCAAGAGCATGTACCTTGGTTGCGGGCACATCCCCAGTTGGAGGTGTGCAGGAGGCAGCTGATTGATGTTTCTCTCTCATCGATGTTTCTAACTCTCTCTCCCTCTCCCTTCCTCTCTGTAAAAAATCAATAAAATATATATTAAAAAAAATTACTTCTGTTGAACACCTTTAAAACATCAAACCCCTACCTTTGGGTCAAAGTTGACACTGAGAAGACCATTTATGGCACTGAATTTAATCAAGGGTTGATTCAAATTGAATTCACAGATTTCATCCACGTTATTTTTCCATTCATTATAGATACGATTTTCAAATTGGTCTAGCAGAGCCGTCATTTCAGCATACTTCTGATGAACTGAGGCATCATCAGGACTTTCTAAGAATCTGTAGGAAAATGACTATATATACTAGATAGACTTCAGCTTAACTACTTTACAATAATATACAAAATATAACAAACACACCGCAAAAAATCAGGAAGAGAAACAATAAAGGCCAAATAATGTTATAATTGTCTTCGCCTTAAAAGATATAGTCATGAAATGAAGGGGACTCCAAGGTTTTTGCCAACAGCAACAAGGTACCTGGATATTATTTAACTGTCAATATTATTTTTGGCATTTATATGTTGTTTTACATTTTTTTGAAAATTGTCTTTATAAAAATTACCATCAATTTAACTAACATATTCAAGTTTATTGTTTCTTTGAAGGATATTATGACATCTCAATTCCTACAAAGAAAAGAGAAAGGTACAGAAGTCCACAAAATAAGATGAATGTTAGTAGTTATTGAAAAAAAAGAAAAACAGTAACAAAAAACTACAAACATATTTTGGGTTAAAAGGAAAAGTGAAAAGAAAAAAGGATAAGGATTGAAAACGTGGAACTATATGAAGTTATAAGTTCCATTAAACATATTCCAAAGCCATGGGGATGAATCCTCCTCCCTGAGCCCGCCAATGAAAACAGTTAAAGGAAAGGAACTGCTAACATGAACAGCTCCTGCCCTGGATAGAAATTACCTGTATCATGAGGGTCATTTTCACCGTGAAATAAGCCTGACTACTCACAGATACTGGAGAGATGCGAAGTTTGACCAAAATGTCTGGAGTCGGTCCAGGACCTGTTTAGCCCACTTGATATTTCCTGAGGTAAATGGCATGTTCTTGTTAAGAACTGCATTTCCACATTCAATCTGCAAATTGTTATTTTGGTGAAAAGGAAGGGAGGGAACGTTTAATCAGAATGCATTCCAACCTTGTAAGCAATTTTTCATTTGGGCACTTTTACAGGGCAAATATATAAAATACTAGAGACCCGATGCACGAAAATTTGTGCAAGAATAGGCCTTCCTTCCCCCGGCTGCCGGCACCAGCTTCCCTCCGGCCACCAGCAGGCACTGGGGACCCGGGCTTCCCTCTGGCCCCCAGAAGGCACCAGGGACCTGGGCTGCTTCCCTCCTCTGGCCGCCAGGACCTGGGCTGGCTTCCCTTGGGCCACCCACAGGCCCGCTTTATCAGGAAAGATGTCCGGAATGACATCCGGAAGGATGTCCAGTCTAATTAGCATAGTACCTTTTATTATTATAGATATGTATTAAGTGACTTGATAAGTAGACAAGTAATGGTCCTAAAACAGATTCTTCATTGCCATAAGAAACCCAATTAAATAAAGCAGACATCATTATGTAAAATCTTAGTAGACAGCCCTGACCCACAAATATGATGCTGTGTATTACCCCACATCGTCCCTCACTTACCTGTTTCACATGTTCATTATACAATTGCTTACACATATCCAACTCTGCATTAAACATGTGTACCAGTGAGCTGTAATGTGGGCTGAAAATTTCCATGACAACTGGTTTCTCTAGAAAATTCCCAAATATGGTCAAAAGCTAAAAAAATCAAAGTTAAAGAATGGTTAAGAACCATGGGTTTTTAATACAAATACTCAACTCACTGTTTCTCCCCTTATATCTCTTACACAACTAGAAATAGAGCAAAAATCTAGAACCCTGCAAGTATTCTGCAATACCTCCAAATCTGAAACTTGCCCTGGCAGGTGACTTGGTTGGTTGGAGTGTCGTCCCATACGCCAAAAAGGCTGCAGGTTACATCCCTGGTCAGGGCACATACAGGAGGCAACCGATCGATGTTTCTCTTTCACATTGATGGCTTTAAAAATGCTACTGTAGCTCTATTGGTTTTGCTCAGTGGTTAGAACGTCAGCCTGAGGACTGAAGGGTTGCGGGTTGATTTGATCAAAGGTATATGTACCTAGGTTGCAGGCTTGATACCCGCCCCTGGTCGGGGCATGTGCAGGAGGCTACCAATCAATATTTCTTTTTCACGTTGATGTTTCTCTCCATCTCTCTCTCCCCCTTCCTTTCACTCTCTAAAAATCAATGAAAAACAAAAACCCTCAGGTGAGAACTAACAACCACAACAAAAAAATACTGCTATCACATGTTCCAAATGAAGAAACTGAGTCATAGGAGGGAGTGGCCTGCCTGAATTCACACAGCCGCCGGGAGCTGGCACTTGACCCCAGGCAGCCTGCAGCCCGGCCTGTGCCTCCCGGGGCTGCCTCTCAGAGCCACGGTGGCATTGAAAACCATTCTTTTATTATTTGCTTGCTCTGCGTAGGCTTCACGAAATGTAAATTACTAGGCCTGTTGTAGAGATGTTTTCTTTGAAATAAAAGAAGGGATCTTCTCAAAATAACTAAATGTAATCAGCGAGGCAGAAAGCTGTACAAACCCAGGTTTGTGCCTTGTGAGCGATGTGGCAGAAGAGCTGCTTTTCTCTGAGGGAAACAACAGGTGTCCCCCCAAACTTGTTTTCTTTAAAAAAATACCTTCTTTGTACGTATTTAACATTTTGCAAACATTTCGGTAAACTACATTCACTGGGGGGAAACTCAACACAATGAAGATCTATACGAACTAAAATGCAAATCTAACTGTATCTTAGAGGCCAAACACATTCTGGCTTTTTCCCTGGTGATGCTAATTATATCTACTGCAGAAACCACTAAATATTTAAAAATCTGCTTTGTTAGCTGCTACCGAGCAAAATGTAGTTATTAACTGTCCCTTCACAACCACTGTTTTGTTGAGTTGGGTCTTCGTGTTTAAACGTAAACACTGCCTCATAGATTTAACCAAGAAATGCACTCCAACAGGAGGGAAACATTTGACAACAATCCCTTTCAAACACTCATCACATCGGCTGAAACTGAAACAATACCAGAAGCTTCCCTGCTTCATCGCGTCTTGCCTACCTGATGTGCTAAGTGGGACTTCACTTCAAGTACACAAGTACCAAAGAGAGAATATCCTTTAGGGGGAGGTTTAAAGCCAGAGTAGTAAAAAAACAGTCAACCTTTTAGGCAGTAGACAGGACCCTCATTTTTCAGTATCATAGATATATAATAATTACCCTCCAGGGTGAGAATGAAGGTCATTTGAGCCTCTTGCTTCCTTGTCCTAGGGCAGTGGTCGGCAAACTCATTAGTCAACAGAGCCAAATATCAACAGTACAACGACTGAAATTTTTGAGAGCCAAATTTTTTAAACTTAAACTATACAGGTAGGTACACTGTTATTAACTTAATTAGGGTACTCCTAAGCTGGCCTTTGCTAAAAACTCAAGGGGCCAAAGAGCCGCATGTGGCTCACGAGCCGCAGTTTGCCGACCACTGTCCTAGGGGAACTAAGCTACTTCACGAAGAGGGCAGATGCCTGCCTTCCTATCACCCTCAGGAGGCTAAAGATGGGCCCCAACTCTATGCTTCTTTCTCCTAAATACCCCATTTGAGTTCTGTGATTTCCTTCTACTTCTTAGTTTCACTGTGTAATATGGCTTTCCCAATGCTGCTGCCACTGGTCAAATGGTACATACTCATATTTCCCCATGTTTGCCCCTCAAAAGTTGATTTCAGAGAGGAAGGGAGAGGGAGAGAGAGAGAAACATCAATGATGAGAGAGAATCACTGACTGGCTGCCTCCTACACGCCCCCTACTGGGAATCAAGCCTGCAACCCGGGCATGTGCCCTTGACCACAATCAAACCTGGGACCCTTCAGTCTGCAGGCCGATGCGCTATCCACTGAGCAAACCCAGCTGGGCCCTCAAAGATTATTTTAATCTGCTGCTGCCTGAACCATTTTTTTTAAAACCATCGCAATTTTATAGTTTTCAATTATATTGTCTGACACCTTTTTCTAGACACCTTTGTTTTCTTACATACTTCTGTCTACCTTCATGTACATACACTGTACATTTTAGAGAAACATCCATTAGTATTTTGTTTTATTTTGTTTTGCAGTGAGCACCAACACTGTCGGCTTTGAACTAGAGTAGACTAGCGTCTGGCTCCAGGAAGGCACTGAATCATGGTCTTCAGAGACCAGTCTGCAAATATCTTCTCCCTGGGACACAACAGCAAAGGCTCAGAGTTCATCATCCCACACCAATGGTAGAAATCTCCTTCTCCCTAAATGCACAACCCTATCATGTTGTTCTTCTCCCCCTGCAGCTCCCCATCAGTGTGTCATTTCAACACCCTGATTCCCATCAGTCCACCTCACTTCAAGCAGCTGGTCAGTGTCTGCTTCACACGGGGCATCGCAGGTAATCTAAATACAGTCCAAACCAGGGGTGGGCAAACTTTTTGACTCGAGGGCCACAATGTGTTCTTAAACTGGACCGGAGGGCCGGAACAAAAGCATGGATGGAGTGTTTGTGTGAACTAATATAAATTCAAAGTAAAGGAGCGGAGGGGAGAGCAAGAGAACCGGATAGAACAGCCGGATCCGGCCCGCGGACCGTAGTTTGCCCACGGCTGGTCCAAACCGTAAGACCATGTCTCACCCTGCACAGCGTGAAGGCGGGGGCTCACTGTATATGTTTCAGTAGACAGGGCACAAATAGGTGGAAAGTTAAATAAAAGTTCATGGCAATAAGATAAAACTATTTAGAAAAAAACAGCTGGCACACACTAGAACGGAATCCATATTAATGGTTGTGAGAAGGGAAAAGACAGACCTGAATTAGAAAAGGTAGGAGCCTTTGTACTAAGGCTTCCCTCTGCATCTTTCTCCCAGTTACACAAACACACCGGCAAGAAGCTCCAGGAGCAGAGAATGTAATCAACTACTATGCAGTCATTAATAAAAAAAGTCTTACTGAATTTGGTTAGAAAAGCAAGAAAACATTTATGACTCACTGCTAAGTGGAAAAGGTTACCAAAGGGGATCAGAAAATGCCATTTTTGTCAAAGAGAAATAGGTATGCATATCTAGTCCAAGAAAGAGTGTGGCGGTATTAAGCCTAACAGTCTTTCTGAGAGATGGGATTACAGGGGGTGTTATTTTATAACAACAGGCTATATATACTGGCCAGTGGCATCTCTGTTTCATCCCAGACTCTGAAAAAAAAACCAAAAACACAAAGAAGTATTTGATCCCCATGAATGTGTGTTAAAATGCTTGACGGGGGCCAGAAGACACTGTTTGACTACCATCTGACCGACTCATCTGAATTTGAGGGTTAAAATCGAACAAATCTCGTATTACGTCTGTGTCTGCTACACTGCACTGCACTGCCATTGGCAGCGAACCGTGCCCATGATTCTCCAGCTCTGCTTCTCCTGGTGTTGAAGCCTCTTTTGCGATATCATCTGAATTTGTACTTGGCTTGCAATTCTCTTCTTTGACAAGCACATTTCCACAGGATGTCCCTAGTTCTTACATTAAACTTCCCCTTTGGGACGACTATCTAGATACCTTTCTTTCATGCAACTCTGAATACATACATACCAAATTTCATTAATTCTGTCACTAACATTCTTTCATGTTTTCACATCTCTGAAATTGGACCATGTTAATAATCAATGGCATACTTTTTGACATTTTTTCTCTATTGATACACAAAATAATTGTGTGTGATAATCAACGTGTCTTATAGCTGATGAAAGACAGTATATAGGCTATTTGTTTTAGTCGGAGCAATAAAGTAGGCAGGTGTACCCAACATACGTAAAAATGGGGGTGGGGGGAGAACTCTTGAATTAACAGATAGTTTTCACTTTTCACTGTGGCTTAATTTTGAATCACTATTTCATAGGCCATGCCAAACTTGCTCTCAAGGTGTTGAGACCTAAAACACTGAATGCAAAAAAAATCAAGTTAAATGTCCTGACCTTGTCCAAAGTAAACTTCATTATTCCCTAGTGCATAATTCAAAGTTCATAATTCAGTGAGCTGAATATGAAGACTGACCAGTTAACCGTTTACCTGGATCAGAAAGGAATGCACTCAATCCTTTCATCTAGCAGTCTAAATTATTCATTAGTAAATTATTATTATGATAGCTTCTTCAGAACCAACCTTAAATGCGGCCTCCAAACCATTGCAGTTTAAGAAACCTTCGCAAAGAATTGTCCCAAGCCTTCTGTCAAAATCCAAAGTTTTGGATTTAAACACAACATAATCACTTTCAAATTCCTGTAAATATCAAAGTAAAATATCAGTTTACAGGAAAGAGTCCAGGAGTGAAAACAGCAATCCTACAAGCGTAATCCACCTCCCTCCTGTCAGCCCACTCTTTCTGAGTGAATTTATTTTCATAGCAGGATCCCAGGGCAGACCAAGAAAGACCTATATCAGACCAACTTCTCTGTGGCTGCCTTCCAGGAACACTGAACACTCAGCACCGTCAGCCCATCTTTCCACCATGCACACCCCACGTCAGTGCTCAGACCCACCAGTCTGTCCTCCTCTCAATCCATTTGGATTATAAATGAAAAAGCAGTCTTCCAGAAGAGAAAACAGAACCCATGTTCACTGCAACCTCAGTGTATCTATACATTTCAATACAAAGCTTTTTCGTTTTGTTTTTCATGGAGCAGAAACCCTCCCGGGAGACACTGTGTCTTCAGGTGAGAAATGAAATCACAGGTCTGGAAAGAAGCATGATTCGTGAGAAAGATGAAACACAAAACACCCTTGCGTTTCTCCGCATCTTATCACCATGCAGTTAGCAACCCCCAGCTTCCTCCCAACACATAACCACCCACTCTCACGGTGAGAGAGCACGGGAGGATAACCATCCTCTGCACAGCGCTGCAATGCCCAGTCTCAGAAAGCCAGACTCCTTGGGCTCCCCAGCCACGCTGCCCTTGAGTGCGTGCCCCACATTTAACACAATGAAGTCTTTGCTGCCTCCGGAAACTGACCCTCCATCTATTCACAATAACAGAAATTATGACGACGGCTAACATGTACTCGGTTTTCTGTTCTAAATGCTTTACACTATTAACTCAAGTCTCACAACATATGATGTGGGCAATATTTTTTTTTCCATTTTACAGGCAACAAAACAAACTCAGAGGAGTTAAATAATTCACCCACAGTCACACCACTGACAGATGGCGGGACCAGAATTTAAAACCTGGCAACCTCGTTCCGGAGCCCACGCTCCAACCATGATGTTTCCATGAAGGAAAGCACCTTCTGGGAATTGAACACGCGCTGAACACGGGTGTGACGGCAGCATTCCAGGGCGCTGTGTGTCACAGACCGCACTGTTATATTTAGCACCGAGAAGTCTCCAGCTCTCCTCAATTACAGCCAAGCAGTCTCTTCATTCAAGGGTCACTGACTTCTCCAAGTAAACACAACTTCCCAACAAGTTGTAACAAGCCTAACGAACCCCTCTTCTCGGTATGGCAACGAGGAACATGCAACTTAAGATCCTCAAACAATGGTTTGAACACTTTGTAAGTAATACCTCAGGAAGGGAAAAGGCTCGTCTCCACCCTGGATCTCTCTCCCTCTCTCCCTCACTCTCTCAGCCCAAAGTCAGATGGTCCATCGCACCCCTCCCCTATGGAGTCCCCCAGATCATGCAGACTCCTGTTGCATGCATCTAAACCAGCCGTGGGCAAACTACGGCCCGCGGGCCGAATCCGGCCCGTTCGGCTGTTCTATCCGGCCCGCGGAGCCGAAAGAGCGGAGGGTTCTCTTGCTCTCCCCTCTGCTCCTTTACTTTGAATTTATATTAGTTCACACAAACACTCCATCCATGCTTTTGTTCCGGCCCTTCGGTCCAGTTTAAGAACCCATTGTGGCCCTCGAGTCAAAAGTTTGCCCACCCCTGAAAACGCATGCACCTCTCTATGAAGCAGCTCTGCTTTGGCATACACCCCAACAGGAGTGGGGGCAATCTCTCTGACTCCTTTCTCTCTTGGTCAAGGGCTACCAGGCTTTCTCTGAGCCACCTCTTGAGTATGTCCACTTTCTCCCTGTCTGCGCGCATCGCCCTGCCCGGATCACAATGACTGCTCATCTGGTTTCTGTTAACCACTTGCTAACCACTTTCATTGCCTCTGGTCTTGTCTCACCGAATCGCTCTCCAAACTGCAGTCTACACAAGCTTTCTAAACTGGAAGCCTGATCATGTCCCTCTTCCCGCCATAATCCTCCAATTCATAATCGTATTTTGGGACCCTGGATTTCTTAAGATAAAGTCTCCAAGTCTGGACATCCACCAGGCCCTTCCCTTGTCATTTATGCCCTCAGTTCTTCCGGCGCCTCCCACCCTTTCACACTCCAGGATCTAACCACGCTCCCACTCTGCGTAACACAATTTTCTGCTAACCCCTTGCGTTTCGCCCACTCTTCACCCCTTTCGTTTCTATTTACTTTTCAGTTCTATTTATCGTTGTTCCCTTTCCGCTTCCTTTCCCCTGCTCTGGGAAGAGGCTCTCTCGCAGCGCTCTGCGTCATCGCCTACCTGTGTCCTCCCTGAGTACAATGGCCAGGTTTGTTTGTTTTATTTCTCAATTATAGTACCAATATTGAAAGAGGCTCCCAGCACATAGCTGTTTTGCAATAAATATTTGTTAAAGAATTATTTATTAAAGAATAAGTGATATGCTGGTATTACTCAGGAATCATTATGACGTTTTTCTATATTCCAAACTGCAAAACTGCCCCTTATTAATGACATAGGAAATTAATAGTTTTATCTAGAGAAATGGTATGGTTGGACTTAGCTCCTAAAAGGCACTCAACTCACTCAAGCTGCTGAGTGAAAACCAACCCTAATGATGCCAAGACAGGGGCTGAGAGAGCAGTTCAGGGGCGAGTGCCATCATCCAGGTCAGCGATGAGATCTGGGGATGTGTCCAGCTTCTATCTGACCGAGCCTGATGCTCGGCATGAGAGAAAGAGCAGGATCATGGATGACTCCAAGGCTATGTGCCACTTAATGAGTGGGAGACGACAGGAAAGAGGAGGTTTGGGGAGCAGTAAAGCAGGGGCTTGGTTTCACGAGTTTATTTTGAGATGCACCATCAAGAAACAAGCCCCGGCTGAGGTCTCCTGCTACGTTTGAAACAGTTCTAAACGGAAACACACAGGCCTACGTCCTGGTCCCTGTAAGAGACTGCGGGCAAGTCCCTTAACCTCTTTCATCCTAGAGCGGCCAGACCAGATGGTACCTATTATCACTGTGACCTACGGTCATTTCCAACTTAAAATTATAGGATTCTAAAAAATAAAAATGCAAGGGTACAATATTACCATGTTATTGAAATCGGATGGGTCATAAGTGCTTTGTTTAAAAATTTTACAAAGTTCCATAAATTCTTCACTCATCTCATGGATTTGTCCATTCAGAATGGCTCCCTTGGTACCACCAAATTCAAGTCTCTCCAGCTTTTCAAATTCCAATACGGTGACAAATATATCCTTTGAAAGAAACACAGAACAGTAAAGATCTTTCCACCATCCTGAGCAGGAAAAAAGAACATCTTAAAGTTTCAAAGAAATAATATTTTCAAGCATTCAAAATCTGTGAGTTAATGGACACTTACATGACAACAGATAAATATGAATGATTAAGTTGAACAAAGTCACTGCTCATTTTTTAAAATCATACTCCTGTTTTCATATTTACTATACAGGCAAACCTAGCTTACCATGGCTAAACATATGACTCTCTAACTTTACAGCCTTTTAATAATGAATCTGATCCCCAGGTAATATCCAAAACTCATACTGGCAGCCACCCACCCTTTGCAATGAATGAGCTGTCTCTTCATCAGCTTCAGGGAACATTATGAAAGGAAGGGAGACTCACGCTGCCCATAGTTAGGCATTTAACCTTCGCACTTTAAGAGACATTCAGGCTGATTATGTGATAATGAGAGTTATCAAAACATGAAGCTTTAATTTTCAATAAAATTCAACCAATCTTACATCAACAAAAAAGCCCAAACTTGCTAGGAAGAGCTTGACAAAGAAAATAAGGTACTGCCACCAGTTCCTACTTTAAAAAGAAACCTTAGCCAGCTGGCTCCATACTACACGTGTGTGAATGTGTATACAAGTGTGTGTATTCATTTCATTTGGCTCTCAGTTATTTTCATGTTTTTTTAGTTTTATTCATATTTCAATAGCATAGTATACATAGTCATATACTAATAGAGATTATTTTATATTATCAAATGGTTTTCAAGTATGGAATCCCTATATCAAACATTAAACATTTTTAAAAAGGGGGATTAGTTTACAGCTTCCTGATTTACAATGGTCTTCCAGGAGCTTAGTAAGTAAAGGGGCACTGGGTAGAGAAAAAGGTTCACTTACTCCCAGTGTAATAAAAGAATCAAAACGATTTTTTTTAAAGAAGTCGAAGTAAAGCTTTTAAATCTATCTTTATAGCCCTGGTCTTGTGAACTCCTCATGAGAACATTAAGAAAGGAAACCTCCCACCTTCCACTAAATAAACTGATCCCAAATCACATAAAAAGCCACAGGATTTTTGAAGCCATCAACAACATGAATAAATTACAAGTCAAGAAATGAATACCTCCATTTTCATGCAACGGTCAAGAAATTTGTCAAATCTACAAAACACCAGCTGAGACTGGAAATCCCATGGTTTCACCTCCTTGTTTCCCATGAAATAGTTTCCCAGTCCTTCTCTGTAGTTGGAAAAAGAACTTTTGAAAGTCTTTAAGATGTTAATGGCCACCTGCACCTTTTCCAGAGACTCTTCAACTTCTCCTTTCAGAAGGTCTTCAGGTGAAAGGTAGGCTGTTGCCTAGGATTTAATGAAAGGAAACAATGATCAAAAATACGTTCAATAATTCTTTACTGAAAACATCTGTTTCAATAAATCATTTTATTTTATTTTGTATTGAAATATTTAATTTTTTTTTCACTTAGTTTTCAATGACAGTGAATTGGGCCAGCAATGCTGTGAAACAGAAAGCATAAATTCTAGAAGTTCAGGCATTTGGGTTGCAATAACATACATTAGAATAATCTACAGATGATTAACATTTCTTGATTTATACATTCTAGCAATAACTGCTAAGCTTCATGGATATGACAACTGTGTAATCAGAATTTGAGCAGGTATTCCTGCCAGCAAATACTCTACACGATTTTTTTTTTCATACAAAGAAATACACAAGCCAGACAGGCCAGTGTGACTCAATGGTTGAGCAATGACCTCTGAAACAGGAGATCATGATTCAATTTCCAAGTCAGGGCACATGCCCGGGTTGTGGGCTCAATCCGTGGTTGGGGGCGTGCAGGAGGCAGCTGATCAATGATTCTCTTTCATCATTGATGTTTCTATCTTTCTTTCCCTCTCCCTTCCTCTCTGAAATCAATAAAAATATATTTTAAAAAATCATTTTTGAAGAGGCTAATAAAAGTAAAGTTATATGTATAATAAAATACGTAAGTGTGTATATATATATATATATATATATATGTACATATATATGTTTGGGGGGAAAGAAAAATAAAAAATGCTAAGTTTTAGGCTGATATAACAGGACTATTTCTGCTACAAATTTTATGCAATGAGAATTTTACTATTATCAGTACACCATATATTGTGTTGTAATTAAAAATCAAAATTTATTTTAAAATATGGAGCAAAGCATAATGAATTAAGAACTCCACCACTTATAGTTGGGTGATCTAGAGAAAGCTATTTACCTTCTCTGGACAGCAGGGGTTTTTAGGGGTTGCTGTTGTTATTGTTTAAATGTAAAATGGATCTACTAGCACCTTTGTCAGTGAATTTCTGTAAAGGGTTTAAAAGAGTTCCTGGCAAGTAACAGGCATTATACAATATTTGTTAAATATTTAAAAAATAAAATAAAATCAGAAGACAGCAAACAACTTGTGAGCGAGCAGAGTTTAGCTCTTCAGGGTACCTAGGTATGAAAGTTGCCACATTGCTGATTTTTTTTATTCCTAACATGTTGGGGCAGATTTACTACAAAGTCCACTTGAAGAATCAAGAATCAGGTCAACAGCCGAAACCGGTTTGGCTCAGTGGATAGAGCGTCGGCCTGCGGACTGAAAGGTCCCGGGTTCGATTCCGGTCAAGGGCATGTACCTTGGTTGCGGGCACATCCCCAGTGGGAGGTGTGCAGGAGGCAGCTGATCGATGTTTCTCTCTCATCGATGTTTCTAGCTCTCTATCCCTCTCCCTTCCTCTCTGTGAAATATCAATAAAATATATTTAAAAAAAAAAAAAAGAATCAGGTCAACAGAACCTTTGGACAGAAGTCAGGAACAGTAACTAAGGAACTAGAGAAGCTACATTATTTCTTTGGGAGCTTGGCAAACTCTGGCCATCGACACAGACTAGGGACCAGGGATAACAGGTTTACAGACCTATAGGTAACCAGGATTTGTTACAAGCCACAGACAACAATGAGTGACCGCCTTCGGGATTTATACACAAACAGGACATAGTCTCAAAATGAGGTGAGGATTCGGGGTTTCAGAGAAGTGGTGGGAATGGTCATTGACCCTGCAATAGTGGTCATGCTTAACAACAGAGCAAGAGAAACTCGCCTAACAGAGAAAGAGAAATAGAATACAGCCAGAGGTAAAATACACAAGGAACTGCCCTGCTATCTCCTATCAATAGCTTCAAGGATCTGTAAGCCAAAAGTTTGGAACCAACTTCTATGAGCTTCTATTAAATGCCACTCTGGACATTTCACTTAGGTTATCCCATTTGATCCTCACAATAGCCCATGGGCTAGGCATTATCCGCACTTATTGATGTGGAAACTGAGGCTCAGGGAAGTGATTTAACTTCCCTCAAGGGGTTCAATTAGATTTGAATCTACGTTGGTCTGCGTCCAACATACTTTCCATATATCACTCCACCTCTTCAGAAGCGGAGAGAAAATAATACGCCTATTAGTAACTCCATGTTATAGACCAGAAACTCTTAACTGCATGTCAGGACACCTGTTCTCTACTCTGGATTGCCCCCTACATTCTGGGAGAAATGGAGCAAATGATGTTATCTTCCAGGTCTAAGGTAATTCATCTGAAAACACACACACACACACACACACACACAGCCAGGGCTGGATGGAAGCACAGTTCCCCAACCAGTTTATCCTACAACATTGCAATCTTCATTACTTAGGAAGGCAAACTTCCGGTGCCTGGGGCAGCAGCAGCTCCAAGCTGTTTGTGTCTTGACTGCGAGCAGACATTCCAGGCTCCTAAATACCTTCCAATTTACCCCCCTCCACAAAGAAAAATTTTAATTTTCTGTATGAGCTAGAGGTGCAAACCACTGGGAAGCATGAGCCTAGATCAGGGACTTGGAGTCAATCACAGGTACCCCCTCTCCTCTAGCAAATAATCCAGGCCTTTCCAACAGAGCCCACCTCCTGGGCCACAATGATTGTTCCGGGAGTAGAAATAAAACGCACGAACCAGAACTAGAAAGGAAGTCAGCTTCTTTCCCAGGAAGTTCCTCTCCTGCCAGGACACACATCTGGGGCGACCACAAACCACCTCACTTAGCCTGTGGTGAGAGTCCGAGAATAGAGTCAAACACAAACCAGCAACCTGGAGCCTGGCAGGAAGCTCTGAAATGGTCAGGCCGCCTCTGGGAACAGGCTACCCCTGAAGTCACTGCACTCTTAGACGTTTCAGGGTCACATAAACTTACACACTTGTTGTTTTTCACTCTAGTCTGTCCGTTGCAGCCGAAGGAGATCCCATTTCGGTGGGAAGCCTTCTTAACAACTCAAAGGCTAAGCCATATACACAGATCCCGATTCTCTGGCATTTGGTTCAGGCACATGCCCTGCTGTGGACTAAACTGTGTCCCCAAAAATTCCCATGTTGAAGCCCTAACCACCAATACAATTGTACCTGGAGACAGGTCTTTAAGAAGGAATTAAGGTAATTAAATGAGGTCAGATGGGTGGGACCCCAATCTGCTATAAGAAGAAAGGGAAAGGTCCCTTTCCACCATGTGAGGACACGGAGAGAAGGCAGCTGTCTGCAAACCAGGAAGAGAGCTCTCACCAGAACATGCCCATGCGGGCACCTTCATCTGGCTCCCGGCCTCCAGAAGTGTGAGTAAACAATTTCTGAAAATAAAACCATCCAGTCTATGGCATTTTGTTCTGGCAGCTCACGCAGACTAAGACACACACTCCCACTAAGAACCACCACAAGTGTCTTTCAGCTCTCAAATTATATAACATCCTCTGATATCAGGGACAGGAGAAGAATGTTTACACAGAAAGGATGCAGAAGCAGTCCATTTGTT
Organism: Plecotus auritus; assembly: GCF_963455305.1. Taxonomy (NCBI): domain Eukaryota; kingdom Metazoa; phylum Chordata; class Mammalia; order Chiroptera; family Vespertilionidae; genus Plecotus; species Plecotus auritus. Next base: position 177,703,479 of record NC_137775.1, on the reverse strand, counting down.
CTAACATTTTTCAAGTTGACTGAAGAATAGAGAAGAGATTTTTAAAAACCCACAATTAATCAGAATTCCATTAATACAATTCCACTATTTTTTGAGGATAATTTTTTTCCAGCCAGATTCTCTAACTTACTTTACTTTCTAAAAGTCTTCCACCAGCCAGTGTTCCTGAGGAAACCCAAGAAAAAGCTACACAGCACTATATACAGCTGCCTTTTATTGGGAGTCTTAAATCTCTTTGAAGAAACGGTGACATTAAGCAAACAAAATTCATTAACAGCCTGTCCTTTGAATGGTTTTGACTTATGTCCAGAGCTCCTTTGCTATTTATGATGAAAAGTCACCTGGTCCTTCACCATAAAAGTCCTTTCTACAAAGAGAAAAATAGTATATTCTGACTGTAGACTGGGTTAATTCATTCTTCATTGGCCTAATCAAACCTACCACATGGCAATCATTCCTCTCTTTCCTATTTTCAATGCCACATACCTGATCGATGAAGAGATTACAAAACTCTTGCAACAAAACTATGACCCGAGCAGGGGTGTTGTAAAACTCGGAATGACTCCAGATCAGGCAGATGGTATGAAATAACGGGGCGATCAGACCACGGGTCTGTGGGAACTCCGTCTCCTGGAGACACTGAATGTGTCTCCTCAGCGGTCTCAGGTAGAGCGCCACATCTTGGGCTTCGAGGAGAGCTGGAGGAAGAAAGCCACTGTCACTTCTGACCTCACTTCACAGGTTCAAGAGGACAATGCGGAACAACATGGCTGGGCTTGAATGTGGTCCTGGCTCCTTCCAGATCACTCATCCCACAACTGACACAGGACAGGTTTGGAAGCCTTTACACCCCGTCCGTCTGGGACCGCCATGCAGGAGAGCCCTGGGGTAGCTGCTCACACAGCACAAGTAAACTGACGGCAGATTCAGTGGGCAATACCCTGAGAGTCTAAAGAAATGGACTTAGCTCCATGGGGACGGGGCATGAAGCATCTCTGTGAAGTTGTCACTTTGTGATCTGGGTTACAAGCTTCATCCCTAGAATGTCAATCCCTCCTAGGTACTTGGACTAACGATTTAATCATCTATGGCCTCATTCCAGTGTCCTGTGAGCCTAACCCAGGCAGTGACTGGGAAATTTTCCACTATATTATTAATCATAATATAACTTGCTCCGATTCTCCCAACAATTCTGCAAGGAAGGTGTCAACATGCCAGTTTGTCCAATGAAAGCCAGAAGCTCAGCCAACTTAATATGGGACGGGAATCCAGATCTGACAGACCTCCCCCACAAATATCCCAAATATCCCCCTCATCTATTGCCTCTTTTCAAATAGAATTCATGGAGAAAGCCCTACAATTTTATCAAAAGCATTTCCAAAGTAGATTTCAAGTATTCCTAACCTTCCACATGTTACTTAAGAAAAAATAAAATTTTCTAATGTTAAAAATAATCGTTACTTGTTCATATTATAATTTTATCACTTAAAGCTTCAGAATTATGTCTATTTATATTTGCTTAACCATGCCTAAGAAAACATAAACAGAAATCCAGAAACTGGGAGGGTGTTACTGGATAGCGAGCCCTGACTGGTGTGGCTCCTATACACCAAAAGGTTGCAGGTTTGATTCCCCGTCAGAGCACATACCTAGGTTGCAGGTTTGATCTCTGGTGGGGCACATACGGAAGGCAACCAATCGATGTTCTCTCTCACATCGGTGTTTCTCTCTCTCTTGCTCTCTCTCACTCCCTCCCCTCTCTCTATAATCAATAAGCATATCCTTGGTGAGGATAAAAACAACAACTGGATAGTGAGAGGACAAGGAGACTTTTCACTGGATCACTTCTTATAATTACTGGGTTTCAACAACGTGCATGCATTACCTGTTCAAAATTCACCAACCAAACAAACCCTCCTCTCTGTATGTTTAATCTTCCCTAAAACTTTGATGACGACTTTGAGTTCTTGCGAGCTCAGTAGGTCTATTTACGACACTCAGAGAGTCTCCTAGTGAATAACTGGAGTAACTGCAGCCCAACTGTTGATTAGAAAATCTCTATGCTGGGCTTTGATTTGTCCCCTGCTGACTACCAAAGGCCTTTGCCCTTCACATACACACATTCTCATTAAAACTTACACCTGGAGCCACTTCGGTAGGTACCTACTATAGACCCAAAAACTGAGTATCAATAGAGGAGGGAGTACAGATGATTCAGATGAATTTACCGTCCAGCCGGTGTGGCTCAGTGGTTGAGCACTGTCCCATCCACCAAGAGGTCACTGGTTCAATTCCCAGACAGGGCACATGCCCACATTGTGGGCTCGATCCTGATGGGGGGTGTTCAGGAGGCAGTTAATCAATGTTGATATTTCTCTTATGATGTTTCTATCTCTCTCTCCCTCCCTTCCTCTCTCCATAAGATCAATTAAACATTTTTTTTAAAAGATGAATTATCATTAGAAGACCCAAGTACCATCGTCTTGTGAGCAGGCTACTGGTCCAAGGCTGGTGCGCGGGCAGACAGCGCCAGGTCATGAGGGGCTCGCAAGGCCAAGGAACAAGAGTCTTACCATTTTTTACAGCCGTGAAAATGTCCTTCAAAGCTGGGAAATAGCTGCTTCCTTTCCTTTTCAGGATCTTCACCATTTTGAGGACAGTAGGAGCCTGAAGCTAAATTGGGAAAAAGAAATTAACAAATATAAGCTAGATTAATGACTAAATAAATGCATTCCATAATAAAATATTTAAATTATATTCCACTCATAAACAATACACACAGCATTTAACCCTCAAAGACATATCTGGTTTCAAGTCAAAAGTAATTTTTAAAATAACATTTTTGTCTTGGCTTTCTTAATTTGAATTTTTAAAAATAATTTACATATTAGTACACAGGTAAAATATTAAAATCTACATATATACTAGTAAAAGCCTTAGCAACCAGCTGACCGGCCGACAGCTATGCTGCGCACTGACCACCAGGGGGCAGACGCTCAACGCAAGAGCAGAAACCACAGACATGGAAACATGGAACAGACTGATGAATCTCAGAGGGACGGGGAGAAGGGGCAGGGCGGGAAGAGATTAACCAAAGATCTTATATGCATACTAGATGCCTGGTGCATGGATTTGTGCACTGGTGGGGTCCCTCAGCCTGGCCTGTGGGGATTAGGCCAAAACCAGCTCTGGGACATCCCCTAAGGCAAGGGTCCTCAAACTTTTTAAACAGGGGGCCAGTTCACTGTCCCTCAGACCGTTGGAGGGCCGGACTATAGTTTAAAAACAAACAAACCATGAACAAATTCCTATGTGCACTGCGGGACCGACGAGTCGGCTGCTAAGCAAGACAGGCAGCGGCACCCGGCGGGCCGGATAAATGTCCTCGGCGGGCTGCATGTGGCCCGTGGGCCGTAGTTTGAGGACGCCTGCCCTAAGGGGTCCCAGATTACAAGAGGGCACAGGCCAGGCCAAGGGACCCTACCGGTGCACAAATCCGTGCACCAGGCCTCTAGTTTCCACATAAAATTTCTTGCTGTTTCAGGAAATCTCTAAGAGACCTGTAAACATAAGAATAAATGCCTTAGTTTTAGAGCATTAAATGGAGTAACTTGTCAGGAAAGTATCCAACAGAGGAACCAAAGTTAGCTCTCCCAAAGCAACGTCTCTCCACTAAGACCAAATTCTTTCCCAAATCAATTAAATTGACTGGATTAATTAAATATCATCATCTTCGAAGTCTCCCTGGGAAATCTCTCCTTTTCTGTGCCACAAAGTGCTTCCAGTTATCTCCAACGCTGTCCAAATATTCTCAAAAAGGCAAAACTCACATTAACTCCCATTCATTTTTAAAGTGTATACCAAAAAGCGCTTCGGAAAAAGAGACCAAATTATTAAGTCACTCAGAGACAGTAGGTTAAATTTTTAGAATTATTGGAAAGCTCTGCTCCAGAGGCCAAATGCTACAAATATTCTTCAAATTCAAATCAGAAGCACTTTCTTAGCTCTCTACTTACTTGATCATAAATGCATGATAGATTCTCTTTCCTCATCGTCCAGAAATCCAGTTCCGTTTGAGGATTCGAGTGAAGGCCATTCAGCAGGGGCTGCCTTGAATCTTTCTCTATAATTTCTTGGATTTGATGTGACCATTTAATGACCACTGATTCAATGGCATGGAGCACTGTCCTTTCATTTGGCTCCAAACTACAAACATTGATAGGATTGGAAAAACAAGTCAAATCATGTCATCCAAATAAAGATAGGGCTTGGGTTTTAACAGGTATTTTATGTACCCATAAACTGGTTTTCTAAATAGAAATACTTCAAAATCAGATCCATTATTTTTCCGACCTCAGTGTGAGTTGTGACATAGTTGTCATTGGTATCTCTCTAACATTAAAAAACATTGTTGCCCGGCCGGAGTGGCTCAGTGGTTGAGCATCGAACCATGATCCAAGAGGTCACTGGTTCAATTCCCAGTCAGGGCACATGACCGGGTTACAGGCTCCATCCCCAGTAGAGGGTGTGCAGGAAGCAGCCAACTGATGATGTTTCTCTCTCATCAACGTTTCTATCTCTCCATCACTCTCCCTCCCTCCCTCTCTAAAAATCAATAAAAAATATTTTTTTAAAAAACACACTGTTAAGCAAAAAAATTATAGCCTCTAAACCATTTTACTGAAAGAATATTCTTCACATCATGGCAACTGTTGGCAAATGGGTATGTTGGCTCTCCATTTTAATACCATGAATATACCATGTCATTACGTACTGGGTCCCTGGAGGTTTCGTATCCAAGTCAAATTTTCCTGCAATAGTCGGAATTGGCAGAAGAGTTCTTTTCAACATTTTACCCCTTAAAATATGCATTTTATGTTTCATGACTTCTACGTGACGTTCCATGTCTTGTGAAATAAAACAGGACCAGGATTTATGGTTGTTCCTATTCAAAAGAATTGGCACTAAAATCTAGAAAGAAAAACATGTTTAAAAGCAGTTAAATTAATTTACATACAAGGTGCTCCTTAAAGGTTTTCCTGTCAAACAAAATCGTCAACAAAACCACTTCATTTCATAAATATGCTCCTATGATATCAAATCTACAAAAAAAAGAGACAAAATCAGCGACCCATTTAGAATTCATAGATGACACAAATTATTTCAAAGAGGCAATAACTTACTGCTTGTTCATTCATTTGCCCATTTATCAAACATTGGTGAAGGCTCTCAATAACTCAAACTCTGCATGAAATAAGCGAAGTCAGGTCAAGTAAGGAAACTGCTTTCTTAATGCAAACTGAGCACATTGGCAGGTAGATTAATGGAAAAAAAAAATCTTTTTGAATCGCATGGAGGCGAGAGTAAATTAACCTTCTCAAGCCCCGATGGCAGGGCTGCCCTGACCGAGATCTCATTTACTAACTCTTAACCCAGCGGTTCCCAATGTCTGGGGCACAAGAGCATCACCTGGCGGTTCTGCTGGGAGCCAGGCGCTAATTTGTCTGAGGTGTGCCCTGGGCAGGGGGTGTTGTCGAGTTCCCCAGGACTCAGTGGTCGGCAAACCGCGGCTCGCAAGCCTCCATCTGCCACTCTGTTGACTAATGAGTTTGCCGACCACTGCCCCAGGTGGTTCTAATGTTCAGCAAAGCTTGAAAACCCCTGCTCTGACGCCACAACCAGTCACCGAGTACGTTGCTCCTCAAAGCCCGTGTATCAGGTTAGAAATGCAGAATCCCAGCCCACGCAGCCCGCCCCTCCCGGAATCCCCAGGTGGTTCTGATACACATTAAAGTGCCAGTAACATTTAGGCCCTAAACTTTAGGGGGCATTTCTCTGATGTTAAGGGGAGAGAAGGGGGACTTTGAAGGCAACCATACCTAACACTTTGTTTCCATTACTCTTAACCACTTAGAAACTGACAAGAATCAAAAACTGATTTCCAAAACCCTTTCCAAAGTGTCAGTTTGTCTCTACTCTGTAAAGTTTAAAACCTCTAGCTGAGTACAAGAGCCTATTCAATTCAAGCTGCTTTTTATTTACCTCCATTATTTAGAAAGAGGAAAAAGATGATCCTACAAATACCACCTGTGGAACATGAGCATCAGTAAGTCTCCATTGCTTTGAGGAACAGCCTAAAAGCTATTACACTCCATCCATTTGGCTCAAGAGATCACTGGCTTCTACATTCTCTCTCTTAAAAAAAAAAACACAAAACAAAACAAAAACAACAAAAAACAAAACACACACACACACACACAAAAAAAAAAACAAACAGAGCTGACCCGAATAATCCCACGTGTCACTGAGGCCATCGAAAGAATCAAATATTAAAGATAGACTAGCACCTCATCTAGGAAAGCAGTTACATGTCCCAGAGATGAGGCCGGTATCTCTCCAAATAAAACCGTTCGAAAGAAATCATTTACTCCAGTGCTTTCAGTAATCTTCTTGGCAATATAAATGAGTTTATGTTTTGCATCTCTTGGAATCTGAAACAGGAACAAGATAATTAGTATAAGTCCAGATGTAGTTTCCATGTTAACAAGCAGAATCTAACTTGTAGCCAGGCCGCTGGCAAAAGAAAGGAAACCGGATACCTACCAGAGTTAAGTGTTCCAGCTCCCTGTCCACTGACAATTTTTTAAATGAGCTACGATTATAAAAGTAGCACAGCAAAAAAATTCAAAATTCACAAAACCCGAAGGCAAGTTCCTGTTATTGTCTCTCTTCTCTGGGATCCTACCTCCCAAGTAATATTACGACCACATCCAGAGAAGATAGTAACGTTTGCATTCCTCCGAGGCACTGTAAGACCTAAAGACTGTAAATCTTGCTGCAAACTTTTCACACTTGAGAAATACTAAATGCCGATGCTGTACGTGTAGGTGACAGTTAACCTTCCAGGGGACGCGCAGTCTGCATTAAAAGGGGGCGGGGGGGCGGAGGGAAGAAAAAGGAAGCGGGAGGAGGAAGGCTCCCTCCCCTCCCGTCGCTGGTAAACGCCAGGTTTGCGCAGAGGACCCCGCGCTCCTTTTTCAGGGCTACGTATTCTTCCCGGGGTGAAGTGGCGTTGGCGCCCGTCAGGGCTCTGCCAAACACGTTGTTAAGGACGTGGCTCCAGGGTGACCCAAGAGCGATGAGAGGAAGTTACCCGGCACCGAAGCCACCTTGCGCCTCCACCCAGGCAGTGGGAGGAAGCTCTGCTGGTCCCGCTTCGTCCGGGCCCAGCAGGCTCGAGCTGACCTTCGGAAACTTCCTGCCGCCGCTAATGGCAGAGTGGGCGCCTCTGGGGGGCTCTGCCGACTCCAGGGCGGACTTCAGAAAGCGTTTTTTCAAGGACCTGAGTGTGCCCCGCCCCCCGACACCCAAGCAGGGACCACGGGCCTGTCCCCGCCCGAGTCCCCGAGATGCTGGGCGGGCGGCGTGGTCGGGTCCCCTCCGCTCGCTTTTTACCTCCCGGGAGGCCGCGAGCCGCCCCGCGGCGGCGACGCCGAACACCAGGCAGGCGGGGCTGGGGCTCTCCAGAAACTTCGCCAGGACCCGCCGGCGGTCCTCGCTCTCCAGATGCTGGCTCCACGTCTCCGCCGGGAGCCCCAGCATCTGCTCCAGGCGGCTGCCGAGGAAGCGCACCCGCGCGTCTTGGGCAAAACTCCGAGCTCTCCTGGCCGCCGCTGCCTCCTCCTCTTCCTCCTCCTCCTCCTCGTCCTCCTCCTCCACCTCCAGCACGTCCGCCGCCTCCAGGCCGGAGCCCGGAGTTAGGCGAAGGGTCGGGGCTTCTCGCTCGCCTCGCGCCTCCCGAGCTCCCACCGGGGCTGCCATCGGGCCCGTCCAAGAGACGCGGGGCTGGCCGCCTGCGCGCGCGCCCCTGCCCAGCCCCAGGGGGCGAGGACACCCCTCCGCAGAGGCGCCCCTGCAGGCTCCCAACTCCTCCCGCGACCACCGAGCGCGCGCCCGCCCTTCCCCACCTGCGGCTACTGGGCAGCAGGCGTCGGCGTGCACTGAGCCCCGCGGGAGGCGCGGTCGCGGGCCCAGGCTGAGCAGTGCGTCCCGTTTCCCGGGAGACGGAGTCCCCGCCCCGTCCCGCTGGGGGCGGAGTGAGCGCAGAGGGGCGGGGCTTCGGGCTCAGGGCCTCAAACCCGACGGGGAGAGGTGTGTCCTCGGCTTCTCCGCCCACTGGAAGTCTCCGCGCCGCCGGCGAGGACGAATCACGGCCCCGCACGGATTAGCAGCTGCGGTTTCAGCAGTACCATCTCGGGTGGAGTTTATGGCGCTTCACAGGTGTTGAATGTTTTACAGATGGAAGGCAGCACTCCTCCAGCAAAAAGGGGACAACTGGCTTGATTGCGGTGGTCTCACCCTACGCTGTGGCCCCGGTTTACCTGTGAAAACTTCAACCCCTGTGCCTCCCATAGAGCGATGAAGGAGTGTTGCCCTCAGTAATCCATTTTGACTGGTTATTGATAAACAGGTGTTTCCAGCAAGATTCAGAGCCTCAAACAGTTTTTCTTTTGGGGATGTTAATTGTCTCTTGCAGACACCTACACGCTTTTCTAGTTACGTGATCAGAATCTTGAATTAACATAGGCTCCTGGAAAGCCTTGATAGTGCTGGGGCTCCAGTGGCTGGTTGCAAGTCTGGAAATCCCTGCAACCACCTCACAGTGCTGCTTATTCCAGCTTTGCGACCCCGACCCCTGAGTAACGGGAATTCTGTAAGTAAGAGTTGTATTAAATTGAAAGTGAAAAATGAATTTCAGATCCAGCAGGAAAAGTTAGATAGTAGTGCAAATATTAAAGTACAAGTTTCAAAAAGCTACATAAGTAACTCCAAATACAGAATGGACATGCCAAAGTCCCACTAAACTCAGTATTGAGGAAACCAACAACATGGAGACGTTGGTTCCAACGAGAATTAGAAAAAGATTTATAGGCAGTGGAGAAAGTCTGTTGGAATAAGATTACTAAGCTAGAAAAATACTTTTTAATGTCCTCTGGGGCGATAAAATCTTAACTTTCTGGAGGGGTTCTTTTTTTGGAATAATTTATATTAATCTACATCTGTAGTGAACAAAAATAAAAATATTACTTCACAGAGTCTCGCTCTGTAATCAGTAGTAGATAACGAGTCAAGAAAGGTACATTTCCCTAGATAATTAAGTAATCCTTTGGTGGGCCAGTTAAACAACGTTAAAATGTGACACCAAAAAGACATGCTGCCTTTCTTTTACCCGATTCCCACCTTTTCAATACTTTTCCTTAATAATAGCTAACATTTGTCAAGTACCAGCCAACAAGGGCCATGTACTGTGCTGAGTTCATTTATTTGCTCCACAAATATTTACTGAATGCCAGCTAAGTGCTAGCACTGCTGTTGATGCTGCAACTACACCAGGAAAGGCAGACCAGGTCCTGCTCTCAAATCCAGGTATAAGCTGGGTTTACACTGGCCAGGCTGGTGCTAGACCTCAAATGCAGGTATAAACTGGGTTTATATGTGTGTGTGCGTGTGTACATGTGTGTGTGCGTGTGTACATGTGCGTGTGCGTGTGTGTGTGTGTGTGTGTGTGTGTGTGTGTGTGTGTTCCAGCACAGGGCATAGTCCGAGAGGAGGCTGTGCTCTCCAGGGTAGAGCACAGAAAACCCATCTCACAGCAGCCTACACCAAAGACGGTTGTCGTGTCACACGACAGGTCTGGTTGCAGTGAAGTCGGGGGTTGGTTAATTCAATGACTCAGAGATGAGACTTGTTCACATCTCTTTTCTGTGGTCTCAATAGCTCAATGAGTCTTCCATTCAAGGTTGCTGAGTGGTAATGATGCTTTCTGCCACTCCGTGTAGGTGACAATGTTCAGAGGCAAGAACAGGGAACGTCTTCACTTTTGAGTGGAGAAAACTTTCCAGTACCTCCCGGAAGTCTTCCCCTTACACCTGACTGGCTACAGTTACATCCCGTGCTCATGTCTCAACCCTGCCTTTGTCAAGGGAGATGAGACCTCCCAGGTGAGCTTCACTTCTCAAGATCCAGCACCAGCCTCCTCTTACAGATATGGCCACTAGGAGGAGCCAGCGAAAACTCTGGGCTCTGTTCCTGAGGGCAAGGGGGAAGCATGTCCATTGACAGGTATTTCTCTCAGATGCCCCCAATACATATAACATCATGGAAAATATGTTAAACTAACATGATTTCCCATGAATTACAAGCCTTTATTACTTTTTTTAAAAAAAGTGTGGCTAAACATTAAAGGGACTTTATTCTTGGACAAGCCCTTGACTGAGATCAACTTAAGATTTTGAAAGGAGAAAAAGGAAAACAGGGGAAAGTTGAGAAAATGTGATTTGAGGAATTTTATTATCTGGATTTTCAGAGACATCAAGACACAGAAACAAGGGGATGAAGGGCAAATGCGACAGGGAGCTGCTGTTTATGTCCTCAGACACATCATAGGGTCGGCAGAGAAGGGTGACATGCCACTGAAAACACATACACGCAAGTCACAGGAAGGAATGTCAGTGTGGAAAGTCAAGCCCATTCAAAGCAAAAAGAAGGAATTCTTACCATTTGCAGCAGCATGGATGGACCCGGAGAGTATTATGCTAAGCGAAATAAGCCAGTCAGACAAAGACAAGTACCGTATGATTTCACTCATATGTGGAATCTAATGAATAAAATAAGCTGATGAGCAAACCCAGAGACACAGAAGCATGGAACAGACTGACGAATTTCAGAGGGAAGGCGGGATGGGATTAACTGAGGAATTATATGCGTATATGCATAGCCTGAGGACACTGACAATAGAGTAGTGAAGGCCTGGGAAGGGCGGGTGGAGGGGTTCAATGGGAAAAACAAACAAACAAACAAACAAAGGGGACATTTGTAATACTTTCAACAATAAAGATAAAATTTTTAAAAAGACCCCTCAAAGCAGACATACAACAGTTATGTTTTCTTCCCACTGTTGGTTTTGACTTTTTTTTTTTTAAAAAAAGGGGGGGTGGGGGACTAAAGCATCTTTGCAGAGAATGAGCATGAATTTAAGAATTAAAGGGGGAAATGCTGCAGAAAAACCAATGGATTTGCAGAAAGGCATAATTTTGCAATACAGGGTGGGGCAAAAGTAGGTTTACAGTTGTTCATGTAGAAAATACTACAATAATGAATAACAATACAAGAATAAACTGTGTTTCGCATGCTCACAACTGTAAGCCTACTCCCCCCCGCCCCCCGCGCCCTATATTTAGAGAGAAAATACCGAGGTGCACCGGAAAGGACTGACAGAGGCCAGGAGCTAGCTGGCAACACCGCAGGGCTGTCGAGGAAATCCTCACCCAGCACTCGGTCTCATCTCTTCCTGGACAAGTCGATGTGCTCTGCTTTGCATTGTGGTGATCTGCACAGCTCGCTTACATTACCTCAGCCCTTCGGAGGCAGGCACTGTAAGGGGCCATGCCATTTTTTAAAATCCCCAGCAGCATCTAGCCTAGACCTCTAGCAATATTTTTGCTCAAATATTTGTTGGAAAAGCCCTTCTGATGGAAGGAGATTTGACTTGGGATGGTGAACACACACACAATATACAGACGATGTATTATAGGATTGTGTACCTGAAATTAATGTAATTTTATTAACCAATGTCACCCCGATAAATTTTTTAAAAGGGGGAAAAAAGCCCTTCTAAAAAAAAAAAAAAAACAATGCCAGGAAGAAAAGGACTTCTGTGACCCAAGCAATTTCAGTCAGGGAAAGGGTTAGAGCCCCTGAAGGGAGAAGGGAAAAAGAAATCTATAAAAAGAGACTAATTAAATTATAGGCAATCAGAACAAGAAGGAAGCTTTATTTTAGATGCACAAGTTCCAGAGAAGAAGATTTAGAGATTAAATAAATTCATCAAAAGAACATGAAAGGGAGTTAAGTTGTAGGGGTACAAGCGCAATCACTTGTGAATCTTCCCTGAATTGTATTAAACACTAGAGGCCCGATGCACAAAATTGGTGCAAGGGGCTTGGCTCCCACCACTGCCTCAGCGGCCACCCCCCACGGCTTTGTCCAGAAGGTCGTCTGGAAGGACGTTGGGTCTAATTAGCATATTACGCTTTTATTATTATAGATTATTATTTCTATTCCTGCTTGTTAAACTTTTCCTTGACATCAGAAATGAGGAGCCAGCAGAGAAGGTGCTCAGAGTCGCACAGGTGGGAACTAAGTGAGGATTAGAGGTTCCTCTCAGAGTTGAAGGCATCACCCGTATATGTAATTAAGCATTGCATCTGTCTAGTGTCAACAGTTTACTAAGCCCTTTCACAGGTGATGGCTGATTTAGTGGAGATATTTGAGAACAGTGTCTCCTTTTTCTTTTATATTTAATTATATAGTACATCCTTTATATTTACATTATAAGCCATCGTAATATCACAAACGTTCCTTCCTAAGCCAGTAAGCACTATTTGCATTCTTGCTTTTCTAGCTAAATATGTATTTATATTCCTAACATACTGGTAGTGAATTGTTCCAGGGTATAGGGAACCACCCGTAACTGGAATATTCTCACATCTCCAAGGATTAGCATGTCCTCTTTCAGGCCCAAGTCCTGCCAGCACCAAGAAGCCCCCACCACTATCCCAGCATGCCCAGCCCCTTACAAAGAGGGCGTGCCTTTGTGACACAGGAAGGGTGGCCTGGGCTGGGGAAGGTTAGGGTTACCAAAGCATTCCTTCAGATCACACCAGGGGTCTTTCCCTACGGCTACCCAAGCCCTTCACTTCCCACGTAAACTGAGGGGGCAAATCCGGTAATTCCCTGTGAACCTCAGTAGTTTTGTCCTGAAATGGTCAACGAAACTGCAACTGGCAAGATCAAGGTCTTGGTGAAGAAAGGGGGTTGATGAAAGCAGAAGGGAAATAGTAAACATAGTTCTACGTGTATTTCATCGATTCTGTGCTGCGTATCTTTTCACACTTTAGCATCCCTGAAACTGGGGTGTGTCTGACATTTGTGGCCTGCAGAGAGGCATGTCCGTTGTGGTTATTACTGCTCAGACATCTGCAGCAAAACTTGCAGAACAGAATGTCACTGGCGTGGAGGAAATCCCTGGACATAATTGGGGAGCACTTGATTAAGAAGTGTGGCATCATTCCTGCTCTTAATGGCATAGATGGCATTGGTTGAACATTAATGACTCCTGCTGTGTTAGTCATCTCTTGCTGCATAACAAATAACTCCCAACACCTAGTAGCTAGAAACAACAAACAACAAACATTAGCTCACAGACTTCCCGTTGGTCAAAAACCTGGCAGCAGTCTTTCCTCAGGTTGAAGTTAAGAAGGGGTGTGGGGCTGTCGTCACCTGAATGCTTGACGGGCTGGAAGACCCACTTCAAGCTCACTTAGGTGGCAGTTGTCCAAAGGTCAGCTAGTCTGTGCCGTCGCACACTGTTGCAGCCACTCCACTTGATTCTGTTCATTAGACGCAAGTCATGTGTCCACACACACGAGGAGGGGAATCAGGCTTACCTACCTATCCAAGGGAGGAGGATCAAAGAATTTATGGACATAGTTTTAAAACCACCACTCTTGGGCAAAAACGTGATTGAAAAGTTAGTCACCAAATAGGGCTTAATTTTAGAAGGTTATCTTCCTGCCGACATAATTATAGAAAGTGAGAGGAAGCAACTACAATACAAAACCAGAGTAAGTTATACATTTAATTCTGACTTTTGAACTTGTAATTAGAAATATATGATGCTTCACCAAACACACCACACACATTTCACACATACATATGTGAATCTCACAAGTTAAAATAAAACCTAAAATAAAGCTTCAAAGACATAGTTCAGTTAAAGGTATAACCATTTACAATATTTCTGAATTGAGTTAGAATCTTTTTCCAGTGAGCTTATTGTTTGCCTTGAAATTATTTCCCTCACAGCAGTTTTGAACCTTGTCAGGTTGACCAAACACTTGGAGATCATGATGGCCTTTACACAGCACCGTGAATTGCTGATGTATTTAATTCCAACATAAAATTATACAAGCTAGGAATGATTTTACCAGCAGAAAACAGAACTTTATTATGGCTTCTACATCTCAAAAATAATACTACCAATAAAATATTTATTAAACCACATTTCATAGCAGGACAATAAATAACACAATTTGAGCCAACCTTCTAGAAAGGCATGATTCAAAGACTAATGAATGTTTGAGACAACTGCTCACATTTAACTTCCTCCTCTTCCCTGTAATTTGCTTTTGTATGATCTTTGCTCCCAGCATCTGACTTCCTGGCTCTCTGACTCTGACTTGAAACCTGTTCATCTTCATTTGGCCCAACATGATCTGAGCTTTGGCTCCTCCCTGTAACTGCATGCTTAATGCACTTCTGCCTCTTCAGGGCCAGCCCCAGGAGCAGGGCGAGGGGATCGCCAAGTGCCCCGGAAACCTAGGGATGCAAGGAGGCAGGGTGAGTGCAGAAAAGAGGAACAGCATCCTTGGTGCCTGAATCGGGCACAATAGATGCTCAATAAATATACTGACTGACTGACTGACTGAACAACAGGATCTCCAAAGGCAAGCGTGGAAACGAAAGGGGCAAATTGGATTAAGTACAGGATCCGAAGCCAAAGTAAGAAAGTGAAATGGACAAGAAGGCTGGAAGCAGAGAGCAGGATCTAGCCAGAGGTGCCTCTGAGTCTTGGCAGGACACTAAGCCAGTTTGGCTGATTTGTTTGTATCCTATCTTATTCCACAAAGAATCTGAAAAGCTAAGTGAAAGTAGCTTAGAGCTCATAAACATAGAACATCCTATTATTCTTTTCTGAACCAAGGCTAAGGGAAGTTGTCTAGAATAAGAAAACCTTTGTACACCAAATTGGACATTTTCTTTTTTGTGACTGTAATTTGGTAGGAAGCTGAACACACAGAGGTACTTTATCCCTGTAAACTTGAGTCCGTTTATGATTTCAAATACAGAAAATTATTCTCACATACATCCACAAAGTTATTGAACCACACATGAGCAACTGTTTTTTCAGTAACCCGTTTGCTTGGCTCACTCATTTGGTTGTCTGTTATCACTTTGAGGAAGGCAAACAGTAGTTGGAATTAACATTTCAAAATTAGAAAATAACTAGGATTTGAAACCTCAATGTTGCTTGGCATTAGGGAAAAATAACCACCATATAGTTTTGAGATAGAGCACCCCAAACTAGCTCATAGACAGGCAGATAGTTTGAGAAAAATACACATGGTTGGATCAAGAAATCCCGACTGAAATTTCTTTCTTCTTTCTTTTCATACATTGAAAAGTATTCTTGCCCTTTTTCCAAAGCATTTTAGCTTTAGACCAGCTGGGTAATACCCATGCCCTCCATCTTTTGGGTTAACTTATAATTAACAATACTTCTACTGAACATTATTGTCAGGGGCATGGTAGAGGTATCTTATTTGATCCTAACAGACCTGTGAGTTATTATCCCCATTGTGAGTAGGCCTCGGCCCCCCAATGCAAGGATCCCAGGGCCTACAGGTGCTCTCTACCTCCACCTCTTCCCTCTCTCCCGCTGACCTCCCTGTTGGTCCCTCTCCAGCCGTGGGCAAACTACGGCCCGCGGGCCAGATCCGGCTGTTCTATCCGGTTCTCTTGCTCTCCCCTCCGCTCCTTTACTTTGAATTTATATTAGTTCACACAAACACTCCATCCATGCTTTTGTTCCGGCCCTCCGGTCCAGTTTAAGAACCCATTGTGGCCCTCGAGTCAAAAAGTTTGCCCACTCCTGCCTAGACTGTTGTGCTGCCGCCATGGTCTAGCCTTGGGCTCCTCCCTTTTGCTGGATTCCTCTTTCCCCAGCTTCCCCTTGGACCCTGATTTGCAGTGCTTGCTCCTCATTTCAGGGTTGGCTCAGACATCACTGCGGGAGGCTTTCCTGAGCACGCCCACCACCTTTGTCCTACCTGCTCCCTTTGAACTCTGAGGGCAGGGATAGGGACTTTTGTCTTATTCTTAGTCTCTGTCTGACACCTTGTACAAAGTACACAATATTTGCTCAACGAGTGGAAATGCAAACTACCAACCCACCTAGTCATTGCTATCGTTAAGTCCTGTAGCAAACCAATGTCCAGAAATAGGAGGGCTACATAGAAATGTAGTTTTATGAAGACTATTGGTACAAGTCTTCATACAGAATTGGTCATAGACCATGTGTGCACATTTAGGCCTAGCTGTTTGTTTTAAGCTTTTTCAGCAGCTTTAAAAACAAGATAGTTTTATTTTGAAGTTAGAACTTCTTAATCCAATTCAAATGTTATGTTGATATATATCTAAAATGTGATACATGGCATATATATTATCTATATGTGTACTTAATTCTATTAAAATATAGGGAACAAAAATCCCTGTTATGCTCCCATTGAACAAAATTTTAAACAGTGCCACAGTTATGCACTGGGGGAAACACAGCTATTTGTTTCCTTGAAAAAAATTATTCTGGTAAAATATTTTGTTTCTATGGAACATTTCAAATATAGACTCATGTGAAAATTTTGTTTGACAGCCACCCAATTTTCCTGGGGAAAGTACAATGTACCGTGATTTTTTTTTTATACATAAAAATTTGGAGTATATATTAATATTCTGAAATCTAGTAATCTCATTAATTGGAACATTTTTTACTTCCAGGAAAAATTATCCTAGCATTTGACAAACTATTACCTCAGACAAAAATAGTTTTACAAGATTTTCCTCCCTCTCTTCTTCTTTCTTAAGTTCCTTGGCACTTGAGATACTCTTAGGTATCCAAAAATTAAACTATTTCATTGCCAACTGATACCAACAGGAACACAGCCTAAGGCCTATACCAATTAGCAAATATTAAAAAAAAAGGAAGTATATGCCTTAGAAATCCTGCTATGCAATTACAAGTTAGCTGTGTGTATGTCAAACAGGTATTACTCCTTGAACAGTAAATACGTGATTCAGATGTTTTGAATAATGTATTTCATGTTTCTTACATCTTAAGTTTCTTCACCCCTTTAAGCATCTGAACTTTTAAATACAAATAGCAAACAAGCTATACTTTTTTCCTATTTCTTCAAGTTATCTTTGTTGCAGGTAATAGTTTGTCAAATGCTAGGATAATTATGAATGGCATTCTAAACCACACCATATTATATTAGTGTTGCTCTTAGCACAGCTTTGACATTCCTTCTCCCAATAGTTTTATGTCAATAATCTTCTATATATATATAAAAGCCTAAGCGACCATTACAACAAAATGACTGGTTGCTATGACGTGCACCAACCAGCAGGGGGCAGACACTCAATGCAGGAGCTGCCCCCAACCTGCAGGCCCCAATCGCCAATGGGGTCTGCTGACCAACCTGCCGGTTCTTCCCCCCAGCCAGCAGGCCCTGATCGCTCACTCGGGGCTGGTCCTGGGCTGGGACGGGGAAGCGGGTGTGGGTGGTAGCAGATGCAGGCAGCAAGGGAAGGAGTAGGTGGGGAGGCAGGGAACCTGATCAGCCCTGATTGCTGGCCAGGCCTAGGGACCCCACCCATGCACACATTTCATGCTCCAGGCCTCTAGTCTATAAAACAAAAAGCATCACTCTTTCAGTTTTGTTCATGGTTATGTGGTTCCCAGAATTCCAAGAATCAAACTGGCTTTACTAAATAAAAAACAAAACAGCATGGCCAGCGTGGCTCAGTGGTTGAGCGTTGACCTGTGAACCAGAAGGTCACGGTTCGATTCCGATGCCTGGTCAGGGCACATGCCTGAGTTGTGGGCTCCATCCCCAGTGTGGGGCATGCAGGAGGCAGCCAATCAATGATTCTCTCTCATCATTGATGTTTCTCTCTCTCTCTTACTCTCTAAAATCAAAATATATATTAAAAAAAAACAAACACAAAATGTTAAAACTTTCTAATTGCATTATCTCTCCTTTTATATAAGATCATCCCGATGCTTCCAAATGTACATTTTTTTCAGGTATACAACTTCAGTTTTCACACATCTTTAAAAAACTTACTGCTTCTTGGCTGAGTACCATACTCTTAACTGTTTCTTAGTCATCTATGAACACATACTACACCAAGTTGTGATATAACCATGTCTTTATCTTAGGGCTTTGCTGTGCAAAGCGATCTACCCACTCACCATACAGCCCCCACTGATTACTAGAGATTTCACGACTTGGGTGTCTTCCTCAGTGTACTTCCCCTGCTGCCTGACATGCCTTACCCCTCACTTGGCTGTATCTAACCTGGCCTGGGCTTGGAAGCCCGATTTCACCGAAGTTGTTACAATAACAGTTATGTCAGTAAGGTTCTTCATGAGATTTGCAGGACCCTCCCAGGAGGAAAAGAACAGCTTTTGCATACAGATTTTTGTAGCATTATCTGTGGCTTACCTTGCTTCTTAGTGTGTGATCCTAAATTATGTTTTAATTAGTTTTCATTTTTAGCACTTCCTACAATTTCCTAACATTCATTGCTCAAAAGTATTTAAGTTAAAAAGTGCCCTTAAATCACATTTTAATTTCCATAAATGTCTACAGCAATGGTTACAAATTAGCATGAAATCTGAACTGGTGCTCTCTGGCAGTCTGTTCAGAGAAATGGGAACCAGTTCTTAATATCAGGAATTATGAAGAGTTGCCAATACGTTTTCTAGTGAGAAGCATTTTCTTTCCAGTGTTCATTGTGATAAGAAGGTTGATAGTTCAAAGAATTTATTGCTGCTTTACAGTATACATTATTAAATGAAGAAACATGTTAAACTCAAGGGAATTTTTATAGGTTACTTGCAATTGTTATTGCAGGCAACAACTTGTACATGATTTTATTTCCAAATCCACAAAAAACAAAATTTATACAAATCAGCACTGTAAAAATGTCAATTACAGCCCCAGAGGCTTTGCTGGCAGAATAATTGTCTAAATCCTAGGATATGGGAAACAGGATTTTTTTCTGAAGTCATCTTTTTTTTTCCATTTTCTTTTTTTTTTTACAAAAAAAATTTACAAGTGAAATGTTACTACAAAACTTTTTATAAGGAATTTTTGCAAAACATTTACATTTTACCATCAACTATTTCTGTTTTAAAATCATTATGTAGATTTAATACCCTATGCTGCACATCAATTTATGTGGGATGACAACTTAGTGACATGCATAAAAAAAAAAACACCACAAGGCATTAAAATGAAGACTTAAATACAAATATTGTTGCAATAAAACAGTTATAAAATTGAAAAATAGGACCTAAACATCATGCTTATCTAAGTTTGACAAATTAACTTTTTCTCCTAGATTACACACTTTTATTACTGCTCTCATGAGAGTGTGATAAATAATGACTTAACATCAAGTCCTAATGTAATCAGCAACACATACACAAACCTAACCAAAGAAAGTATATCTTAAGAAAAAACTATTCTAACACTGGAGTTCTACCATGATAAATACATAGTTTTGCACTGATAATTACAATAAAGAAAAGTATTATAACAGTGGCAAAGGGAATGAACAGTGAAATGTCATTAAACAAGACTCTACTGCACATCTGTGCCCTATTACTTATAACAGCTATATCCCACTGAGTCAAATAAAGGACACTGAAATTTACGATTCTTATAAGAGAAAAGTGGATTCAGAATGGTATGCAGAAAAGCCTGTCAAAATATTTCTAATTTCAGTGGTGAAATGTGCACCTGCTAACACAAATTAATATATTTTATATGCTATAAAGCTATCCAGACTCAGTTTGTTAAATTTATAATAGGCCTCATTGTTGATTAAAAAATAACTTCCATTTCTGAAGAGCATACATAGGTATGTATTAAAACTGGTTCATGGAATAATGGTGCAGAGAGCTCATACTTGGTATTATCAACAAAAAGTGTCACTCTGAGAAAACATGATTCAAACATTAAGAAAGTTTCTTTGCATAAAAAAAATTATAGCACTGATTGTGTAGCATAATGATAAAATATATATTTGATGTTTCAGCTCCTATATAATAAAATTAAAATTAACACTACCAAATGCTCCTCTGTACCAAACGAAACAAACTGATTCTGATGTTTTAAAGCCAGATACATCAGCTGTTTAAGAGTACATTAAATAAAATATACAAAACAATTTACAAAATCCAACTAAAATTTAAAGACTTTGTTACAAGTCTACAAAAGCTTTAAGAAACTTGAAATTTATAACCACAGTGTAAAATTTTTTCCTTTAATCTCAAAGCTTTTTTATACAAACTGAAAGCACAAAAGACCTTCAGTTTTATATAACGCTACAAAGGGCTGGCCTAAAGTGTACATAGTGTAAACAGTGATCATTACAGTATTTCTCCTTCATCAAAAATACAAGAAATATCACAATTTTGGAAGATAATTCGCATGAGTAGTACTTTTCCTGAAATAATAGGGAATGCACAAGAAAACATGTACCTATATTCAAACAGTCCCTAAAATGATGATGTTAATAAACCAAGCAGTTAAAAACTTTAGTTTTTAAATGGTCAATTCCAATTACATTATGATTCTGTGTAAATACATTTTTAAAATAGCAAATATCTCACTAATATTTAAGCTATTGATATAATCCAAATATTTTTCATATGAAACTTTTGGCCATCTTTCCTATAAAACCCTTGCATAAACAACAAAATACATTTTTTCTTTAGTCACTTACATAACTAAAAATGGTTCCAATTTTTAAAAAATAATTTTTGCTTCATAATATCACACCTGTTACATATTTGTTAGGCTGCCTTTTTAGGGACAATTCAGTTACTGACATAACATAAAAACATTACTGTGTTATAAATTCTTAATCAGCCTTCTAACACAGTAGTATATATAAAATAGGATTGGCAAATTTTTAGTAGAGAGGAAAACGGAAATTATAATGTAGTTACAAGATAATTTTCTGCTGGACTTAAAAAATTTTTTTGATAACTCTTTCTTTGGCTACCAAGTCAAAGCATAAAGAATTTTGCACACTGTCAACATAACTCATATTTACAGAATATGAAACTACAGACTGACTGATACTCTATGCAAATATTTCCTATATAAACATTTAAAATGAATTTTGTGGTACAACCCAGGGTTAGGAATATAATCAATCCTAACTTCAAAACCTTATATATTGTTGTCTCATTTTTTCTGAAGCAATTATGAATTTTGTTTCAATCATTTGTCACCCCCAGTATTTTCCTAAGATTTTAATCTAAAGTTTAACGTATAGTTTAGCTCTAAGTTCCTCTTGTATCTCCAAATGGAGAAAGTAATTAAACTTCACTGATTGTCTGCATACACACTACTATAATGTAGTGGTAATAAAGATCTGAGATGCATCTCAGATTACTTTTTTGGAACTTTCCTAATTCAACTGTTGAAGAATTTCTAACATTTAGAAAAGACGGCCAAAACTATTTTCAGTTGATTTTCCAAAAAATCAAACTAAGAAAATAAAGTATTGTCCCTACCGTCAGTTAACTACTTTGTTTTCCGTGCTATAGGAAAAAAAAAAAAAAAAAGGATCCATATAAATTATTAGTGACTGGAAAGTATTTCAAAGAAAACAAATCCAATTAAGGTCCAGCCTGCAAACTATTAAGGTCTGTCTTTCTAAACATGTTAACACATGATGTTAAAAAAGGGGAAGTTTCAGTTTAAACATTATGTGACACATTTCCAAATAACTACAACTTATAGTGTGGAGGAAATACTTTTCTGTTTCCAGTACATCCATTTGATTTTTGTATTTTTAAAATTCAACACTTCACATGTTGACCCCAAATCTTGGAATACTTAAGAAAACCAAGAATGAAAACATGATTTCCTACTCTGTAATCCACTTGACCAGCCCATTTCCAGATTTTCAAAGGTGTGTAAACTTAAGTGCAGCACTAGAGGTCTCTGTTATAAGTAGCTTTTCAGAATTCTTCCATGTTGGCCGAAACATTGGGAGTTGCTGGGTTTGAATCTTGAGAAATGGCTGCAACTGTGACAATTCTTGGGGAGCCAAGCACCTCTGTAACAGATGAGTCCAGTTCTCCCGAGGTAACAATGGCAAGAGCTGTCCCACCACCTTTCTTATTCTGATGCGTTTTGACATGTTTGGAGAGGTGATCACTCCGCATAAACCTTTTAGAACATTCTGGGCATTCAAATCTCTTTTCACCTAAACAGAAAAATAGCAAAGAAATAGTAATTCATTTTATTCAAATAAAATTATAATGTTAAATAATTTCTCTTCTGATCACACTACACTTGTGTTTAACTTTTGGCTAGTTGCAAAATACTTTGTTTTTATTTTAAAATATGATCAAACAAGCAATGCAACACAATACAGGAGGAACAGCATGTGACTGGGAATAAAAGACACAAGATAAAGTCCTAGTTTTGCTAAGAACTGGAAGAAAAAGCTGAGCAAATAAAGTAACTCCCCTGGGCTTCAGTTGCCCCATCTATGAAACATGAGGGTTTCTAACAGATGATGTCAAAAATCTCTTCCAGGTATCATAATATATAAAGTTCAAGGCATGTCTACTCTTCCTTAAAACTACTGTCTGGGTTTTGGTTATAATGCTGAAAAGCATGAAAATACCTTAGAACTATTTCAAATAAAATCACTTAATAATTTAACGGTGTATTGAGTTTCCTCAAAAGGCAAAAATGAGTTAGGCAAATACTCAATTTAAACTAACAGAGTTTTTAGGTTTCCAAAGAATCAGACTGTCAGATTCTGGCACACAGAGTGACCCTTAAATAAGCTCTCTTTAACATGTAAGACAGTTCTACTGGAACTATCCGCATCTGTATTCTGGAATAAAAACTAACTTGCCCTGGCCAGTGTTCTCAATGGTTAGAGCCTCAGGTCATGAGTTTGATTCCCAGTCAAGGGCACCTACCTGGGTTGCAGGTTTAATCCCAAACCCCAGTCAGGGCACATGAGGGAGGCAACCAATTGATGTGTCTCTCTCACATCAATGTTTCTCTCTCCTTCCACTCTTATCTAAAATCAATGGAAAAATATCCTCAGGTGAGGATTAACAAAACCCCTCTCCCCCACACATAAGAAACACAACTAAATGTTACCAAAAGAAAAAAACCCATTTCAATTTTGTGCATAATAGATGAGGCACATAAGAAATTGATTAATTGGTATACTGTACTGCTCATGATGGATCAACTACTATCTTCTGTCCTTCCTTCTAAAATTGTTACTTAAGGCCCTAGCTGGTTTGGCTCAGTGGATAGAGCATCGGACTGCTGACTGAAGGGTCCTGGGGTTTGATTCCAGTCAAGGGCACATGCCTGGGTTGCAGGCTTGATCCCCAGTAGGGGGCGTACAAGAAGCAGCCAATCAATGATTCTCTTTCATCACTGATGTTTCTATCTTTCCCTCTCCCTTCCTCTCTCTGAAATATATATATATACATATATACATATATGTGTGTGTGTGTGTGTGTATATAGATATTAAAAAATAAGGGAATGAAAGTTCTCAGTCTGACAGTGGAACTTTGATAATAAAGTTCAGTTCAGCTGACTCCTTTTCTTGGCCCTAGTTTTGAATAACCACTAGAAAATCCATAGGTTCAAGTTTGTCCATGTCAGATATTTTCCCCTCTTCTTTATGAGTTTGTTTTTTTAAAAAATTGCATTTGCAGTATCTTATTGAACTTTTCTTTCTCTTTCAGTCTTGAAAAATTAAATATAAGGATAAATAAATGATTTATATAAAATTCTCAGAGATTAAAAATAAAAGCGGTTAAGCTTTAGGGTAAAGTCAATTGCACTGACGAATGCTGACATCTAAGCAAAGATGAAAAACAAGTAAATGAGTATTTACTTTTAGGATCAATTTTGAACTCCTTTACCTTTCAAGTTTCTCATTTGCTTTCAAAAGAAAAATCCTGTGTACAAATTTTAAAGCTGAAAATAAATCTTAAAGGTATTGTTTTACATTTTCATTTTATTGATTTGTAAGTTAAGGCTCCAGAAATTAATTTTCATGGGAATCATACAACTTATTAATATCAGAGCAGGATTCAAGGCACAATTTCTAGTTTGAGCTTTCTATGCTACATGACCAGAGTGCAACTAGAGACTGCTGTTCTTTTATAGCAACAATGGCCAAGCACAACCAGAAAACTCAGATGGCATGATATCATTCAGTAAGCACTAAGTCAACTGGGTGATCAATCAACACAGTGGCTGTTTAATAAGTATTTGTTAGCTGTGATGCTTATAAATTCAGTCATTTTTCAACAAATATTTGTAGAACACTTGCGATGTGCCAGGCACTGATGAAACAAAAATGAACAAGTGAAAATCTCTGACTTTCAGAAGCTTCCGTGACCTTGAGATAGTCATTTGAAACCATGTGGAGCTCTATGGCTAAGCTTCAATTAAGACAGAAATCCCCACCTACTCCATGGCAAACTGTAAGATAGATAGGAAATGATGGTGACATGGTTTGTGTGGGAACTTTCAGGGCTGTCTATTCCTAAGTGATGTGGGTGTTCAATTAATTTCAAGTAATGAAATTTGACCAGAATCTCAAAATAAGTAAGTTATGTTGTACAACTAAACTATCATTAAAGAAATGACATTTTTATTATCTTTTTCCACAGAAGTGTTTTCTCTATGGTGTCAGACAATTTCTAAATTTCCTACCCTTAGCAAACATTATGTTAAGGAGGTACAGAGTTCTTGTACTAATTACGCATACTGCAATATATTTTAAATTATTTAATAATTATTCTTAGTAGGTTAATATTTTTGGTAATTAATGTAATTACTTATAGAAACTATTGATATTAGTTTACTTAGGCAGAATGGCCCCCCAAATATGTCCATGCCCTAATTCCTAGAACTTGTGAGTATATTTTATTATACGGCAACTGAAGTTTACAGAGGTTAACAGGGGAAGATTATTCTCAAATACCTAAGTGGGCCCATTCTAATCACATGGCTCTTAAAAGCTGAGAGACCTTTCTTTAGCTGGAGTCAGAGAGATGTAGCAGGAGAAATCAGACAGATTAGGAGCTGAGAGGGACTGGACCTGCTGTTGGTGGAGGGGGGAGCCATATGAAAGTATAAGAAGGGCCCTAAACGGTTTGGCTCAGTGGATAGAGCGTTGGCCTGCGGACTGAAGGGTCCCAGGTTCGATTCCGGTCAAGGGCATGTAGCCTGGTTGTGGGCACATACCCAGTAGGGAGTGTGCAGGAGGCAGCTGATCGATGTTTCTCTCTCATCGATG
This sequence comes from Plecotus auritus, assembly GCF_963455305.1. Taxonomy (NCBI): domain Eukaryota; kingdom Metazoa; phylum Chordata; class Mammalia; order Chiroptera; family Vespertilionidae; genus Plecotus; species Plecotus auritus. The sequence continues at coordinate 177,678,202 of NC_137775.1, read as the reverse complement.
TTTCTAACTCTCTATCCTCTCCCTTCCTCTCTGTAAAAAATCAATAAAATATATATATATTAGCCAAAACCGGTTTGGCTCAGTGGATAGAGCGTCAGCCTGCGGACTGAAGGGTCACAGGTTCGATTCCGGTCAGGGGCATGTAACTTGGTTGCGGGCACATCCCCAGTAGGAGGTGTGCAGGAGGCAGCTGATCGATGTTTCTCTCTCATCGATGTTTCTAACTATCTATCCCTCTTCCTTCCTCTCTATTAAAAATCAATAAAATATATTTAAAAAAAAATATATATATATATATATTAAAAAAAAAGAAAAGTATAAGAAGGAATGTTAGCAGCCTCCAGAACAAACCCACCAGCCCCCCGCTGACAGCCAGCAAGGAAACAGGGACCCCCATCCTACAACAACAAAAGCTGAATTTGCCTGATAGTGTGAATGATTTTGGAAACAAATTCTTCCCCTGAGCCTTCTTTAAGGAGCACATCCCAGCTGACACCTTGATTTTGACTGTGAGATGCTAGCTAAGCAGACACAGGCAGAACTTACTCGAACTTCCGACATAAAGAAACTGATACAATAAATGTGTGTAGTTTTAGGCTATTAAATTTGCAGTATTTTGTTATAGCAACAACAGAAAACTGATAGTTATATAAAATATAACTAGTAAGTTATATAAAATATAACTTGAAAAATTAAATTTTAGCTGACATTTAGTTCAAGATCTGTGAAAAATCTTCATTACAAAAACACAAAGCATGTGAGGGACAAATTCAAAATTTTGTTTCTCTAAGACAGCAGTTTGCAACTGGTATTTCATGGCACACTATTTAGTCAGGGGCACTGATCTCTTTTTTCATATATATATATATATATATATATATATATATATATATATATATTTTTTTTTTTTTTTTTTTTTTAAAGACAACAGCCAACACAGTAGCCATCCAGCATGAAAAAAATCCAAATTATACCTTTTTTTTTTTGGTCAGATTGGCAGAAAATATATTTTTTGGTGTGCTGCATTATTTTATTTTATTTTTTTATTTTTATTTTTTTAATATATTTTACTGATTTTTTTACAGAGAGGAAGGGAGAGGGATAGAGAGTTAGAAACATCGATGAGAGAGAGAAACATCGATCAGCTGCCTCCTGCACACCCCCTGTTGGGGACATGCCCGCAACCCAGGTACATGCCCTTGACCGGAATCGAACCTGGGACCTTTCAGTCCGCAGGCTGACGCTCTATCCACTGAGCCAAACTGGTTTCGGCATGCTGCATAATTTTAGTAATTAGTTTATCTGTGCCATGAGATGAAAAGGGTTGAAAAATGCTTCTCTAAGAAAATCTCAAAAACATAATCCTAACAATTTTGGTTTAATAAACTGACTTCAGAAAACACATTTGTTTCTTTGCCTAGATTACTAAGAGAATGCCATGCTGTATTGCATGATCATTAAAATATAGTAGAGTCTTTTAAGATAATTTAAGTAGAAAATTCATATTTAGAAACATTAGATGATTTCTTAACATGATATCTTAACAGTACTTTTTCTCAGAAAACATTTGCTTAGTTTTCTAATGGAATTGTAGATTTGAGGGATGAATGAAATAAATCAGATCTTTTAAGCCTTATTCACTGGAAGTTAACCATTAAGAGACAATTATAGCTGTCACAGTTCTGCCTATAACCTGGTTTTTAAAATGTTACCCTCAAACCTAAGCTAATACAATGTATAAAACATTTTATGAATTATTAATGTTATTTCTAAATTTGTCTTTTAATAACATACTTCCATATTTATATATTAAAATTAATTTCAGGGGCAAACTAGGGAACTGTATTAGTTTCCTGGGGCTTCTGTAAGAAAATACCACAAACTGGGTGGCTTAAAACAATAGATATTTATTCTCTCACAGTTCTCTCTTTTGGAGGTAGATGTCCAAAGTCAAGGTATCAATCAGTAGGCAGTGTTCCCATCAGAGGCTCTAGAGAAGCATCCTTTGCTTGCTTCATCCTAGCCTTCTGGTAATGTCTGGCAATCCTTGGCACTCATTGGTTTGAAGCTGCATCTCTCCATTCATTGACTTGAAGCTGCATCTCTCCAATCTGCCTCTGTCTTCACACAGCCTTTCCCTGTATCTCTGTGTCTTCCCCCTTTTTATATGGTCATCAGTCATTGGCTTGAAGGCTCATTAGGTCCTAAAATCTAGGCATAGTATCACTTCATCTTTCCAAATAAAGCCACATTCCGATACCAGGGTTAAGACTTTTACAGAAATCATTTTTTTATTTGTTCTAAGAAACCATTATTCAAACTAAGAGACTTGAAGTCCCTGGATTCCTCCAACCCTCCCCTCCAATATCTCAACCCACCAGTCCCTACTGAATACTCTTACTTACCCAGCCTAGAATATCTAAACTAATCTTCTCATGAGTACACTCTACTCTATTATTACCTGTGGTAAAAGTAAATTAAAAGGGGAAGGGATGATCATTTGAGTGAAGTAATGTGGCTTAAATTTTCTTGAAGTAAATAACTAAGAGTAGGTGAGGCTGAGTGGAAGTTACAAAGGAAATAAGACTTAAGAAGTTTTAGGTAATTACTAAAGCTGACAAAAAAGAGTAAGATTAATAGACTGTTCTGAGAGACTGGTTGAAATATAAGTCCATGAATTTATAGGAACATTAATTTGCATAATGAGTAATTTTTTTATTTCCTCCTTCAGCAATGATCTAGCGGCTAGATTCTAGCCAAATATAGAAGCCCTTTTGTCATTTCATTATTAATGTCTTTTTAAAAAGCTATCTTACCTATAGATGATAGTTAAAAGCTAATAGTTTTAACTATTAACTATCATCTATAAGACCAAATCAAGATCCAGACTTCTCAACTCAATTGTGAACCTGACATCTCCTAAATATGCCATAGGCAGCATCATTCAATATAACATAAACAGAACTTATCAACTCTTTCTAATCCATATAATTCTTCAGAAATAAAGAGGAAAACAAAATCCAAAGGCATGAAAGAGGTAATGCCAATAAAGATGATGACCTCCAAATATTCACTCCTCTATGAAAAGAATCACAAAACTAAACAAAACTATCAAAACCAACCCCTTCTGACTCTGGAAATTAAATAAGGTTTGCAATAACTCAGGGAGTGTTTTTTAAAGGAAAATGGCTGAATCTTGCTTGACTAGAACAGAAAGCTTTGTGGTGTTTTAATTTGCGTAACTCTATTTTCTACTCCCCAGCAGCTTGGGAGCCACCAGAGGGAACAGAACAGAACGTAGCTCCTTCAAATTCTCACTCCCAAAGAATGATCATTACCTGATCCGCCTGGTGGTTCTTTGGAAGACCCCACGTAAAAGACTTGCATTTAACTGACTTGGAGGTAGCCCAATGTGAAAGTTCTTATTCAGGGTAGAGACAGGCATGTGTTTGTTTAAACCAGTTACAGGCAAATGTTTTTAACTTCATGATGACAGAGGCAATGAATAATATTTAGGACACGCAATAAATAAACTAAACAACAAGCTTAAAAGCAAAAGCTGGGAGATAAGGTATTCATAGGAGTACTGAAAAGTTCTGACATATTCCCTGGAATCTAGAAGGCTACATACATGCTTAGGGCAGCATAGGCCCAAAAAGACCAAACTTTCACCTGTGCCTAACCTTTGAGGCTCTGCATAAGCCAGTGGTTCTCAACCTTTCTGATGCCGCGACCCTTTAATACAGTTCCTCATGTTGTGGTGACCCCCAACCATAAAATTATTTTCGTTGCTACTTTGTAACTGTAATTTTGCTACTGTTATGAATCGTAATGTAAATATCTGTGTTTTCCGATGGTCTTAGGCTCTACAGCAGCGGTTCTTAACCTGTGGGTCGCAACCCAACCCACAGGTTGAGAACTGCTAGCAGGGTCGCCTAAGACCATCGGAAAACACAGATATTTACATTACGATTCATAACAGTAGCAAAATTACAGTTACGAAGTAGCAACGAAAATCATTTTATGGTTGGGGGTCACCACAACATGAGGAACTGTATTAAAGGGTCGCGGCATCAGAAAGGTTGAGAACCACTGGCATAAGCAGAAAGTGAACACTAAGACAGAGTTGTCAACTGTCTGGTTGAGGGCTAAATGGTGCCCCAACATTCACACAGAGCCCCACAGCAACGAAAATATTTATTGGTCTCAGGTATTTAAAGAAAGAGTATTTGAAGAAATGATATTTAAAAACTTATGAAATTTGATGAAAAACACTAACATACACATCCAAGAAGTTCTATCACCTCCAAGTAGATTAAATGCAAAGAGATTCATAGGGAGACACATAATAATAAAAATGTTTAAAGTAAAACACAAAGAGAGAATCTAGAGAGATTCTCTAGAGAAGTGACATCACCTACAAGGGATTATGGATAAGAATAACTGCTGATTTTTCATCATAGATCATGGAAGCCAGAAACCGGTGGGATAATATATTCAAAGAGATTGAAGGAAAAAACCTGTCAACTAAGAATTCTATATACAGCAAAAACTATCTTTCAGAAATAAGAAATTAAGATATTCCCAGTTGAATAAAAACAAAAACATTTCCCACAGCAGACTGCATCTATAAGAAATACCAAAAAGAATCCTTCAGGCTAAAACAAAAAGGTGATGGTAACTTAAATCCATATGAAGAAATAAAGAACACCAAGTAAGGTAGTCTATAGTTAAACATGAAAGTCAGTATAAATGAATTTCTGATTTATAACTCATTTGGTCTCCTATCTGGTTTAAAACACAACTGTACAAAGCAATCATTATAACCTTGTGTTGATGGGTACACAATGTACAAAGATGTAACTGGTGAAAGTAACAGCAGATGGAAAGGTAGAGCTATATAAGAAAAAAATTTGTGTATACTATTGAAATAAAATTGGTATTAATCCAAACTAAACTGTTATAAAGTGTAAATTATAATCCCCAAGGCAGGCAACCACTAAGAAACTAAAGATGGAGCTATTATTCTGGATAATTGAGTCAATTTTCTGAATGGTAAGAAAACAAAAACTAATAAAAAATCACCAATAATCTTAATTCAACTCTGTTTTCATCTACTTAGATACCAAAAAACAAACAAACAAAAAAAGCCACAGAGAATTGGAATTCATCTTGCTAAAATAAAATATAAGCAAATGAAATAAATTCCAGATCATATAATTATGCTGATGAAGTTGACGAAAGGTAGAATATGAGTTAAAAATTTTTAAACATCTTCCATATAACTGTTGAAGTGAATTCTATTTAATGTCCATTATTTCCAATATGATAGCTAATTATCATTAAAATTTTCATGTAAGCACTGAAAAAATAAGTAGGAAATACAAGTCCAAAAAGAAACCAACTAACCTGTATGGGTTCTTCTATGTCTCTGAAGCTCATCACTCCTTGTGAATCTTTTACCACAAAACATCCAGTTGCACACAAAAGGCCTTTCTCCAGTATGCCAGCGAAGATGTGCTCGTAAGTGAGATGTTTTGCCATAAACTTTTCCACATCCTTCAATATGACAGATGTGCTGTTTCTTTTTTCCGGGTTCATTACTGCCTCTAACAGAAACAAAAACCAAACATAATTACACTCCCAAACACCAAGCTTATAATTATGGAAAAGTAAAAGGGAATCAAAGTAATTAAATCATGCTTTGCTGCTCTAGCCTGTTTGGCTCAGCGGATAGAGCATCAGCTTGTGGACTGAAGGGTCCCAGGTTCAATTCTGATCAAGGGCATGTAACCCAGTTGCAGGCTCAATCCCCAAGGTACTCCCTTCTTCTTCCACCCAATCCCAACTCCTGAGATTGCCTTGGATAGGACAAGATGAAAACATTGGGGTTTAGATCGCCCTTGACCCAACTCACCTGTAGTTCCTAAATCAGAAGTCCCAAGCCATGAGATGCAAGCCAAGAAAACCTGACGTTACTGATGCCCCCCTGCCAACAAGCACTCAGCTCCTAGAGCAAGGATGCCACTGAGAGAAAGGTGCCACTGTCTCAACCCCCACCATGACACAAAGATTTTGGCCAGAGGGAAAGCATACCATAAAAAGAGAGCTCCAAATACCCCCACCCCTGCCCCAAATTGACTTCATTTGCAGCAGAGTGTGGAGAAGTTTGAGTCTCGAGGAGTTCTTAAAAGCAATGGAGATTATTGCAAAAGGCAACTGGGAACAGACTAATAGATTCATTGGAGAACTAGGATGAACTGTAGACTGGCTTAGATTGTTAGACAGAAGCCAGAAAAAAGACAGCTGGGAGGAGCCCTCCAGAGTCAGAATAAATCTCAAACACAGACCTAGTGAGTGACCTAGCACTTAAAGGAATTTGATTGGATCAGACTGTGGAGAAATATATGCTCCAGGGCATTGTTGAATACAACAGAGCAATCAACTGGCAATTAGTTGAACTTAATAGCTGGGTGTGGTCAGGGAAAAAAGACAATCAACAGATCCCTGCCAAAACTACTGTCATCCCAGAGTCACCATCAGAATACCCTACTCAAGTCTGCATCCACTGAGGAGGGTCTCTAAAACAGCGGTTGCCTACCAGTGAGGTCCAAAAGGTTGGCGACCACTGCTCTAAAAGAATCCAGCCAGTCCCTAAATAAATAAGCAAACAATAACAAGTTGGGGGGAGGCTGAGGGCAGGGACAGTAAGAGTTGCTACAATATACTGTGTTTCCCTGAAAATAAGACATCCTCCGAAAATAAGACCTACTTACAGGTTTCCTTCTGAGTGAAATATAAGGCATCCCCCGAAAATAAGGCCCCCAGGCTCTGTCTCAGAATGAAAATTAATTTACCGTAAACTGGTCGCTAGGGCCGCCCCGACTGGCGTCTAGCAACCAGTGACGTTATGCGGAGTCTTGATGTCACTGCTGTGTGGAGGCGGAGCGGAGGTCGGAGTGAGCGGTGAGCGCGGGGCAGGAGAGAGGAGGAGACTTTCGCAGATGTGTGTAGAAGAACAGGAGGATTAGAGCGGATGGAACGCGGCGAAGGTGGTGAGTGCTGGTCTGTCTCTGGTGACACTACCTGATGCTCTCGGCCGCCTTCATGATGACTGAAGGTTCTCAGTCAGTGGCAGACCCTGCTCCAGCCCAGATCCAGGCCCCAGCAAGCCCAGTGACAGTCCCCAGGCAGGCCCCAGGGGGTAAATGTCTGATAAAGGGGTAGGGGGGATGTCTGGTGAAGGTGTTCAGTGGCACAGGGGTGGGGGGAGGAAGGTCACTTAAAATGACACAGGAGGATCAAAGGGGACAATCAAAATGACACCGGAGGATCAAAAGGGGTTACTAAAATGGTAATCCCCCCTCTGATTCTCCTGTGCCATTTCGATTCCCTCCTCTGATCCCCCCTGTGTCATTTTGAGTGACCCCCCTCCCCCACCTTGATACCCCAATTCCTTTTTTTTTTACCCCTAGAAATGAGCGCAAAAAGAAAAAGCTACTCCGTGGAGTACAAGAAAGGAATCGTGGAAGACTCTTGGGGCCAAAATCTTACTGCTTTCTGCAAAGAGAAGATGTTGAGTATCCAATTGGTCTGAAAATGGCGAGCAGAGTATGGTAACCTCATTGAACAAGTGGACAAGGGAAATGCTAAAAAGCGCCAAGTGTGGATCAGGTCGGCAACCATTATTTTCCGAGCTGGAAGACCTGATCTGTGAATGGGTTGTTGACAGGAGAGCAAAGGCTTTGGTTGTGAATAGGGCTCAGATTCAAGAATTTGCCCTTGCAATGGCACCACAGTTTGACATAGCCCCCAAAGACTTCAAAGCATCACAACACTGGCTGGATAATTTCCTTCAGTGAAGTGAACTGTCTTTAAGAAGATCTACAACATTGTTTAGGTTGGAAGATACTCAAGTTATTAAGCGAGCACTTGCATTCAAGTCCTTTATTGATGATGCTGACTTCTCTAAATACAATCTTTCCAACATGATTGCTATGGATGAAACTGCAGTGTTTATGGGCCAATCATCTCAAACAATTGAACAGCGGGGTGCCTCCTTAGCGTACATTCCCTCCACTGCTTACGAAAGTGCACGTGTTTCCTGTATTTTGGCAATTCGTCTGGATGGCACTAAAATCCCACCTTTAATCATTTCTAAGGACAAGAAGGAAAAGATTGAACGTGTTTTGGGCATTTTTATTCCTGAAACTGAAAAAGCCTGGGCCACACAAGCAGTTATAAGGAAGTGGGTCGATTTAATGCTGCTGCTTGTTATGCGAGGGAGCCAAAGAGGTCTGCTAGTCTGGGATGCAGCCAGCACTCACCGCGCTAAAGACATGAAGACATTTCTTCACAAAAGAAAAATAGATCAGATAATGATTCCCGCAGGAATGACGGCCTATCTCCAAACTCTTGATATTGCAATAAACAAGCCATTCAAAGACAATTTTCGCATGGAAATTAATGACTACATTGAAAATAGAATGGAGAGAAATCAGCGTGGAAACTTTGTGAAACCTAAACTGCAAGAAGTTGTGACTTGGGTGAAGAATTCATGGGAGAAAATCACTGACAGTTGCATTGCAAATGCACTGCGAGCAGGCTACCTTGGCAAGAAGTACTCATTTAAAGACAGTGCTATTGCTAAACATGAGAGATTTGGTCCACTGATTCTGAAAGAAATGGAGTCACAAGAAATTCACCAGGAAATTCAGGAATTGGATTGTTATGATGATGTTCCAGAAGATGATGACATGATTGTCATTGAATAAATGAGTCAATTCTTGATACTGTAGGATTCACAGTTTGTCTGGTTTGTGTTGACAACTACCGTACTACTGTACCGTATACAGGTAATAAATTTCCTTTATTTTCATTTAACAATAAATGTGTACAGTATTCTTCTTCATGGAAAAATAAGACATCCCCTGAAAATAAGACCTAGCGTGTCTTTGGGGGCAAAATTAATATAAGACACTGTCTTATTTTCGGGGAAACACAGTATTACCTAAACTATCTAGTTTCCAACAAAAAATTATGAGATATGCAAAAAAAACCCAAAAACACAAAATAAGAAAGTATGACCCATACACCAGAAACAAACAAAAAAAATAGGGAAGAGAAACTTCCTGTGAAAAGCAATCAGATTTAATGAAACTTCAAAGTAGCAATTATAAATATGTTGAAAGAACTAAAGGACACCATGATTAAAGAAGCATAATGACAATGTCACATCAAATAGAGAACACTGATAAACAGAAATGATTCAAGAAAAAATCAATTAGAAATTCTAGAAATGAAAATTACAACTGAAATGAAAAATTTGCTAGAGGTACTTAAGAGAAGGAAGAAAATTGAGAAGTAGAACATAGATCAACAGAAATTATGCAATCCAAAAACAGACAAGAAAAAGAACAAAGAAAAATTAACAGTGTCACAGAAATGTGGGACACCAACATACAGTAGGGGTGGGCAGAACAGGGGGTGGACAGGGTGGACAGAAGGGGCAGGGGTGGGGAGAGGAGAGAGTAGAGTAGAAAAAATGTTCTAAGAAATAATGGCTGAAAAGTTATTGAAAAACATTAATCTACATATGCAGGAAGCTCAACAAACACCAAGTACGATAAATGCAGAGATCCACAAATAGATATTTATACCGAAATCTTGAAACCCAACTCTAAGGACAAAAATCTTGAAAGCAGCAACAGAAAAATGACTCATCATTTACAAGGGGACCCCACTAAGATTAAAGGCTGATTTCTCAACAGAAACAAGTTTAGATAGCAGTAGGAAAACATATTCAGAGTGTTCAAAGAAAACTCAAACAAGAATCTTATATCCAGTAAAGCTATCTTTCAAAAATAAAGGTGAAATAAAGATATTCCCAGATAAACAAAAACTGACAGAATTTGCAAGCTAGCAGACCTGTTGTGCAAAAAATACTAAAGAAAGTTGTTCAAGCTGAAAGCAAATGAACCCAAAAAGTAATTATATTGCACACAAAGAGCACCAGCAATGGTAATTATGTAATTACAGAGGACAATATAACTGCATATTTCTTCTTACCTAATTTCAAAAGCAATTTTATAAATAATATGTATAAAATGTATTATCAAACCTACAACATTATAGAAATGCAATATCTGTAATATATTTGCCAAAAAGAAAATAAAGCACAAAGGAGGTGGATGAGAGGAAAGCTGTACTGGGCTAAGAAAATGACCCCAGATGGAAACTCAAGTCCACAGAAACAAATACAGTGAATTAGAAGTGATACAGTTAACATAGCAAAAGCTATACATACTTGCTTGCCTTCTCTCCACTTCTTTAAATGAAGTTATATAAAGTAATAATTATAACAATGTATTGTTGAGTTTGTAGCATTTATACTATGTGTAAGAATTAATACCACAAAAAGAAGCAAAGGAATAGACTTATATAGGAGTAACTTTTGTATAACTCACTGGAATTAAGTTACTATAAATGTTAAACTGATTATGATATCTATGGTAAAGCCTAGAACTGCCATTAAAAAAGTAACTCAAAAAATAATATAATGAAAAAAATCATTAATGAAATTAAAGTACAAAATTACAAGTTAAAATGCTATATTACATTCACTTAATGTAAAAGAAGTAAAGGAGGAATAGAGGAACAAAACAAGGCAAGGTATATGGAAAATAAAAAGTAAAATGGCAGTCAGTTCAACTATGTCAGTAACATCAAATGTGAATGTATTATACAATCCAATCAAAAGGCAGATTTTTGTCAGATGGGATTAAAAAAATGGAAACAACTATATGCTTGCTGTCTACAGGTGACACACTTTACATTCAAAGATACAGAGGTTGAAGGTAGAACGATGGAAATAGATATGCCAACAACAACTCAAGATAGCTGGAGTGACAATACTAACGTCAGACAATAAAAACTTTAAAATAAAAGAGGAAGATTTGTTAAAGATAAATGGGTCAATCTATCAAGAAGATATAACAATTATAAACATACATGCACTTAAACCAGAGAGTAACAAGAGTGTACCAAAAGAGATGAAGTGAAAACTAACAGAAATTGAGAAATAAACAATTCAACAATGGTTGGAGATTTCAAGCTCTATTTTCAATGATATGTTCATAAAATGAGAACAATTATATGCTAATTGCTTAAATAACAGATGAGGTGGACAAATTCCTAGAAAGACACAAAGTACCAAAACTGACTCAAACAAATAATCAATGAGAAAACACACACATACCAAATAATTAGAAGTAAAAAACACACACATACAGACTGAATTAGAAGTAAAAAAAAAAAAGTACCCATAAAAAAAGCCCAGGGCCAGACAGCTTCACCAGTGAATTTCATAAAACACTTAGAGAATTACCACCAATTCTTCAACAAACTCCTTCAAAAATAAAACTGGAGATGAAGGAACACTTAGCAAATCATTCTATGAAAGCAAAAACATTCATTATAAGAAAACTACATATTAAAATACCAACGGCATATTTCACAGACCTAGAATGAACTCTCCAAAAATTCATCTGGAATAAAAAAAGACCCCGAATAGCTGCAGGAATCCTGAGAAAGAAGAACAAAATAGGTGGGATCTCAATACCAGATATCAAGCTGTATTACAAAGCCACTGTTCTCAAAACAGCCTGGTACTGGCACAAGAACAGACATATAGATCAATGGAATAGAATAGAGAACCCAGAAATCGACCCAAACCAATATGCCCAATTAATATTCGACAAAGGAGGCAGGGACATACAATGGAATCAAGACAGTCTCTTCAATAAATGGTGTTGGGAAAATTGGACAGATACATGCAAAAAAATGAAACTAGACCACCAACTTACACCATACACAAAAATAAACTCAAATGGATAAAGGACTTAAACATAAGACGGGAAACCATAAAAATACTAGAGGAATCCACAGGCAGCAAAATCTCAGACATATGCCGAAGGAACTTCTTCACTGATACTGCTCCTAGGGCAATCCTATATAATAAAAGAGTAATATGCAAATTAACCATCACTCCGCTACACCCACAAGCCACGCCCACCAGCCACGGCCACCAGCCAATCAGGAGCAAATATGCAAATAAACCCAACCAAGATGGCTACAGCCAGAGAGAGCAGGAGGGAGGCTTGGGTTTCCCCCGCAATGGAGGAAGCCAAGCTTTCCACCTGCCCTTGCTGGCCTAGGCCTCCACTCAAGGCTACGAAGTTTCAATGATAGAAGATACATAAAACCAAACAGAAATGGTGGCAGCCACGGAGCTGGAAAGAGCAGGAGGCTAGGGTTGCCCCCGGTGATGGAAGCCAAGGAAGCCAAGCTTTCCGCACACCCTGGCTGGCCCAGGCCTCCGCTTAAGGCTACAAAGTTTCAAATATAGAAGATACATAAATCCCCCCAAAAATGACTGCCGCCACAGAGCAAGCAGAAGGCTTGGCTCCGCTCTAGGCTACAAAGTTTCAACTGTAGAAGATAAATAAACCCCAGATACCAGGGCCTCCGCTTGGGTCGCCAGGGGTCGTGGCCGGCCTGCAAACCACCACAGGCCCCTTGCCCAGGCCGCCCCACGCCCCAAGGGAACCCCAACCCTGATCTGGGACACCCTTCAGGGCAAACCAGCTGGCCCCCACCCGTGCACCAGGCCTCTATCCTATCTAATAAAAGAGTAATATGCAGATTGACCATCACTTCAACACACAAGATGACTGCCCCCATGTGGTCAAAGATCCTGCCCCCATGTGGCCAGCAAGGAAGGGCAGTTGGGAGGGACCAGGCCTGCAAGGGAGGGCAGTTGGGAGGAACCAAGCCTACAAGGGAGGGCAGTTGGGGGCGATCAAGCCTGCAGGGGAGGGCAGTTAGGGGTGACCAAGCTGGCAGAGGAGGGAAGTTGGGGGCGACCAGGCCTGCAGGGAAAGGCAGTTGGGAGGGACCCAGGCCTGCAGGGAAAGGCAGTTGGGAGGGACCCAGGCCTGCAGGGGAGAGCAGTTAGGGGGGACCAGACCTGCAGGGGAGGGCAGTTGGGGGGGAGACCCAGGCCTGCAGGGGAGGGCAGTTGGGGGGGGGAGACCCAGGCCTGCAGGGGAGAGCAGTTGGGGGTGACCAGGCCTGCAGGGGAGAGCAGTTGGGGGTGACCAGGCCTGCAGGGGAGGGCAGTTAGGGGTGACGAGGCCTGCAGCGGAGGGCAGTTAGGGGTGACCAGGCCTGCAGGGGAGGGCAGTTAGGGGCAAACAGGCTGGCAGGGGAGTGGTTAGGGGGTGATCAGGCTGGCAGGCAGAAGCGGTTAGGGGCAATCAGGAAGGCAGGAAGGCAAGCAGTTGGGAGCCAGCAGTCCTGGATTGTGAGAGTGATGTCCGACTGCCCGTTTAGGCCCGATCCTATTGGGTTTGGGCCTAAACGGGCAGTCGGACATCCCTTAAGGGGTCCCAGATTGGAGAGGGTGCAGGCTGGGCTGAGGGACACTCCCTCCCCCATGCACGAATTTCATGCACCGGGCCTCTAGTGGAAAATAAAGAGAAAATAAACAAATGGGACTACATTAAAATAAAAAGCTTTTGCACAGCAAAAGAAACCATCAACAAAACAACAAGAAAGATCACTGCATGGGAGAACATATTTGCCAATGTTATCACTGATAAGGGTTTAATCTCCAACATCTACAGGGAACTCCTACAACTCAACAAAAGGAAGATAAACAATCCAATCAAGAAATGGGCAACAGACCTAAATAGAAACTTTTCAAAAGAAGACAGAAGGAAGGCCAAGAGACATATGAAAACATGCTCAAAGTCACCAATTATCCGAGAGATGCAAATCAAAACGACAATGCGGTACCATCTCACACCTGTCAGAATGGCTATCATCAACAAATCAATAAACGACAAATGTTGGAGAGGATGCGGAGAAAAAGGAACCCTCATGCACTGCTGGTGGGAATGCAGACTGGTGCAGCCACTGTGGAGAACAGTATGGAGTTTCCTCAAAAAACTAAAAATGGAACTCCCATTTGACCCAGTAATCCCACTCCTAGGAATATATCCTAAGAAACTAGAAATACCAATCAGAAAGGATATATGCACCCTTATGTTCATAGCAGCACAATTTACCATAGCTAAGATTTGGAAACAGCCTACGTGCCCATCAGCAGATGAGTGGATTAAAAAACTGTAGTACATCTACACAATGGAATACTACACTGTGCTAAAAAAGCAGGAATTCCTACCATTTGCAACAGCATGGATGGAACTGGAGAGCATTATGCTAAGTGAAATAAGCCAGTCAGAGAAAGATAAATATCACATGATCTCACTCATCTATAGGAAATAATGAACAACATAAACTAAAGATCCAAAACAGATCCAGAGACAGGGAAGCATCCAGGGGTCCTCAAACTTTATAAACAGGGGGCCAGTTCACTGTCCCTCAGACCGTTGGAGGGCCGGACTATAGTTTAAAAAAAAAAACTATGAACAAATTCCTATGCGCATTGCGGGCCTGGGACGAGTCGGCTGCTAAGCAGGACAGGCAGCGGCACCCTGCGGGCCGGATAAATGTCCTCGGCGGGCCGCATGTGGCCCACAGGCCGTAGTTTGAGGACCCCTGGATCAGACTGTCAAACCTCAGAGGGAAAGAAGGGGAGGGTGGGGGTAAGGGGGGAAGATCAACCAAAGGACTTGTATGCATGCATATAAGCCTAACCAGTGGACACAGACAACAGGGGGGTGAGGGCATAAGTGGGAAGGTAATGGGGAGATGAGGACAAATATGTAATATCTTAACCAATAATGAAATTAAAATGCAAAAAAAAGAGAGAAAACTACAGACCTACAGACCAATAATTCTCATGAACATAGATGCAAAAATCTTCAACAAAACACTAACAAACCAAATCCAGTAACATATAAAAATAATTATGAAACATGAGCAAGTTGGATTTAATCCTATGAATGTAAAAGTACTTTAATATCCAACAATCAATTACTGTAATATGTCATATTATAGAGTAAAAGACAAAAACTACATGATCAGCTCAACAGATACAGAAAAGCAATGGACAAAATCCAACACCCTTTCAAGATTAAAAAAACACACCACTCAATATAGTAGGAATAGAGCATGCTTTCTTAACTT
This sequence comes from Plecotus auritus, assembly GCF_963455305.1. Classification (NCBI taxonomy): domain Eukaryota; kingdom Metazoa; phylum Chordata; class Mammalia; order Chiroptera; family Vespertilionidae; genus Plecotus; species Plecotus auritus. Next base: position 177,663,049 of record NC_137775.1, on the reverse strand, counting down.
AAAGACATATTTGAAAAATTCAGAGCTAATACTATATTTAATGGCAAAAGACTGATGCTTTCCCCCTCAGATCAGGAACAAAACAATGATGTCCACTTTCTCCATTTCTATTCAACACTGTACTATAGGTTCTAGACAGGACAATTAGTTAAGAAAAAGAAACAAACGTCATCAAGAATGGAAAGGACAAAATCAAACTATCTCCATTGCAGATGACATGATCTTACATATGGAAAACTGAGGAATCCACTAAAAATATTACTAAAACTAATGAAAGAGTTTAGCCATGTTGCAGGACTCAAAATCAATATACAAAACAATTGTATTTCTATACATTTGCAACGAACAATCAAGAAAACAGTTCCATTTACATAAACATCAAAAGGAATAAAATACTTAGGAATAAATTTAACAAAAAAAGTACAAAACTTATACTCTGAAAACTATAAACCAATTTTGAAAGAAATTAGAAGATCTAAATAGAAAACCACATATCATTTGGATCAGAAGACTTAATACTATTAAGTTGGCAATATTCCCTAAATTGATCTAAAGATTCAATGCCACCATCATTAGAATCTCATCTTCCTTCTTTATATAAACTGACAAGCTGATTCTAAAAATTCACATATTCCAAGGGTCTCTATACAGCCAAAACAATACTGAAAACAAGTAACAAAGTCAGAACGCTCAAACTTCTGAATTTCAAGTTACTACAAAGCCAAAGTAATCAACACAGAGTGGTATTAATATAGAGACAGACATAGATCAATGAACAGAACTGAGAGTCCAGAAATAAACCTGTGTGTCTAGGGTCAATTGCTTTTTGACAAGGATGCTATGACCATTCAGTACATGAGGAAAGGATAGTCTTTTCAACAAATGGTGCTGAGTGAACCCTTACTTCATACCATATAAAAAATTTAACCTCAAAATGACCAAAGATCTAAATGCAAGAGCAAGAGCTGTAACACTCTCACAAGAAAACTAGAAATTTTTGTGACCTCAGATTTGGTAATGAATTCTTAGATACAACACCAAAAGCAGAAGCAACCAAAGAAAAGACTGAACTTCATTAAAATAAAAACTTTTGTGCTTCAAAGGACAATATCAAGGAAGTGAAAGGACAACTCACAGACTGGGAGAAAATGTTTACAAATCATGTATTTGATAAGGGATTTGTATCTAGAATATATAAAGAACCATTACAACTCAATAATAAAAAGAAATAAAATGAACAAAAGATAATAGGTATTTCTCCAAATATACACAAATTGCCACCAAGCACTGAAAACATACTATATGTCATTAGTCATCAGGGAAATACAAATCAAAACCACACTTAAATACCACGCCACACCCACTAGGTTAACTGTAATAAAAAAGTCAGATTATAACAAGTGTTGGCAATAATGTAGAGAAATCAAAACCCTCATTCAGTGCTGGTGGGAACATAAAATGATTTGGCCACACTGGAAAATGTTCTGACAGTTCTTCAAATGGTTAGACTAGAGTTACCATATGAACCAGTAATTCCATTCCTAGGCATATACCTAAAGAGAAATGAAAACATATGTCTACATAAAAAGTTGTATAAGAATTTTTACAGCAAAAAAAAAAAAAAAGAAAGAAAAGAATGTTTATAGCAGTAGAATAGCCAACAGGTGAAAAATGCCAAATGTCCATCAACTGATGAATGGATGATAAAATATTGTATATATAGTACATACAATGAAATATTATTTGTTCATTAAAAAGATTAAAGTGCTAATGCATGCTATAATACAAAAAAACTTTGAAAACATTAGGCTAAGTGAATAAAACCAGTCACAAAGACCATAGATTATGTGACTCATTATACGAATGTTCTGAATAGGCAAATCTATAAAGCTATAGTGGTTGCCTAGAGCTGGGAAGGGTGGGAATGAGGGCGGTAATGGCTAAAGAATACAGGGTTTCTTTTGGGGGTGACAAAAATGTTCTAAAATTAATTGTGGTGATGGATGTACTACATCCATCTGTGAGAATATTGAAAACTATTGAAATGTATACTTTAAATGACTTAATTATATGATATGTAAGTTTTATGTCAATAAAGTTATTTAAAGTTTTTACATGATAAATGAAAAAAATTAAACAATTGCAAAAAAGTGTAAGGTACAAGGTGCAGAGCTATTCCTAGAACAGCTCAATGTAATCCCCTTCATAACAACACTGTATCTCAACTCTGGACTACGAAGCTAGTGCTGTTCTAATGATCAAAGTACCCACCCAATGGCATGGCGTTAGCTATTTTATGCCTGCCAGAGAGGCAGAGTTGGTAACAGAGCATTTACCTTCCTTCTCCTTCCCTACAATTTGGACAGGAACAGGCAACTCTTCGAAGCCTCTTGCCAGGCTGTACCTCTTGATCAGAAGCTTGCTGGCCTTGCTGCAAATGCACTTGTGTGAGTTGGTCAGGACTAACAGCACCTATCGTTGCATTAGCAATTCCTCCAACTGCTACAGTTACAGGAGCTATTGTAGCTTGTTGGACCTTTACGCCATCTTGTCCTTGCTGCTGACCTAAAAATGGGGAGAAAAAAAGAGTATTATGTTTTCTAATTGAGAAAGGAAAACAATAATTTCAATGTAAACATTATAAAACTACCATATTTTTTCTAATAGGTATGTAAAGTACAAACAGCAAAGGGGCTAATGGTTTATACTATGCCAATGCTCCTAAAATAGAATATTTATACTTTAGGCTGCCTCTATAGCCTGTTGGTGGGACTATATACATAAATCATCTAACCCTCTTGTGGCTTAATTTCTCCATCTGTAAAATGAAGATAATAATACTTGCCACCTACCTACCTCACTGAAGTGCTGTGAGGATTCATGAGACATTATTTGAAAAGCACTTTGAGATCCTCAGATGAAAGATGCTATATAAATACAAAGCATTATTATTACCATTTCCACAGTAAGCAACATATCTCATTCACTCCAAGAAAATGAATGAAAAGTAACTAAAAAGATCAAGTTTTATAGACATTTTCTCATTCCTAAATACTTCAAATTAAGCAAATATCTCTTTATTGAAGTATTTTTAATTTATGCACATTGAGCTAAATACTTTTTTTTTAAATGCAAAAACACCTATGTTTATTACATACTGTTAGTACAATCATAACACAGACTTTTAGGACATTGACTCTGTTCACTCATTTTCTATAGCTTAGACTTCACCTCTCAAGTTAGCACATATACCAACTTGGCTTCTTCACTTAGTGAAAAACATAAATAATACATACTTTGGAAAAAATAGCTATTTACATGGCTTAAATTGATCCTTATGTGTACGTGAGTATGCTTTATAATTTTCCTTTCTTTTAAGACAGTCTATTTTCTCCCTATCAGGTGTGGGAATATAAATGGAAGTATATAAATGGAAGAAAACACCTATATATAAAGGAATGCTTCCACCTCAGAGAGCTGATGAGGATTAAAAAGTTAATTTTCACAAATCCCTTATCACAGTGTCCAGCACAAAATTGTTCATTACATGTTAGCTACTGTTACTATTGAATAAAATATGGTAGCAGAAATAAACATGTGAGTACTGAGTATAAAATAAAAGGGATTATTTTAAAGTGGCATATGTAGTACTTTAACCATGTTTTGGATTGGGACTATTGGCTATCTGGGTGTGCATGGGGTGGGGGTGAGACAAAGACATTTAGATAATCCCCTATCACACACAAAAGTAAAATGCAAACAGATTTATATTAAAAATAAAACATGCCAAAACCAAAAATCCTAAATGTAAAAAAACTAAAACAAAGCAGAACAAAAAATATTAGAAGAAAATACAGAAGAACCACAGGGTCTTTTAAACAAAATCCCAAAACAAAAACCAAAAGGAAATACTGATAAACTTGACCATTATCAGAATTTTGTATTTCTTAAAAGCATACAATTCCACCTATCAATCTTTAGATCATAATCTGTGGAGTAATCTTTATTCTTGATCCCTGCTGACTGCTCCTTCAAAATAGATCTAGGATCCAAGCATTTCTCCACCACTTCCAAGCCACCGTTTTCTCTTACTTGATTACTACAATAGTTTTCTAACTGGTCTCCTTGCCACCACTGTCCTCCTTCCTCTTTAAGTTTATTCTTTAAAAGACATTTTTCTATTTATTGATTTGAGAGAGAGGAATGGAGGAAGGGCAGAAGGAGGGGGACAGAGGAAAGGGCGGGGGGGGGGGGCAGAGAGAAACTTGACCTGCTGTTCTACTCATTCATGCATTCATTGGTTGATTCTTGTAAGTGCCCTGACTGGGGATCAAACTCACAACTTTGGTATATTGGGATGACACTTTAACCAACTGAGCTACCTGGCCAGGACTGTTAAGTTCATTCTTAACACAGTTCCCAGAAGATTTGTTCTAAAATGTAAGACACATCATGTCAGCTTTCTGCTTAAACCCAACAAGTTCAAAATGTGTTTTTTTGTTTGTTTTTACATATAGCCTAGGAAATAAGGTCATCTACTAGAACTGATCAGGAAAAACAAAAACTGTTTATTTCTGTAATAAAAACCTGCCATCAAGGGCTAGAGAGACTTCTTGTTAATCACAATTCTTAACCGAGCCTATTTAGGTTTATTTTTTTCCTCTACAGACTAAATTCAGTCTGTCTAAACAAATGTCTAAGGATCTTTGAAGATATATACAGGAAAGAATATATTTCTACATTGCCAATAAACACAGTATGCAGTAGACTTTGGTTTGCTTTATAATCTGACTTAAAACAAACAAGAAAGCTGTATATTCCTAAAAATCCTATATAATAAAAGGCTAATATGCAAATCAACTGGCAGAATGACTGGCCACTATGATCTGCACTGACCACCAGGGGGCAGACGCTCAATGCAGGAGCTGCCTCCCGGTGGTCAGTGCTCTCCCACAGGGGGAGCGCCACTCAGCCAGAAGATGGGCTCACGGCTGGCAAGTGCAGTGGTAGTGGCAGGACCCTCTCCCACCTTCGAGGCAGGCAGACATCCCCTGAGGGCTCCCGGACTGCGAGAGGGTGGAGGCCGGGCTGAGGGACCCCTCCCAGCGCACGAAATTTCGTGCACTGGGCCTCTAGTAAAAAGATAACCAGGTATATCTATGGCTAGGGAGATGGGGAGAAAAAATGGGAAGAGATGGTTAATGTGTCAAAATAAGGCTATGAAAATGTCCTAAAATTAGATCATAGTGATAGCTGTACAACTCTGTCAATATACTAAAAGCCACTGTAAACTCTAAATGGCTGTATTGTATGATATATGAATCATACCTCAATAAAGCTTTTTTTTAAAAGGTAACTATAAAAAATTTCTACTTTTGTTGGTTCTAAATCTCAACTAGTGGTTCTCAATAAGGTAATTTTGTCTTCCAGGGGAGAGTTGGCAATGTCTGAAAATATTTTTGATCATCAAAACTTGGGGAACTACTACTGTTCTTTAGTAGGCAGAGAGTAGGGATGCTGCTACACATCTTACAATGCACAGGACAGGCCCTCCCAATAAAGCCTTATCTGGCCTATAATGTCAACATTAAAAAGCCCTGCTTAAGCTGAATTTCCAAATAACTAATGATCATGGCTCTCATTTATTCATATAATTATAAATAACCTTAACTAATTTTGAAGTATATGAAAACTTATATGGTACATTTATATACCTATAAAAACTATAAACTACACGACTGTGAATTAACACCTTTACAAACATAGTAAAATATTTCTTTACCATATTCAAGAGATTTAACTATGTGTTTTTCTACAGAACCATAAACTGAAAATATTAATAACTGAATGCTCTCTGTACTTTTTAAAAAATATATTTTTATTGATTTCAGAGAGGAAAAGAAAGATATAAACACCAATGGTGAGAATCATGGATCGGCTGCTTCCTGCACACCCACCACTGGGGATCAAGCCTGCAACCCCGGCATGTGCCCTGACTGGGAATTGAACCATAACTTCCTGGGTCATAGGTCAACGCTCAACCACTGAGCAACACCCGCCGGGCTCACCGCACTTCTTAAATGAAGGTGACCATATTAGCCAATGACTTCCAGAACTATTTACATAGCATTGGTCATGTTAATTTGTAAACCAATATTGAGTTACTGAGTAGGCACAACAGACAGTTTAGCAGTCTACAGATTAAACAGAGCTTTGGGGTCAGGTAGATCTGTCTTTGCATTCTAATTCTCTCTGCAGTTTCTTTGAGGACCTGAAAGTGATGGGTATTAGTTGAGATAACATATGTATGTAACACAGCACAGTATTTGGAATATGACAAATACTCAAGAGGAACGTTAACTCTAATACAAAGAAATTGCATAATTTATTAAGTATAAATACTTAATAAGAGCCATTCAGATTTCTACAAGTCTTAGATCTCTAGATGAGAATCTAGTGTATAAGTGAAATGTATTCATTCAACAAACATTTCCTGAGTACCTGCTATATAAGTTTGCTCAAAATCCACTTCATTGACATGGTTTGAAATGGCTGTAATTTAATTTGGAGATCTATCTATCTATCTATCTATCTATCTATCTATAATGCTTTTTAAAAAAGTAGTGCAGTCACCACAAGGATTAATTTTCCAAAAGTGTTATACCAAGATGTGAGGACAACACTAAAAAGCATCAGCATGTAAAACTGTTTCTGACAAGAAAGAACATTAAATAGATTAAAGTAGTCATTGCAAAAATAATGTTTCCCTAAAGAATTTTACATGTAGAATTGTAACACAGTTTAATTTTAAGATGCTCTTCTTGAGAAAATCTAATGACATTTTTAATATTCAATATAGAATTTAAGAAAAGTGAATAGTAAGAATAATCATTATTTATCTAGAACTATCATTTTTAAGACACTACTAGAAGGCAACAATATTCTAGTTATTAGAATAAACTCTACCATAGTGGATACAGCTTCCACTCCAAGAAAACTCATAATGACCACCATCAGGCACCATGTTAGGCCCTTTCACAGACTTCACACATAACCTGCTGACCTACCTCCTAATGCTCTGATCCCATGTTCAACAATTAATTTTGATTATTTGGTTTGTCAAATACTTTGATGCCAGGAATAGAAGACTAAGAGCATTCCAGTAATTGGAAAGATTTATGTCTTAGTTTATATTAAAAATAAAAAAACAACCAAAAAAGTATTCAGTCTCTTGTGAATCATGATTTTATAAATCAACTTGTCTTCAATTTGAACTTGAAAACCAGTTGCTAAATTTTCAAAGCTAGAAACTAAATCATAGATCTATTTTGATCCTATCAAAGAACACTTTGGAGAAGCCTACTTTAACACAAGAAAACTACCTAACCATGTTAAATACAAATATTATACATACACACTTCAATAATGCAATAAAAATATTTAATTTAAAAACAGGCTGACAACTTTCAAAGTTTATTTAAATAGTTTGCAAATTATGCAAAAATATACAAAACATGCATTGAGTCATTACAATTAAATGTGCCAGTATAAGAACTCTGAAAACACAGTGGTAGAAACTCCCAAATCAATGTCCCGGATATTGACTGGCAATATCCTAGTGCAGTGATCGGGTTTGCCGCTCTGTTGACTAATGAGTTTGCCGACCACTGCCCTAGTGTCCTGGGAAAGTTAACAGACCTCCATAAATGCTTAGTTTAAAAAATATGTATGACACTGGCTCTTGTAAGTATTAAAGTGTGTCTAAGTCATCGTTTTCTAGAGCCCATGTTCCACAAACAATCTTGTTAATGATAGAAATTTTTAATGACAGAAATATCTGATGTTAGTTTGTAATAAAAGTTCATATTTTCCTCCAAAATTATTGGGTTATAGAATATTACTTGGCAATTCTCAGAATTACAAATTAACGGGCACACAAATAAAAGGACTCAATTTGTATATATTTTTCCTCCTCCTAATTTGGGAGGTTGACACACAAACAAGCCAATGTATAAAGCAGCCCCAGTTTATGTATTCAGTGCAATTTACTACAATAAGCATTTATTGAGTGCCTCCCATAGGTTAGGAAGACACAATGAGTAAAGTAGGAATTGGGGAGAAAAGCTTAGTCAAAACAAAGACATACACTTCTCTCTGACTTCTAGTCATTTCTATTTATTCTGGCCTTTATCCAGATTAAGGGTCACTCTTCTCAATTCTTTGTTCATATAGGGAAAAGTTTGTGTTGTAGAAACTCTCCCCAGTAGGCAAACAACAGACCCCAGATGAATCGGAATACTTCCTTGAAACAGAATTGCAATAAAACAAACAAAAAAACACCTTTTAATTTTCCCACATTCCATTCATTCTTTAATGAAGCATACTCATTTAAAAGGGTGGTAAAAAAAAATCAAAGGAAAACCTGACTACTTCTATGTGGACTTTTAATACTTAGTTTTTTAAAATCTAAAGCTTATTCCAGTTATTTAGAGGTAAATGGAGTCACCATAGGTAGGGTTCAACTGATATGGCCTCTATCACAAACTTCATCCTACTTTGGGCTCTCTCGCTTCTTGAAAATAAAATGTATTGAAGTTTCAATAACCTGAAATGTCTACAACTTGAAATCTACGAAGGTTCTGAGGAAGGGAAAAGTGCATAATCCAATATGAGTTTTAGAAAAACTCTGGAATGTCAAGTATGTGACAGAAAAGCTTAGGGCAGAGAAGCCAGTTAAGAAGCTATTTGACCTTCTATGATGAGGCGCAGAAAAAGAATACTGACAATAGAAAGAAAAAACTGGATATAAGAATAATAATTATAATAAGTAGCTGCTGGCACTTAGTGAAAACTTTCTGTGTTATATGCACTGTGCAAAGCACTTTACATGTAGTATGCCACTAAAGTAACACGATTATTTCTACTGTATAGATGAGAACCCTCATATCTAGAGAAATGCTTGATTTAAGTGACAAAACCAAGAATTGAATTGAGGTCTAATTCCAAGGTTCAAGTATAAAACTATAAATGTTAAAATCCCAATTATAAAGATATAATTAGATAAGAATGCTGGTCTGGGTCACAAGGAGGACGATGAGCCATTGGCTGAGACAAAGGAATCCAGGAGGGGAAGCAGCTTTGGAAACAAAGATCAGTTCTACACTCAAGGTATTTCCTAATAAGCCCCAGCTCAATCTCTGCCATCAGTTAGAACTGCTCCACCTCCAAGAGGTAAGCTTGGCACTGCCTCTTCTCTGACCACTGTCATTTCACCTTCTGTCATTCCTCCTCCAAACACTTTTGAATGTCATCTTCATCAGCACCTTGTCTTCTAGCCTATTGACTGGAAACACATTCTCAATCCAGCAATCCTCTTCTGGCTTCAACTTCTGTCATATTTAGTGGTAATTCGCCTCAAAAAACAATCTGATTTCATCTCCTACTACTGCTTCAGAAACCATATTGTTTTCTCCTTAATCTCCATTCTGTTTCTCCAGTACTTCCCTCTCCACTATCTATATGTTTCTACTGAACCAATCTCCTTAGCTTCCTGTCCTCCATGTCCAACCTGTGCAATCTAAAATGTAAATCTGACCATGATATTACACTTCTTAAGGTCCCTTAAAGGGTCCCCATAGCTTTCAGGATAGCATTTAAATTTCTTATTATGGCAAGGGAAGAACCTCCACAACCTTGGCCCTTTGCCATCATGACCATAGCACATGAACTCTTGGTCTGATCACATGAAACTATCTGTAGTTCCCTGATCACATCATGCTATTACATGACTCTGACCTTTTGCCTGGAATATCCTTTCTTTGCCAACCTGGCTAATTTCTAGTCACTCTACCTGAGCTATCTGGTATCACCTCCTCAAGGAAACTTCCCTCACAAATTCCCTCATATGATTATATAGTATACTTCTATGTTCCCACAGAAGGCAGGTCCTTCTATTTAAGGCATTGTCACAGTATATCATAACTAACCTGACATCTAACCCCCAACAGCCTTGTTCCAATTATATATTTCCATACTCTTTAATGCCTTCTTCAGCATTGTGATGTAGATACTTAGCAGAGTACTTGGCAAATAATAGGCCCTCAATTGATATTTTCTAAATGAATGCACATAATCACAGTCTGCCTTTATCAGCCCCCAAGATACTGTCCTTTTCCTATTTTCATCAAACTCTTCCAAAATGTATTCTACATAGGCTTGGTCAGTATTTTTAGAACTAATTCATCAATTTAAATGCTTTCAGCTTTGCTGCAGCATTAAGCTTTATAAAGTTACACTGTCCTATAGAACTTTCAACAATAATAAAAATGTACTTTATCAGGGCTGTTTAATTCATAGCCTCTAGCCACATGTGGCTGTTAGTTATTAAAGTGTGGTTAGTACAAATGAAGAAATAAATTTTTAATATTAATTAATTTTACCTTAAACAGTCACATGTGGCTGGTGGCCTGTTCATACTGAACAGCACAGTTCTCAAGTCTTATTAAATGATTCAAACACTATATCCAATGACCTTTTCTTAACACTCACTTTCCAAGTCATCTTTTCAACATTCAATATTTTGAGATTCCTTTGTTGTTGACATACCACCCTGTTCTCTTCCTCTCTCTCTGACAGCTCTTTTCTTGACTGTACTTTCTCCTTTTGTTCTCCAAAAGTCTGAATATAACCCTAAGGCTAGTTGCACTTCAAATTCAAAACTGTCTCATCAATTCCACATACTGCCATAATTTCAACCATCAGCTCTATGCAAAAAACTTCACAACTAGAATGTCAACTCTGATCCCTCTTCTCAGATCCAATCTCCAAAAACAAAATGGGTATTTCCAATGGAATACTATTAACTCAAATTTAACAAATATCAAATTCAGATTCATCATCTTCTTTTACTCAATGTCATGTCTTTTTTTTTTTTTTAATCCTCACCTGTATTTTTTCCATTTGTTTTTTTTTTTAGACAGAGGAATGGGAAAGAGAGAAAGAGAAAGAGAGAAACCTTGATATAAGACACATTGATTGGTTGCCTCACCACAAGTGCCCCGACGGGGGGCCAGGGGATCGAACCTGCAACCCAGGTATGTGCCCTTGACTGGGAATCAAACCAGAGACCATTCATTGCATGGGCCGATGCTGTAACCACTAAAGGACACTGGCCAGGGCTCAATGTCATGTCTTTCAATGGTACAATCACTTTCATGGTCAAATAGGCTCATAGCCTAAACATTACCCTTAAATTATTTTCCCTCTCCATAGTCATGCATTGAATCCTGTCAATTGTTTTCTTAAAAGTTTCTTGAGCTGAAACCGGTTTGACTCAGTGGATAGAGCGTCGGCCTGCGGACTGAAGGGTCCCGGGTTCGATTCTGGGCAAGGGCATGTACCTTGGTTGTGGGCACATCCCCAGTAGGAGGTGTGCAGGAGGCAGCTGATGGATGTTTCTCTCTCATCGATGTTTCTAACTCTCTATCCCTCTCCCTTCCTCTCTGTAAAAAATCAATAAAATATATTTTTTAAAAAAATTTTCTTGAATCACACACTTCACATCCAAGTTCATATTTCCCATCACTGATATATGAACTAACTCTAATGGTCCCAAATTTACTTCCCTGTTTCTCCTATGTCTGCTAGATAATAAAACTAAAATAGCACTTTATAAATGAAACTTCCCTTCCCCTAACCCTCCAAAAAGACATTCACACACCTTCAATGACCAGTCTGTCACCTGTCCTTGTTCAGAATACTACCAACCTTGCCAACTTCATCTTCTACCATTTCCCTCAAAGTCTTCACTAACTTAAATGGTCTACCAATTATTTCTTAAACATGTAAAGCATATTCCAGCTTCCTCTATTTCACACCTATTGTTTCTTCAGTCTAGAATTCCTTCTTTCTCTGTTCATGTATTTTTGGGCTTTGTTTTCCTTCAACAATCAGTTCAAGTCCCCTCAGATTCAATGTAGCCTTTTATTTCTACCCTAGTTCTCAGTGACTCTTTCTAATTTTTAATTTCAATATCACTACCTTTACCATTCAGTTTGCTTTTGGTATGTGCCACTGTGCTTATAAGTAATATCGTTAAATTTTAATGAACATCTTGAATCAATTAAAATAGAAGCTTTTAGAAGGTAAGGACAGTGTCTTATAGCATCTTTATGTTCTAAAAACTTAGCTTTGTTCCTATACTTAGTAAGAACCTAAGAAATAATCACACAAAAAAGATGTATTTGAGAGGTTGCAAGTAATAAGAAAAAGAGAAAGTCAGGACCAAGGTCACTAACAACTAAATGGGTAAAATAGGAAATAAGAGGGGGAAAAACAATTTGACATGAGAGCAGAGAATATGGGCAAAGGCAATAACCGAATTAGGCACTAGTGTATTAACCATCTAAAAATAGCAAAATCTTATACAACCATCATCAAATGACTTTTTGGGGTTTTCTGTTTTATAGGCAGTTCATCGGAATAAGCAATGCTCAAAATAGATAGGTAAATCACAGGGTTTGTGTTTTACCTTTTATTCACCTACAATGGTATTTTTTTTTTTTAATGAAATCTGATATATTAAGGCAAGCTATTAGCTTGTGCAGGTGGGTATGAGAATTCCCAAAACCTTAAAATGATAGCATTAACTGCACAGAAGTTTATATCTGATCTGTCCAGCCCTGGAAATACAGAACTGGCATTCAGTGCTAGGAGGGATACAGTATGCCCTGTCAGTTCTTAGGGTCACAGCTTAAAATAGTTGCATAGTTTAGGGCCAACAGAGGCTGGTCCAACACAGCTAGGCTGCCATGGATCAGTCTAACTTCATAGATGACTATTTTAAGCTATATTTCTAAACAGCAAATAGAGCAACCAGGAAATACTAGCTTTCTACTTTCAAGTATAGGTGAACTAGACACAGATTTTCTCTAAAACAGTGGAGGAGATCATTCTAACCATATTAAGAACCATTCTACATCCTTCTACCAAGCAATCCAGACCCATCTTCAGTTGTACGAAATTCAGTTTTAATCATCTCTTTTTACTTCCAATTAAGATGAGGAGAGTATGAGCACACCTTTGGGGAAAAGAGAAAATTTTTTAAATTATATTGACTTTCTTGGACATAAATAACATCTGGCATATTTGGGGGCAGGAGATGATTAGAACATAGGCAAAGAAAAGGTTTTTTCACTTACATGAATTTACAATCAGATTAACTTATATATAAGGAATTTACAATCTGATGTATTTGATTTCCTTATAGTCAATATTATAATAGCTATGTATGGTGCTAGTTGGATACTAGAAATATGAGGGGGAACACTTTGTAAAGGATACAATTGTCTAACTACTATGCTGTACACCTGAAATTAATAAAAAGTAATATTGAATGTAAACTATAATTGAAAAAAAATTTAAAAACCTCATTTATAAAAATAAATCTTAAGAGACAGAAGAACTGCTCATGCATTTGATAGAAGAGACTAACATAAACCATTGAAAGACTTGTGCAGACAACGAAAAGAATAAACTTCACTGTAAAATTATAATAAAACCAAATTCTTTTAAATGACTTCTACATTTCCTATTCAAAATAGTTATAAGAACTCTTAAGTTTAACTATTCTGTCCTTTTAATTTCTTCATCACAATAAAGCTGCAAAAGGCCATGAATTTACAATACCTTTATTATTTTAGTGGTTTATTTCATTAATTGCTCACAGTTAAGATACCTCAATATGTACATTTAATATGATACATGGTAATAGATGGGAAATAAAAGATATAAAGTAAAATAACTAATAGGAAAAAACCAGTAATCACATATCTCTTCCCCCTTTGTCACAGTAGAGAGGTTAATAATTATTTTCTATCTCTGTCCCTTGGAAAAATACAATGTGCTTTATCAGCTTGGGCAGACAATGATCTATTTATTATCAAATACTCTTTGCCTGCTTATCCTTGATGATTCTAAAAGGGAAAGGGACATACATGTGTTCTTATTTCTAGACCTAGTAAACACTATGTAAACTTAGAATGGCATGAAAAAATGGAACAAAACTACTTTTGGTTACATTTTTTAAAAACTTAAAATATTACTAACAAGTTCTTTCAAAGACTGCTAGTAGACTGTATCACATAAAATTTTTAGTTTTAATTAGTAAACAAATAATTGTGATTAATTTAAAATCCTAAACAAAAAAGCATAAAATATGGCCAGATTTACAGTACCTGGAGTATGGCCGTCCAGGTGAATATCTAATGTTTCAGTATGAAAATGGACTATACTGCTAAAAGACAAGAAAAAACTTATATGCTTAATGTAACTTTCAGTAACAGTTACAAAACACAAAGTCAATGTAAAAGAAACATGTCATTAAGTAAAATCAGGAGATTTTATAATATTACAAAATATTGAACTTTTCATACTCTCAGGGGACTAATAAAATGATCATATTTTTCTCAATTACCAAAAAAGGCAAAAGCATTCCAACATGGTGAAACCCAAAGTGTCTGCTTACCACAGCTGAATAATAAATACTAGTCCTTAAAATAACTGACAAGTTTTTTAAAAATTCCCACATACTCATGGAAAATGGAATCAAATAATTAAATCAAAGCAAATTTTTTCAATAAAGCTACATTTACTTAGTCAAATATTTATTAAGCATCAACTATGTGCAAGGCACTGTCAATGCACACTGGAGGAAGCCAAATAATTACAGTACTATTAAAAGTAACACAGTGGATCATTACTTAGCTCCCATTTATAGCTGTTTATTTTTCATTACCAAAGCTGTAAGTTTGTGGCAACAAGAACATCTCAGGGCCTCTGGCAGACCAGGTATAAGAATTGGGACGGAAAGGGTACATCATAAATCCGACAGGGAATGGAAAAATGATTTTAAATCCAAGAGTTCCCACCCTGGCTGGGTAGCTCAGTTGGTTAGAGTGTCGTCCCAATATTCCAAGGTTACAGGTTCGATTACCAGTCAGGGCATATAATAGAAGCAACCAATGAATGCATAAGTAAGTAAAACAATTAATTGTTGTTTCTTTCTCAAATCAATAAAAAACAAATAAAATAAATCCAAGAGTTCCCAAACAAACCACATTAATCTACATTATTATCCCATGATTTAAGGTACTAGATAGAAGTTGCTAAGTGCTTTATTCTATGATCAAAACTGTAATTTCTCTGAGTTAGCAAATCAGAGGATCCCTGGGGAGCAGCTGACATGTTTAACATCCTTCCTCAATATTATACCCTGCATACTTACTTTCTTCAAATGTGGAAAAACCAAATATTTATAGAAAGACCCAACAATACAGAACAATTTCACCCCAAATCTTGTATATTTACTTGGTACCTCTTAATAATATGTCTATTAAAAAAAACACCACTAAGAAAAAACTCACTAAAATTCCTAACTATTTTTTTTTAAATATATTTTTATTGATTTTTTACAGAGAGGAAGGAAGAGGGATAGATAGTCAGAAACATCGATGAGAGAGAAACATCGATCAGTTGCCTCTTGCACACTTCCCACTGGGGATGTGCCTGCAACCAAGTTACATGCCCTTGACCGGAATCGAACCTGGGACCTTTCAGTCCGCAGGCTGACGCTCTATCCACTGAGCCAAACCGGTTTTGGCTCCTAACTATTTTTTGGTTAACTATAATTCACTGATCTCTCAACAATTTTTCCCCATATTATCTCAGTTCACAATGATTATTTGATCCAGTCAAATTTAAGATCAAGTACAGATACTGGAAAATGGTTAGAACCAAGCACCAAGCTTAAAAGTTGTTGACGTTTCTAAGTTTGTAACACCAAAAACAAAATTAAGAATAAAAAAAAAAGAGCTGAGATACAAAAACGAGTGAATTTTGAACATAAAATATCTGGATTTATTATTTAAAAGTTTATGAAATAAAATTTAAATAACTATATTAAATTTTAGTTTTGCTAAATGAAAAAAACTGTATCAATTCGAATAGTTACTTAGCAACCAAACCACAGCCACTTGGGACAGGAGAAAACAAAATTAACTTTATGACTATATTCCCTTAAGAGAGGGAAGAAACAAGAAAAATGCGCCTATAATTTTCTTCCTAATAAAAAAGCTTATGACGCTTGCATGTCTATTTAAGCCTCAAGGAGTTAGACCTGGGTTATCCTAGCTTTGCCAACAACTGCAGGTGTGAACTACATATCCACTATGGGCCTCTGTTTTTTCACTTTTAAACAAAAAGAGCTAAACCAAAGATGATCTATAAAGACATCTTAGAGCTCAGAATTTGTCATTTTCTAATGAGGTTAAATAGAAATTTTGATGTGCATACATACATATATGTGTATACACATATACATGTACATATGTATATATTTACATACACACACTTATATCTCAATACCATTCTGAATCTCTATTAAAGTTACTTCTAAAGAAAACTTGAAACTTAACAATATTTAATACTATTTCTTAATAATAAGACTCTACCATACTATATAATAAAGAGGGAATATGCTAATTGACCATCACGCCCTCAGAAGATGGTGGTGCCCACAGCCAATAAAGAGGGAATATGCTAATTGACTGCCATGCCCTCACAAGATGGCAGTGCCCACAGCCACAAGATGGCGGCGCCCAGTCCCCTCAGCCCCACAGGGGAAGGCAGTTAGGGGCGATCGGGCCAGCAGGGGAGGGCAATTGGAGGCAATCGGGCCAGCAGGGGAGGGCAGTTGGGGGCGATCATGCCGGCAGGGGAGCAGTTAGGTGTCAATCAGGCCGGCAAGGGAGCGGTTAGGGGGCTATCAGGCTGGCAGGCAGGTGAATGGTTAGGAGCCAGCAGTCCCGGATTGTGAGAGGGATCCCAGATTGGAGAGGGTGCAGGCTGGGCTGAGGGACACCACCCTCCCATGCATGAATTTCGTGCACCGGGCCTCTAGTAGGATTATAAAATGAATCAGTAGCCTTCATTTTAAAACATAATGTATTAATAGAAAATCTGAGGTATAGTAAAGTTAACATATGAGAAGATTGCCACTAAAAAGATAGTTTGCTATTCACAGTTCCCAAGAGGAGGGGCCACACCATGCCACAGGTGCTACATAGGGAAGCACCAGGTTTGGTCAGGAGGCAGAGGGAGTGGGAGGAATTGTGGGTAAGAGCCTTTATTGTGCTTTCCACAGGGGAAATAAAGGAGAGACAAGAGAAATAGGCTTAGGATTGGCTACTTCTAGTAATTTCAGGAGGCTCTGGGGCACAGGGGCTATCTCTAGTTGGTATCTGACTCTGGGATGGTGATTAGAGTGGGGGAACAGTGGCCTGAAGTGTGAGGGCTGACAAGGATGTAGTTGGGGATTGAGCTCTGGCTTGTTTGATTTGTATTTGAAAAGCACATTCAAGGAGTTGTTTACTATCTCTAGGATTTGGTTAACCCTGAAAAGGGCAGTCCCTCCGGAATCAGAAAGGCCCCAGATGTCAAAACATCCAAATACAGAAAATAAAACCTATAGTTAGCACACCCAATTAAGCTAAGTAATAGAGAAGTCTCATTTCTACTGGATATCTATTGAACACTCCCTGTATACCAGCATTGCACTATATGCTAGATACAAAAATGGCCATGTAATTGAGACTGCAAAATGCTAAACCCATACACATACTAATTTAGAAAAAAAAAAAAGGTAAATTTTTAAAAATTAACAATAGTTTACAACTACTTAGTGCTTTGGCATTTACAAAAGATTCTCACAGATACTAAATTTAATCCTCACAACACACCTGTGCAGTAGGCAGACTGTTATATCTTCATTTTATAGGTAATTATGACTAAGGCTCAAGAAAGTTAAAGGATATTCCCACATTACAGACCAGGGAATTGAAGCCTGGCCTTGATTCTTGTCCCTTGCTATTTTCACCAATACCAAAATCTCCTTCATTTTAAGTTAAAGTTATAGTATTATTATGTAGAAACAAATAGTTATTCCTAATCACTGAGGATTGATTACTCAATGGCCTTTACAGTAACAACTGGGCTAACATGTGGAAAAACATGTAGGATTCTTAGTAACTTATGAAATAAACTAGAGGCCCGGTGCACAAAATCGTGCGGGGGCGGGGGGGAGGGGAGTCCCTCAGCCCGGCCTGCACCCTCTCGGAATCCGGCAGTCGGACATCCCTTGCACAATCCTGGACTGCTGGCTCCTAACCACTCACCTGCCTGCCTGCCTGATCTCCCCTAACCACTCTGCCTGCCTGTCTGATCACCCCTAACTGCTCTCCCCTGCCAGTCTGATTGCCCCTAACTGCTCTCCCCTGCCAGCCTGATTGCCCCTAACTGCTCTCCCCTGCCGGCCTGATCGTCCCTAACTGCTCTCCCCTGCTGGCCTGATCGCTCCTAACCACTCTCCCCTGCTGGCCTGATTACCCCTAACCACTATGCCTGCCTGCCTGATTGCCCCTAACTGCCTCTGCCTCAGCCCCCGCCACCGTGGCTTTGTCTGGAAGACGTCCGGTCTATGCGGTCTAATTAGCATATTACCCTTTTATTAGTATAGATTAGTATAGATTCTTTACTGGGAGTACTTGTAAGTGGTATTTAAAAGCACAATTATCTTTTTTTTTTCCAACTTATGATAATAGTAGAGTGCTAAAATCTCACAAAACCTTTCTAAGACATAATTTCCAAACAGCTCTTTTATTTCACAGCAATCATTGGTGATTAAATATGTAATTTTAAAAGAGTTTCTAGCATTTAAAATAACCTGCCAAATGAAATCCAAGCAAATATTACATTGAAAATTCTTTTGAAATCCCTGTTTATAAAAATTCCTGTTTTATCATTACTTAATTTTTAAAAATTCTTCACAGAAGTCATTCTATAAGTACATGGTAACCTTAGTGCAATCCAGCATTAAAGTAAGTACTTTCACATGTGCACTACTAATAGCACCACTGTTTAGCTACTGGATCAACCCCTAAAGATAACCACTAATCCTTTATTACCATAGATTACTTTTGCCTGCATTTGAACTTCATATAAATGGAAGCATATAAAATTAAACAAACAAACAAATAAATAAATAAAGGAAGTACTTTCTTGACCAGCCAGCGTGGCTCAGTGGTTGAGCGTTGATCTATGAACCAGGAGGTCACGATCGATTCCAGGTCAGGACATATGTCTGGGTGTGGGCTGGATCCCCACTGTGGGGTGTGCAAGAAGCAAATGATCAATGATTCTCTCTCATCAGTGATGTTTCTATTTCTCTCTCCCTCTCCTTTCCTCTCTAAAATCAATAAAAATATGTATTTGTTTTAAAAGTACTTTCTTCCCCAGGTAACAGATGGAATTGGATATGAAACTCCATTTGTTCCAATAGTTGTGAGGCTGAAAATGGTGTTCTCTCTGCTTTAACACCACTAGCAGAAAATTCTAAAATTCCAGCAGATGAAGATACTACTGCTCTTAAGAGACCTCTTTAAACTACAAATCAGCTGTCATATTCTTTACGTTCTAGAGTAAGACGTAAAAAGTTTCTCCTTTGAAACTGAAACACAAAGATCCACCTAACTCTTCTACTTCTAAATTTCTAGATTTTACACTATTATTCCTGAGGCAGGCTGATTAATCTGTCATGACATGCTAAGGTAATAAAATGGATTGGTTGGTTGGGATGGTTACTGTACAGTTGAAGAACAAAGACAGCAAGGACTACAGTAATAATCTTTGGTCTGAAGATCAGAAACTAGCTTTTGAAAAGGTTAGGCGGTAATACTGGATAAGAGAGCTCTCTGCAAAGTTACTGTGGCAGTGTTTACTCTCACAGGGCTGTCTATGCTGCTTGTTAGCTAGAAAAGCTCTGGCCCAAGCAAGCATATTCCCAGGCTTAAAAGGCAGCTGGTCTCTGACCAGGCTTCCTCAATGTCTCTATCCACTAGCAAGGGCATTTTTAGTAGTCAGATGAGGTCCCAGATGGCAATCTGAATGCCCAAGGGTGTAGGGCCCTGGCCCTCATTTTGCTGTTGCTGAAGGCTGGGCATGTGCCTAGTTAAAAGGGTGGTGGCGCATCATTTTCTAAAAAATTTTGTGAATTCTTAATAATGACTCAAACCTAGATGACTGACCTTCTTTAAAGGACAACAGCATTAAATTCATTATTAGATTTGGCTTCAAAGATTTGTCAAAACCAAACCAAAACCTTGCATTTTTTTAAATACTGACAAATCTCATTCACAGTATTTCTCCAAAATATAATTTAACCAGTTAACTGCCAAATGTCCAAAAAGGAAACCACCCCCACGCACCATGATATTTTTTTTTTTTTAAACGTTTTATTGATTTTTTACAGAGAGGAAGGGAGAGGGATAGAGAGTTAGAAACATCCATCAGCTGCTTCTGCACACCTCCTACTGGGGATGTGCCTGCAATCAAGGTACATGCCCTTGGCCGGAATCGAACCTGGGACTTTTCAGTCTGCAGGCCGACGCTCTATCGACTGAGCCAAACCGGTTAGGGCACCATGATATTTTGAATTTAACTGCATCTATAGATGCTTATGGTGTACAAAGGGTTAAAAACTAGAAATATTATTAAGTGATATTTTTACCTGAGTTTTTCTCTCTTGGGTCACTGAAATTAAAAATTTAAGCTCAATGTGGTTTGCACACATTTGTGGTTAAAATTATAGAATTTTAATACCATTTTATAAATACATACATACACAAATATTTTATTTTAATTAAGAGGAAAAACCCAAGACCTCCATTCCCAAAGGCAACACACTATTTAATGATAGAAATAACCTACATAAAAAGCACAGAACTCTTTTTCTAAATATGTCATAGTTACTTCTGCTCTTCACAAACTACTTATGGAATAAAACATGTTTGCCTTTAAGTCTGAAAATTATACATAGTTATCACTACCAGTTCAGATAGTTGCCAAAGAATACTTTTAAAAGCCCTAAAAATTGTCTGCAATCTTTTATTTCAACAATCAAGTTGTCATTGTAATTTCAGGTAAAGATGGGAGTGTGAGGTGTGCTAACTTTTTAGAATTAGACCAAAATGAGTTGATATCCTTAATTACAGGGTATATTGGAAGAACAAGAAGGTGATGAATAGGTCACAGATACAAAATATAATCCCTTTAAATTTTTACTCAGTATGTTAATATAAGGAGTAAAAACAAGTATGTAAATGTGCCCCCACACACATAGAAACTTATAGAGAGACAACATGAACTCAATCTTGTCTTTTGCAAATATGGACTAAACTAAATTTACTCTATTCTCAAATATCACCAATTTACTCTGGTGTATCAATCTCTTGTAAAATATAAACTGGGCTTTAATTTCTTCAGTAGTTACAAAAAAATGAGGAGAAAAGTCTTTTAAATCTTCATGAAAACTGATTTCCCTGGCTCCAAGGATTTATGATGAAACATAAAAGAGTTGTGAAGCCAGATGGAAACTGGGTTCTTTTCCCAACATTCCCATGTGTTAATTCTGTAACACTGAGCAGATTATTTAACCTTTCTCATCTATTAAAAACATCAATAATCTAAGACTGAGATAAAACAAAACTCACTTAGAACAAAATGTAAGTCCCATGAGTAGAGAACATGTCTGTTTCCTTTCTCTAGCACCTAGAACAATGTCTGTTATACAATGGCAGATATTTCTTATTATTTATTCATTAGACAACAAAAATAAAGTTATAATACCATCCCTGTCAACTAAGATAATGTTCTATAAAAATGACATGCAGGATTATCTAAAGAACACAAATTCTATACATATAATTCTTATGGTCTTTGGTTTTTCTTAAGATTTTATTGATTTGAGGAGGGAGAGTAGGAGGGAGTAGGGAAGAGAGAGAGAGAGAGAGAGAGAGAGAGAGAGAGAGAGACAGAGAGACAGAGAGAGAGAGACAGAGAGAGAGAAACATCGACTTGTTGTTCCACTTATTTATGTACTCATTGGTTGATTTTTGCACGTGCCCTAACTGGGGGTTGAACCTGCAACCTTGGTGTATCAGGACAACGCTCTAACCAACTGAGTTCCCCGGCCAGGGCTCTTTGGTTTTTCTTTAAATTATTTCTTAATGGTATTTCCTTCAGAAAGTAAATTCATATCTACTGACATGTCACATATTGATCAAGAAGCAAGTCATGAAATATAGGCATCATAAATTTGACAATTTTATTACTTTTATATTAATACAGTTAATACTAATGTATACAAATGAATATTACTATATGCTGGTTGTATTTAATATTGCTTAATATACATAATAATGCATTAAATGTTATTATAGTTTACAAAAGTTAATGAAAACAAAAAACAAGATTCCTTTATGGCTTATATTCCTGAATGTTTTAAAAACTCATTCAAAATTGGTTTGTAATATACATATTACTTACATACACTTAATAAAGGCAATGTTCTTATTAGCCTCATATTCCCAATCAACACAGGATACCAAAGAGTAATAAAACCTTTTTAAATTCTAACTCTCTCTGTGGCATATATGTCCCATGCCCTAGAGCAGTGATTTTCAACCAGTGTGCCACAAGCATTTTTAAAACATGCAATACCTGACTATTTAGTCAGGGGCACTGACCTCTTTTCCCATTAGACTGTCAAAAAAAACAAAAAAACAAAAAGGCAATAGCTAAAACAACCATAGCTGTGCAATGTGAACACTCTGTCTTGAATCTTAAATATATAGGTCATATAATAGAAGTGCATCTTATTGGTCATGTTGCATAATAAAATTGCATCTGATTGATACTAGAAATCCTTATATACAAGTTTAGGCACCTGAATTTTTAAAAAGTCACTTTGGAGCAAAAAGGGTAGATAATTACTATTATTCTTTTTCTTTTTGTAAATCAACCACAATTATACCTATTATATTTTTTGGTGTGTCACAGAATTTTTGTAATTAGTTTATGCGTGCCATAAGATGAAAAAGGCTGGAAATCACTGCCCTGGAGAATAGAGTGTTCAGCTAAAGATATAGGAATCAGTGCCTATTGAATATACTACAGTTACAGTAAGATATTTAAGATAGTATTGCTTAGCTGTAAAGGTAGGCAATCGTCCCGTCCACCTAGACCAGCCATATAAAGTAGTCTCACTTACTAGCTGCCTAACATACTGCATGACCTTGGCCAAGATATTAACCCTTTGACAGCCCTAGTTTCCTGTTCTATAAAATAAAGTCACCATCGTTACATTTTTTATACAATTTCAAAAACTAAATCATATATGTAAAATGCTTAAGTACAGTGTCTGACACATAACAATTAATCATAGAAAACACAGACATAGGAAGGATATATGGAGAGACAGTAAGTGGTAATGGTTAAAGTACAGGGTTCTAGAAACAGAATTTGTTTGGATTATGTAGTCTTGAGCAAGTTCTTTACCACTGGGCCTCAGATTTTGTACCTGATAATGATAACTTTATAGGGTGTTCTGAAGAGTAGATGAGTTTATCAAGTGCTGCATATAGTTATCTGGCATACTATAAACATGCAGTAAGTATGAGCCAAATATAAAACAAACATAAGGGTTAAAGAAGAACCCTTTTACTTCTTGTTTCATTCATAAAAGAAAATTAAATTACTTCTTTCCCTATTAGAACATTTTGGAAGTGGGAGTTCAATCCCATGTCATTCAACTTTTAAAAAAACACATACTTTTAATATGTTTTTATTGATTTCAGAGAGAGGAAAGGAGAGGGAGAGAGATAGAAAACTCAATAAAGACTATCATCGATCGGCCACCTCTGCACACCCCCTACCAGGAATTGAGCCCACAACCCGGGCATGTGCTCTGACAGGGAATTGAACTGTTATCTCCTGGTTCAAGGGTTGATGTTCAACCACTGAGGCACAACGGCCAGGCCCATGTTATTCAACTTTATAAATGAATACAACAAGCCTCACACATAAAATTCAGATGCTGAATACCTATTTGCTGACTAAATTAAATGGATGCAGTCTGCCAGCAGGGAGTCCATGAAATGGATGAAAGTCTATCAAGAGGTTACTAAAATCATTTACCTGCCCCATCATTAAAATCAATATAGGTAATGACATCCTACTAATGAGGACAAAAGGTGAGATAAATTCTAGAAATAAAAATACAGTGTGCTTTAACTTTATATAACTACATTAATAAAATCACAAATCAAATTACTGCTTCAACAAGCATATTATAGTTTTTAGTATTTATGACAAATATTTGTCCAACGCTAACATCACAAATCGGTTAATATGCACACTTAACTATATGGGAAAACACACAGAATTTACAAACCACTTTAAGTATAATTATTTCTCCTATATCAATCCAGTTAGAACTCATCACCATATGCATCTAGTCTTTTCCTCTTCCCTCTTCACCCTCAACTACAACCGAACAAGGATTTTCCACCTCCCTCAACCCCACACCAGGCACAGATACCCACTTACCACAACACAGATCACTATCTGGTTCCTATACTCCTCTGCAAAAGCAGCTCCGCCTCTGTGAACAAAAAGCTATGGTAACTTGACTCATTATTTACAGACCTGTACTAAACCCTCTCTGGCCACATTAAGAACAGAAACAACCTGGACACTTTACCTTCAATTTTTCTTACCAAAACTCTATCACTGCTAAGATTCTCACGTGCAACTGTCTACCAAAACACATCAAACACAATCAGATGTAAGTTCCTTTTATTTCATTTTACTTATCACTTTTCCTTTTATGATCACAAACTCTTTCCTTTTCATATATGTATCTTGAATCTATTGCAAGGATCCATCCATCCTAGTCTCCTATGAAATCAAAGTTCTCCACCTGTGTCCTGTCCCCTTAATATCAGGATATGTATTGAGCAATGTTCATCAATGTATGAAAATATATATAACACAGCTTCTGCCTATAGAAAGTTCACAATTCAACTATAATGTATACTAACATTCCTTGATCTAAGTCTAAATTATTTGATCTAAGTCTTATAGAAGACTCCTTAACTTAATTTCCAAAATCCAACATAACCTGAAATGACTCTTGTCATCCCAACCTGGCAAACTTTCAGTTATTCTTTATAGGCAAGCCCAGTTATCAGCCTCTCCATGAAACATTCCCAGAACCCTATAAGCACAACTAGTTTTTCTTTTCTCTGGGTTTCTATAACACTTTATTCATAGCCTCTGTAAACCAAACGCCACACTGAAATTTCATTAACTATATATTCATCATATTCCATTGAGTATAAGATACAAGTGAGCATAAGGAGGAAAAAATTCTGCTAAACAGTGACATGCCTATGGTTATAAGGTGCATTTCAATTTCAAAGATGTTAAAATGGAAAAAAAAAAGGTATGTTTCAGAAGCAAAGAAATACCACCACAGATCATATATTCCATGAGAGCAGCAACTATCTCATTCATTGTTAGTTTCTCCATGCCATATTATGCTTGATACACAATAGAGAAAGAGAACAAGCAACCTGATATTTTTACCAAATCCCTTACCATTTCTTTCAGGTCAACATTCTGTGTACTAAAGCGAAGATGTTTTTCCTTTTTACTAAATTTACTGGGTGGCATTGGTTAATCTAAAGAGAAGTTTAACAACCTATTTTTTATATTAAACAACTTCACTGTCATATCCATTCTAGTCTAGAATTTTGAATTCATGACTAAATTTCCCCAACAACCTCTTTTTACTGGGCTCCCAGTTTATAACTTTTCCACACTTTTATCTATAGAGAAATACTCTAAATATCATTTGCATCTCAGATCTTTCCATTCAATCGCTTCCATCTACTAGATTCATGTTTTTCAACTTATTTTTATTGTTTTGGCAGAATCTAGTCTTCAAACAAAATGTTAGGAAACTATCCAACACATCTTCCCTGGCTGAAGAGGGCTGTTCACTTAGGGAACCCTGAGATACTCTGAGAAACCACTGTGCGTCTCTGGAGTGCAAAGACAAAGAATACCACTCCTGTGAGCCATAAGCTTCTGTGTGAGGGCTTCATGCTTTTCATTCCATGTTCCACCACTTGGCTCAAGACATCCTTTCTCTTCACCTCTCTTTCTTCAAATCTCAAATGTCCACTTTCCAATCTGATCTTGAAGGACTGTTTCAAATCCTGTATTCATCATAGAAAGCCTCTTTCCTTGTTTACTCCAATCCACTGACCTCACTTGTCTGAGCTTGTGTTTTCATTTTCCATTCTTTAAAACCCAGTACTTTACTATAAATTCTTATATGCAATTGCAACTGTCATATAATTGTTTCACATATGGAAGCCTTATCTCCCCAACATAAGCATTCTTTTAAGACAGGGTAGTAAATTCGGAGCCTCACACAGACTGAGCACACAGCAAACATTTCGAGTTCTTACTACGCCGAAAGACACTGCTTCTTTTCCACCTGTAGATACACCTCTCCCCATAGCCTTGGCTGCACTTCAACGAAGCCCTCAAGATATTCCTTATATACAACTCTCTCTTGTTTAGCTCTGATATTTAACTCAAGCTAATATCCATATCTAAAAAAATTCATTCTTCCACTTTCACATTCTTCTAGTGGGCATTGCTATGTAGAGATTTTACCAGGTTACCAACTTCCATATGTAGTTTTCTTTTAACATTCAAAGCCTTTTTTATACATAATATTTCATCTGATCTTTGCAAATCTATGAGGTAAAGAAGAAATTAATACCACTAAATTACAAAGAAAAAAAGAGATAAAGCTCCAATTATACCATGTTTGCCCAAGATGGAAAAGCTAATTGGGAGCAGCACCCAAGCAAAAATATGAGTTCTAATTCTTAGTCCTGTTCTAATATAAATTTTAAAATGTCATTTTCTCCACCTGCCTCAACATCCCCACAAGCAAGATGTGAGCACCCAACCCAGGCACTCAGGTGCGCCAGTGTGTAAGAGTGGCTCCTGTCCGGTGTGTTTCCTGTCCTAACTTCCCCTGACTGTGATCTAGTAACATTTATACACATCAGTGAATCCCCTCAGACCTTTTCTTGTGTACTCCACCCTGACTCCTCTCCCCCCCCACCCCCCAATAAAGGCACTTGACCATGGTCCTGGCTCTCTTCTCTGCTCCCATGTTTGGTTGAGTAAACTTCCATGATGCTCCCTCACATGTGACCTGAACCCTGTCTCTCTAGACCAGTGAGTATGATAAATTTTTTCTGTGTCTCCTCTTGTGGCCACATCTGACCAATTAACACAAAATACAAAATACCTGTGCTCTAGAATGCCTCTCCATATACATCTGTTGTAATAACAAACCCACTAATTGAACCACACCTCTGATCAAGCAGATAGTTTCAGCATCTAACTTTCTTATCATACATAAGGAAAGGAGAACCTTCATTTGCTTGAATTATTACTTTTTCTATTCAAGAATCTCAAGTCTCAAGTATTGTTTTAAAAACACTTGTATGTTAGATAGTTTGAGCCAAAAAGGCAGGGATACTGGATTTGCTTACTCCACAGGGTAAGTTAACAAATCTGAAGCTGTGAGTGCTTACCAGAGTTTAAAATCCATTAGAATCCTAGATTTTCCAACTGCTCTCCAATTTCACTCAAGAAAAAGTAATTACATTGTTCTTACTAAAGTGACAGTTTCAGACCCATGACTACAGTTAAAGGGCTACTGACATCAACTATCCTAACTACAAATTCAATGTTGGACACTGAAGTATATATTTAAAATACTAAGGCTTTGGTAGACACCAAATAAAAGTGCTAATGACTTAGAAAAATAGCATCTAAGAGTACAATCAGAGAAATCTATTAACTTGTGAATTTAAATACTGCATTTATTAATATAATTCATCTTAATTTTTTTGTAACAAGAAAAATGGTAAATGTAACCCTCAAAAATTTCCTAAATACTTAGTCAATCATGTAAGTTTAACTAAACCTATTGAGCACTCTCACCATATGCTGGATGGAAGTAGCCAGAACAGGATCATGTACTCAAATATTCATAGAACCTTAAATTTTAGAATGAGATGAAGACTCATACTTTATCTAATCAAACTTTCTCTATCAGTGGTCGCCAACCGGTGGTCGTGGACCATTGGTGGTCCGTGAGATGCGAAAGGTTGGCGACAGCTGTTCTATCTAGTACAAAAAATTCTACATTCCAGTGTTTCTGATAGCCTCAGCCTCTGACCGTAAGATGATCACTACATCATGAACCTTGTGCAGCTCTAGTCCATGTGTATACAGAAATACACACTCCACTGTTTCCCAAAGACCAAACACAACAGGAGTATTTCAATTAGAAAAAACCCAGCCCTTCATCCATCTGAAGACAGCTGTCACACTTTCTCTTGTGTTCTTGAACAATGAAAATGACTACTCTTCAATTATTGCTAGTAAGAAATGTTTTCCACACTTTTCTTCCTGGGAATCCTTCTTGATATATTTGAAAGTTTGTCAATGTCCCATTTAAAATGTGCCACCTAGTACTGTACACAATATTGCACAAATGGTCTGACTAGCACAAAGTCGAGAGCTTTAATCTACTCTTAGTTCATATTAAGTTCATAAATCCCAAATCATCTTCATATGCTCTGCTGCCAAGCCAGGTTTTTCATCTTGTAGGTATGAAATACCTCTTCCCCTTGAGGATCTTTCCTGTTATATTGATCTTGCAAATTCTGGCCCAGCATTCTAGCCTATTAGGATCACTCAGAATCTCAATTCTATTTCCTATCATAATTACTAACAACTTCTCCCAGCTTTGTCTCATTTTTGAATTCAGTAAATATGGTATCCTTCAATCTGGCACTTAGGAGTAAAAATAGTTAAACAAGACTGTATCAAGAATAGAATCCTGCCCTAACCAGTTTGGCTCAGTGGATAGAGCATTGGCCTGCGGACTCAAGGGTCCCAGGTTTGATTCCCGTCAGGGGCATGTGCCTTGGTTGTGGGCACATCCCCAGTAGGGGGTGTGCAGGAGGCAGCTGATTGATGTTTCTCTCTCATCTATGTTTCTAACTCTCTCTCCCTCTCCCTTCCTCTCTGTAAAAAAATCAATAAAATATATTTTTTTAAAAAAAGAATAGAATCCTATGCCACAATACCAGAGGCCGCTATTGAGGTGGACAATCAACATTTTTCATATAATTGAGCAACCAAGTATAAGCCTTTACAGAAATCATGATTATCAATACTGAAATCAAACTACATTGTGTTGATGTTATTTCCTCTGTATACTCACTCATCTGGAAACCCCAAAGAAAGAATAGATAAGTATAAACACTATTCTTAGTGAACCATACTGGCTCCCAGTGAAATTTTTTAAATACTCAAAGGACAACCACTCGATAATTCATTCAAGAAACTTTGTTAAGGATGGTATCAAACTCATTTGTCTGCAGTGTAGGATGTTTTTAAAAAGTGAGGTGCTTATTCGTGCTCAATTTTTCTATGATGTGTAATTTTTAAGTTACTGATACTGGCCTTAAACTAAATCTGAAAGTTCCTTCTGAACTCTAGGATAGCATTCATCTTTACCATTGTGATCATCCTGAAAAGCAACTAAATGTCCTTTATCTCCTCACTTACCTTGAACAAATATCTCTGAGAGAGTTACAGCTCTAGTCATTTCAGCTGGAACTGCATTTTCCTTACTAGTTAACAGAAGCAGAATGGAGATGCTCTGCCTTTCTCTATCTTCTCCATCTTACACAATTTTGCGCAATGAGTGTATCTTGCTTTGATATAAAGCCTTAACAAGTCGTTTAAAATAATTTTAAAAGCCTGGCTTTATTATGGGTTTTTGCTTTCCTGACTTTATTCTTAAAATGTCAAGCTGCTTTTCCTTTTCATTCTTAGTCCTATGTGCCTCCTTCCATCTTCCACATACAGTATTTTAAAATCTGAGTTTAACACAGAGGTCTCCATGCAGCCACCCTAGTTTCTATTCACCATTTTTTTTTTTTTAAACCACGTTTGGTCATAATTGTTAGGATTAGAAGAAATCTTAACTGTACAGTCAGTACTCAATTTTCAAAATTGCTCACCCTTTAAAGGATTTAAGTATGCACCAGACAAAAAAGGTTAGAAAATAGCCTTTCTTTGTGGACTTACCCTTTTAGCTTATGTCACATAAATAAAAGCCTCAGAATCAGAGATGATTTTAAATCACGGACTCTACCACTTACTGGAGGGGCAGATTTGCTTACAGAAATTGGAGCTCAGTGAGGCTACCTGTAAAATGGGTACAGTAATACCAATCTTACAAGGATTTTGTGGGTTTTAAAGAATTATAAATAGCTAGCCCAAATTTAACACATACTAGGTAAACAATAAATGGTTTTCTTCTTCCACAAGTTTTTTTTTTTTTTTTAAATCCATTTCTAACTATAGTTGGGGAAAGATACACTATCTCAACAGCGTGAGGATTTGCTTACCTACATATAAAACTTACTGATCTCTTTAGTTCTCAATTTGCTCTTTCAAGAAAGAACTAAATAGTACCATTTTGGTTCCTCCAATGAATTCAACAACAAGGAAACCTAGAGAATTGCACTTTTCACCAATATTGTATTCAACATACTAAGGCTGAATACCCAGTGAAAATAAATAGGCAGTCTATCTGCAAGAAGACAAACTCAAGCTGGATACTCTCCCTCTCAGGTCCTCAATCTAAGCCTCCGTACTAGAAAAGGACTTGTATAATAAAGTCATAAATACAGCAGAAAGACAACTGGAGCAGAAGTCAAGTTCCTAAGCCCTCACTTTGCCACAGAGTACCAGGAAGTCATTCAACCTCTCTGGGCTTTAGTTTCTTTATTTCTAACATACCACTAAGGAATGAGGGAGGGAGAGAAACAGTCAATTATCTTTACGTTACCTTAGATAATGACAAGCTCATTAAGCCTTTATTCTCACCACATCTATACTAATAAAAGGGTAATATGCTAATTAGACCAGATAGACCAGACGTCTTCCAGACAAATGTCCAGACAAAGCCGCGAAGGCTGTGAGGGCTGATGGCCGGCAGTGTCAGCAGCAGCGGGGTAATGGGGGCAGCGCCTTCCGATGATGGCCCCATTGCCTCCCTCAGAGGGAGGCCAGACTGCGGCAAGCAAGCCTAAGCCGTCAGTAGGATATCCCCTGAGGGCTCCTGGACTGTGAGAGGGGGCAGGCCAGGCTGAGGGGACCCCCACAGTGCACGAATTTTCGTGCACGGGGCCTTTAGTACTTCTATAAGCCAATTTGTGGTCCAACAGGTTACCTTTGCCACATTTGCTCATTCACTAGGTAGCAAAATACAAGCATTACAAACATCCAATCACATCTCATACCTAGATCAGAAGAGTACAGAAGAACCTACATGTACATATGGTCTGGTATCAGGCCAGGTTCCCCTTTTACTGTCAATCCTTATTATGTCTTCCCTACAGTACTTCATGTAGCACTGAAGAACCTCTCACACATATTTCTGCTTTCACTCATAACAGTAAAAACACAAAATTCCTTTATAGACTTCAGCAATACCAAAATGCTACAACTAGTGAGAAATAATCTCAAAGATCCTTTCAAAATAAATTTATCACTTTTGTATATTTGTTATTTCTACAAAATCTACGTATAACAACTTGTCCCTATCTTCCTTTTTTATCAAGCTTAAGCTTCCTTTTCTTTTTTCCTCTTCAACTTGCTCTGTCTGCTCCAATATTCCTTAAGTATTACTTGTTATATATTATCTGATTTGGGTTTCAAAAGCAGATGATTAAAACTCTGTTTTCCATTGTTTCTCTAACCTGAAATCCTTCTCAAAGATTCCCTTTTAAAAAATTAATGTGGCTCTACACAGTACTTTTTTTTATCTTTTATGAAAATCTTAAAAATAGGCAAGGATACTGTTTTGGCAACATCAACAAACCTTAAAGGTTCAACTTGGTAGTTTAGAACCTAAATCACTTGTACAGGGTACAAGATATAAGCTCCTCATAATGAATTCCAATCTATAATGAACAGAATTAGAAGATTTTAGAGAAGATTAAAGGAGTAAACCTGACTTCTCTGAAAAAGGAAATAACCACCACACACAGGAGCATATGTATATGTATATGTATATGTATATAAACATATATATATGTGTCCCCCAAAAAATGTGTATATACTTTAACAGCTGATAGCTCAATTGATGTTTCTTTCATTTCAGTTTTAAACCTTTGGAATTAATAATGGTATTCAAAGTGTGTATACATTTTTTGGGGACACCCTGTATAGGTGTATATGTATATATGTGTGTATATTTATATAACATATATGTACATGTTATATTAAGATGCCTACTAGGAAAATCCAAATCAATGGATTTGGCAAAGGAAAACCATACTGTATTAAACTTCAAGTCAATTTTCTACTTTTAGTACCTCTGGAAAAATGTTTCATGTGAGAGGTTGATTAAGTTAGGTTTTTAGCTTAATATAAATGTCAATTATTTTCTTTGTTCCCATTTTCAGCAATAAATGAAAAACTGGCCCTCCCATTCCTGGTTCTGCCACATCCACAGGTTTCATAATTTAAATCCCCCCAAAAGTAAAGGAAGGCAAGAGAGTCAAGTTCTTGAAAGGCTAACATATTTTCCTCAAGTATGAACTTTCTTTCTGTGAGAATTAGCATAAAACCTTAACTGCCATTAAAACTGATAAAGAAATATCCACCCATTCAGCAAAAGTATGACCTGTTACTATATATGATGATTACAGCCCGCCAAAATCAAATCGCTGTCCAATGCACATTAATTCAGATTTAAATACCAATGGTCCCTGCATGTTCTACATTCTTCAAGGAGATGTAACTGCTAAAGTTTGCTTTATCTAGGGCTCTTTGGCTACTACAGTACATTGTGAAAACAGTTCTTTTTCAGCAAAACATCTTCCACTTTGCTTACTTAGTTAAAACAAAGGATGTTCTTAAACCAACAGCAGTACAATTGGTTGTTACCTTTGCTCTTAATTTAAAATAGTATTTCTGCTTTTCCTTTAGTCAAAGTCAAACTCATAATCCCAAGGAAACAAATAATAGTATGTAGTGGGTACATGTATTTAGTTCCTACTACAAGTCTAACTAACTAAATGCTAGATGCTCAGCCTGGAACTCAGGATTTCAAGCTGAGACCAAACCACAGAAACATATTATGCTGAATACATTATTAAGGAAAGAGGTTCCACGTAGGTTGTCATTATCAGTCTCGTTTCATAAAATCAAGTATTAAGCTCCCCAGCTTCAAGAATTGTTTCCTTCAATTTACCTTGTATAATCTTTTTCTTTTTCTGCCCATATCATGCAGTCCCTTTCCTACTACGCAGTCCCTTCCCTACTACCTGAAGAGTAACATGAGGATGGATGGTAGCAAACTTTCAGTCCCTTGTTCTTGAGCTAGCCATTACATTCAAAACTGACATTAATAATTTTTTCAAGCCCTTGTAATAGATGTCATATTTGTTTACTTCCCCCCCATAAATTAAACAAAACTAAACAATACCATTCTCCTGGGGGGCAGGAGGGCATGAAATGACAAAGAAGTACTAAAAGGTAAATGGGGACACAAAGTAAAGGATCTAACTTCCAGGGCTCATTTACAAAAGGAATATATAGGCACTTATTGCTCATTCTCCCCCTTCTACAGACAGTAAAGTACCTCGTGTCCCCTTTTAATGTCTTTAAAACTCAAAGCCAAAAGAAATGAATGAAATCAGAGCTATTTCATTAGCTCCATTAAAACTACACCAAGGCACTGCTCCCAATTCCAAACTGCAACCTTCTCCATCATCTTCTATACCTTAATTCAGCAAACATTTGTCAAGCCGTACTGTGCTAGGAAGTAAGGTAAATCTGCCAATAACTAGGCCCAGATTAACTGCAATGACTTGTAGAAATCAGGGCACATTTCTGGTCTTAGTAACATGGCTATCATCTTAAAATGATTGAGCATATCTATTAGAACATATACTCTTCAACAACAACAAAATTTAAGATCTTTGGTTTCAGGAGAAAAAGAAATCCAACTATGTAAAGTTCAAATTTCCTCATACATTTAAGTGCCCCACACATCATGTAAACTCTTTAAATAAAAAAAAGTATACCTGAAAATGATGGACTTAACACAACTACTGGAAGTGCTCAGCACGCAGCCAGTCAATAAATATTTATGGAATAAAAACTGTAAGTTTTATTTGCCTTCAAAACCCATTCTCTGAGGCACATATGAACTCACTTGACAGCCACCTGCTTCCACATTTTGCCTTCTGGTTCATTGCTAATGACTAGACCTTTGTTTCTCAAATTTCAATAAGATTTAGAATCACCTAGAAAGTCTGTTGGAAAGGAAAATCCCTTGACCACTTCCTCCCCCAAAATCGCAGTTCTAGAAGCTGGATCCTGCATTTATAATAATACATCATTCAAGTGAATCTCATGGTCAGATCATACTCTCAGTTAGCATTGGCTTACCCTCGCAATGGGCAAATTCTGGGTTGTAAATGATATTAATTTGAGAACAAAACTGATTATATCTAAACTAAACTATAAGTTACTCGATTCTTTTAAAAATTCACTAATGCTTAATAGACAAGTCAAAATATAAGTAAAGTAATTTTTGTTTTGACAATGGAAACTATCATTCAATCCACTAAAACAGACACTTTTCTGAAATACTTAAGTGATTGTCAATATCTAGAAAAAGATTCAGAACAAAACAAGGAATTTAATCCAGGGAAGCACTTATATAACTGTGCTATAATAGTTTTAGGGGAAAAAATACCACACTCAAAATACTCCATGTCAACACAGGAACCACTAGCCACACGTGACTATTTAAATTAAAAATAAATAAAATTTAAAATCCAGTTCCTCAGTTACAATAGCCACATTTTAAGTGATCAATAGTCACACATGGCTTAGTGGCTAACATACTGGTAACAGATATAGACTATTTCATCATCACAGAAAATTCTACTGGATAGCTCTGGTTTGGAGGTAATGGTATCTAAATAAAATATGTAATCTCTGTTCTCCTGAATCAGAGACCTTTATCCAGCAATTTCCAATTTTAAATATATACATCCACTTTAGGTATTAACTATAAAAAAAAACAAAAAAAAAACACACACTAAAACCCAAAACCCTAGCATAATTTTTCTGAAAGTTGTTTTAAGAAAGGTCACTCAAAAGTGAATGCTTATTCATGTCAGATTATCAAAACACAAATATTTAAAGAGGTCTGAAAGTATCAAAGGCACTAAAATGACAACTAGGTTTTCACCAAATCAGAATCAATGAAGAGTGTTTAATTATTAGAAAACAAAAGGTAGTAGGTAAATAAGACTGGTCCAGAAATATTAAAATACTTAAGACTAGTTTTCCAAATACTTCAGAAATATTATTCATATGCATAACAAATAATTGCTTTATAACTGGTTTTAAAATGATCTTGCTACAATTAATTCTAGTCAGTAACATTTTACTATCTTCAATTTCTTTCCATCAACTTAGCACTAAAAATACCTATAAATAACATAACTACCATAAGATTTACTTAAATATAATTTTATATATGAAGGACTATTAACTCAAAAGCCTGAGAACTCGTGGTTTTAGCAAAAAAGTAGACGAAAGTTAAATAACTTGCAATGTAAAATTTTATCTCTCAACTGCATCAATACCTAGTTTAAAACAATACTGTATTAATAAAACTCAAAAGCGTGGGCAACAAGATGCTGAAACATGGGCAACAGATGAGAAGTAACTACCAATTAAGAATACGTAAACCTTATTACAAAGTAGAATTAAAACTTCAACAGGCTCACAACTGTATACTAATTCAAATTTAGACCTACTTTCCCTGAAGATAAAAACATCGCTTTGACCAGGGTTCTTTTAGAAGAGTTCAAGTGTACTCAAATATGATCTCTAAATTACAGAGGACTATACTGATTCTAATCAGGAAGTTTTGCTCCATGGAAGAATTTTATAAAACTGTCTTAACAAATTTAACACATAAAACCTAACACTAAAAATGTACAAATGTGAAAAGGTCACACAAATGATTACAGTTATGATAGTATAGCATTCCCGCGTATTTTAGATTCCTTAAAATTATCTGTTTACTTCAGAGGTCTACATCAAATCTAAGAATTAGCAATGAAAAGCAATAACTGATGGTTATTAAAAACTGTATGAAAGGTCCTTAAAGAGAAAAGGTTGTAGTAACTTACCCGCAACACTAGTGATTGTAACTGGAACTCCTTGCACTTGAACGCCTGCCGCACCCAGGTTGGCAACACTCACTGTCTGAAGGTTAGGCACTGATGCAAGCTGGGCAGTATTCAAAGTTATTGGGGCACCAGCAACAGCCACAGGAGCAATCTGAGCAAGAGTTGTGCCACCACTTGAAGACACTGGGGTGATGGTTAACTGTTGGGATAACCCAGCATTCTGAACTTGCAAATTGGAAAGACTCTGAATATTCTGAACCTGTACAGTTTGCCAACTGATTTGCCCTGAAGGTGTTAAAGTTGGAGCCCTGATAAGCACCTGAGTCGGATTTACTGCTTGAAGTTGAACATTCTGCAAAGGCTGCTGCTGGATGGTCTGAATTGTCTGCCCTGACTGGAGTTGAAATGACTGTGGTGGAATAGCCTGGATAATCTGTTGCTGAGGCTGTTGGATCTGGATCTGTTGTAAGATAGGCTGGCCTACAATTTGCACCTGCTGAAGAGAATTTGATTGATCCTGTGTATTCTGTATTCCATTAGACTGAAGCTGACTGGAGCTCTGGGCTTCAGACTCAGTAGCAGCAGGTGTTTGAGATTCTTCAATAGTGCGTTCTGAATTATTGGCTGATGTGCTTGCATACTGGCCCGTATCTGCTGAGCTCACTAACGTGTCACTGCTGGTCAGAGATGTTGAAGCAGTGGTTGTGCAGGTGGTGGAGGAGGAGGGGGATTCTGGCATAGTACTGGAAGAAGCAGTGGTGGTGGTGGGTGTGGAAATTAACTGACTCCCATTAGAAGTCCCACTATCAGTAGTAGTAGCAGGCTGGCCAACCTGTCCGGTCCCTCCTCCCGCAGCCACGTTATTTATCACTGGCAAAGCTAAAGTCACTCCTCCAATGTTAATTGGTAGGGTTGTTACAACTTGAGCCTGAGTACCAGGAAGGGTCTGTAATTGCAGTGGTATTGAAACACCAGGTCTAATTTGGACTGGAACTGTCTGATTTGCCAGGTTTTGAGCAAGAATATTCCCAGAAGCTGTCCTGTTAGCAGCCGTGAGGATAGCTTGATTATTACCTGCAGAAATGAGCTGAATTTGACCCTGCAAATCCTGTAGAGATGAACTACTAGTTGGATTGATCTGAATTTGCTGGCCTTCCACTGTCTGAAGTTGAGGAATCACTTGGTACTGTACACTACCACTTGGATTTTGTACTTGGATGACTTGAAATTGACCAGGGGTGGAAGAATTACCTGATTTAGTTTTTGTAGGAGATGCACTCCCGTTATTACTGCTGGAAGAACTAGATGAACTAGAAGCTGGTTGAGAAACGTTATTTTCTTTTGAAGCAGGAGGAGTGGAGGCAACAAGTTGCCAAGCGTTTCCAGCAAGTTGTGTTGTTACCAGTTCTAGCTGTTGTGGTGGATTTTGAAGTTGCACCAATCCTTGGCTTGGATCTATAATAATTTGTTGTTGTCCAGTTGCTTGATTTTCACCAGGAGTCCCTATTTTGCTGCAAGTAGCTGCCAGTAAAGCCAGAGGAGAGGGCTGAGAGTCCTACCCAAAGCGGGATGGTAAAGGAGAGGGGGGAAAAAAAGTGGGCGGATTTAGTGGAGGCCAGTAGTTGGGAGGGGCTTATTTATTTTGACAGCTCTACATTTAAGAACTTACTCAGGAAGTGGCAGAAATAAAAAAGAAATATTAACAAAATCAGTAAGATGTAGGAATAAGGAAGCTGATCGTGTAATTTAAAGTTTAAATAAAAGAAAATTTCTAACAAACTTTCTTAAAAGTGTTATTCTCCTGAACTCAAAATGTCCTTGGGAAAAATACACACCGGTTTTTTAGAGTCTGAGTTCCTAGTGTCATTTTAACCAACTTTACCCTCAAACGTAAAATCTTTATAAATTTACAATTTAACTTCCTCACTCTCAGAAAGATGCTTTGAGTGGATAAACATTTTTTATTCTGTTCTTAACTTCTGGGCATTTAAAGGGCATAACTCCCTCTTTCCCCTTACGTTTCGTGATGAGTTTTTTAATATGTTTTCTTTTACCTGGGAGCCTGAGGTTTTGGTTTTTTTATTGTTATTCTCTGGCTCAGAGGTTTTCCCTCCTTCTGTAGCCATCGCCGCTGCCGCCGCCTCCTCCTCCTCCTCCTTCTTCTGATCTGCAACAAACCCCCCCAACACACACAGACACGACAACAGGTTACCAGGATTATTATTATTCGTCTTCCCCCTCTTCTCTTCTCTCCCTCCCCTCCGAACATTAATCTCCAGAAACCCGCGATCCACGCACACCGGCAGGGGGTGGGGGAGAAGGAGGGCAGGGAGGAGGGGGATATCACAAAACGTGGTTTGAAACCCGACCCATCGGCTCCAGAGCGACACCCAAAAGGAGGTTGTTCTCTCTCAGACATTAAGACAAAACACAACCCTCCTTCCCTCCCCCTGATTCTCTCCCGCCCTCTCCTCCTCCCCTTAAAGCATCTCAGCAGCCCCGGGGGAGGGGGGAGAACCGAGCAGGGTCTGGAGAAGGAGGGAGAGGGAGGCGGTGAAGGAGACCGAGGGGGGTGGAGAATACGTACCGCTCATCCCGCATTAACAGGACAAACCCTCAGACGGAGACACTGGGATAGAGGTGGGTGGGGGTGGGGGTGGGGGCGAGGCGGGAGGAGAGGCCGGTCCCGCCCGCCCGCGGTGGCTCGGAGGAGGCTGTAGCTGGCACAGGCTCTGCCTCT
The DNA here is from genome assembly GCF_963455305.1 of Plecotus auritus. Lineage (NCBI taxonomy): Eukaryota > Metazoa > Chordata > Mammalia > Chiroptera > Vespertilionidae > Plecotus > Plecotus auritus. Next base: position 177,624,013 of record NC_137775.1, on the reverse strand, counting down.
TTTTCCGCGAATGGCCGCCGCTGGGCTGTGGCGTAGCAGCTCCTCTCTCCGCCCGAGCCCGGCTGACTCGCCCTTGATTGACAGCGGCGGCGCGCGGCGCGGGCGGCAGCGCGGGCCAGGGGCGGGGCCAGGGCGGCGCGAGCCGGGCCGACTCCCCACCCCCCTCGGCCTCTCTCCGCCAGAGCCGCCGACTCTCCACCCCTTCCCCCAGCGGATTGGCCGCCGACCTGCCGGGGGCCGGGGCGCTGGGGCCGCCTCCTCTCCACCCCCTTTCTCGGGGTTATTCTTTCTGCAGCTTTTCTGTTCCTGTCTTGGCTTCTCTGTGCTCTTTCTCTCGGCGTTCTAGCTCGGGCGCGCGGCCGGTAGGCCCTCCATGCAGCCAAACTTGTTGTCTCAGGATATCCCGCCCCCTACTCATTCCCCTGCGCCCTCCCCTCAAAACCCCGCTCCAGCATCGCTCGGAATTGCCACTAAAGGAAAAAGTAGGGCTGTCGCTTAGGGGAAGCGGGAGGGGCGCACGCAGGGGCGCACTGGCCACAGACGGCTTGGCGCGCCGAGTGAACTGGCCGCTGCCCCGGCGCAGGGAGCATGCCTTTCCTGAGGCGCATCCGGACCCGGGCGCCCTTTTTCCCTGGCTTGGCCCCCATTGGCTGAGCCCCTGGTGACGCGCGCTGAGTGGTGGAAGAAAGAGGGCGGGGAGATGCCGCAAAGGCTGTTGGCCCTTGTAGTTTCCGGCTGCCGCGGCGGCCCCTCCCTGGCACCGCCTTCCCTCCCGCCCCCGACCGAGGCCGCGCTGCCGAGCGGAAAGCTGCCCGAGGGGGCGGTGGCGGCAGGGCGTGGCCCTGGCCGAGTGGGAGTTGAACTGAGAGAGGAGGGGGAATGGGTGTTGTTTGCCTGGGCCTATCCGCCGCGCGGGGCTGCCCAAACCACCTCTGCCACCGCCTCCTCGGCTCCAAGCCGCTCCCCGCGGGGCGAGCTCACACCCGGAGCGCTCGGCGATTGAGCGGGCGGCAGCATGGGGAGGCGGGGTTTGCTGTCCTCCGGGTTTGAATGAACCCGGCTTCTTGGAGAAATGCTTTCGCCTTTCCTTTCTTTGCTCACCTCCCTCCCGGAGGCCCCCCGCTTCGAATCCGGGGCCTGCTTTCCCACAGAGAAGGATCTTCCATTTTATTTGTTCTCTGGCTGACTGCTGGAGCAATGACCCTCCTAACGCTGCATCGTGTTTTGCCGAGGAGCCCTTATGGTTGGTGGACTTGCCAGCCTCACAAGGTTCTCGAAGTGAAACCCCCCTCCCCCAGCTCTATTTGGGTCAGCACCGGTCACTGCTCAGCCTAAGCTTCTGGGCAGGCGGAATTTACATCTGACGCACAAAGCGTTTTATTGTCAAATGCACTTGAGCGGTCTCCTGGCCCCAGCTTTCCTCCGAAGTCCTGAAGTCAGGATGATGCCATGGGGTATAATAAGCGCCTGGTTAAGAGTCTCAGAGGTGGAAGTGAATCGCCAACGTAAACATTGGCCTTGGGAGTCAGGGGCCCTTGCACACGCAGGCTCGCTGCCACCTACTCCCTTTTTACCTGGGCTCCACACACAGCTTGGACGGTTCTTGTCTCCTGCCTAAGGCCTGCCATGTAGCAAGGGTGGCGAGATCCCAGGTGCTACTGCACTTGACTGGCATTTCCTTTGCTTGTTAAACTAATTGCAACATCCGCTGATGACAAAGCCAGCAGTGCAGCAAGACAAAGCAATTCGAATAAAGAATTAGATACTATTGTCTGCGCTTTCTTTAAACAATGAGCTGAAGATCCTTGGAAAACCCGCGTTCCTGCCAGTACAGTACAGAAAGCTCAAACATACTTCTTGCATTTACAGACATACTATCTATCCTGGGGTCGTTTTCCCCCCATTTCACTATGATGAAGGAAGGAGGACATTTTGCAGTCTTATGAATTTGGGCAGTCCCTGCAGTTTTCTTACCTTACAAAACCTGGCTCTGAGGGGCAATGCCACTAGCTCTGAACCACAGGTTAAAAAAGAATGCTTACCCATTCAGTATGGATCTACAAAGTGCCCTAAATATGCTGCACCCTATATTTAACAGGTAATACTGGTATTTGTGAAACATAGTGTAAGGGAAGAAAATAATTTTTCTCTACCCCTTTTAGCTGAGACTCCTGTAATAAAAGGTTAATGAGAAAAAAACCATTTTATTAACGTGTGTACCTTATGTATACACGTGAGATAAATGGAAAAATGAATAATTCCCCATGGTAGCTTAAATATCATTTTAATAGGAAAAGTTAAGAGATGGGGATGTATGCCTCTTGGAGGGAGAAAATAATTTTTAGGAAAAATGAATGGGCCTGTAGCAAAATAGATGGGAATAATGATAATTGCTGACAAAGTTGTCTGGATTGGTATAGACTTCTGGTCTCTTCTCCTTTGATAAGAGTCAGTCTCCCGTGGTTGATGAAACTCCCAGAGAGGGGATTTATGACAAATGAGTTCCTTTTGGAGGGTCTGTCTTTAGGCAGATGAGAGGAGTTGAGAGAAAGCCTGCATTTGCTGTTTTTCAAGTGCCTACAGCTAAAAATAATCAATGTGCCAAAGTGGCATATTCTGCTGCCCTTCAATAGTTAATAAGCCCTAAAAAAAAAAAAAAGTTAATAAGCCCTGATTTTTAGGGTGGGCCAAAGCTTCTGATCCCTGGCTGAGCCATGAGACCTGGGACAGGTGACTAATTACCTAAAATTAATCATTTCTCAGGCACATATCTGTATGATAGAAGGTTTAGCTAGATGAAAGAGCTCCAAAATTACAGTCATTCTTATACCACCTTCCAAATTTAAGCTATGTACCATCTACATTATGACTGACTTAATGTTATTCTTCAAACCAATTTACTTTTATTCCTGACCCAAATAATTTAAAAAGTTGATATCACCATGGTAAAGGAAAATCCAGTGTCTTAGCTATAAGAGTAAGTATAAATATAAAGCAACAAAATTCTCAGCCTCAGGCCAGTGAGGGTATTTTTTTTTTCCCAGAGGAAGCAGTTTGTTGAAAAAGATTTCTTCCTACATTCATATTTCTCATAGAACAGTAGCTTTCAATTTTTTATGATGATCCACAAGAATAAATATATTTTATATCGTGACCTAGTGTATATACATATGCAGAAGAAATGAGCCTTTTTATTCAAAATATTTAACAACATTGAGCACTGACCACTGAGATCAAACACTGCCTCAAAGCTCTAAGAGGGTATCCTAGAGACCCCCTGCCATACATTTCCCTTGCAGTTGCTGGGTGGTGAGTTCCAGAGGGTGGGCAAACAATGTTGGCCACGGGGAGAGGGGGACCGGACAGGACTTAGACACTATTTATCTGTTCAGGGGTAACAGCTTTTAGAGCCGTATCAATATGTATTAGTTGAATATCAACCAATGGTGTTAACTGAAACAAATCTTCAAGAAAAATTATTCGTCTCCCTACTCTCCCTTTTATTATTTTAATAAATCCTCACCCGAGGATATTTTTCTATTGATTTTTAGAGAGAGTGGGAGAGGGAAAGACAAGAGAGAAATATCGATGTGAGAGAAAGTTATTGATTGGTTGCCTCTTGCAAGAGCCCTGACCAGGGCCCAGGCCAGGGAGGAGCCTGCAACTGAGGTACATGCCCTTGACTGGAATTGAACCCAGGACCATTCGGTCCATAGGCCGAAGCTCTGTCCACTAAGCCAAACTGGCTAGGGCTCCCTCCCTGCTTTAAAAAAATTTTTAGTAGCAACCCAGAGTTTGGAAAAAAACGGTGTCCTATGGTATCTTATAACACCCCCCCCCCCCTCCGCCACCTTTGTGGAATAGAAAGTTCATATTTTAGTTATACAGCAGAATACATCTAGATTCCAGGTAGATTTTTTGCCGATAACTCTGAATACCTAATTGAACTCTCAGTCTGCATTTGGGAAAATGCTGCTGGAATTTTTCACAGGTCTCTATCAGGTGTGTATCTCCTGGTCACCACTTTCTAGGGCCTGGCATTTCTCAACTGACCATTCAATCAGTAAGTTATATAATCCCAGTGCAAGCCATTAACTTTTTTTTTTTTTTTTAGGCCCTTAGCTTTTTTAGGGCAAAGGTTAGGGCTTTTAATCCCCTACAATGCTAAGGATAAGTTTAGTAAGACCTTAATAAGTATGCTTATGGATGAATGTAATAGAAGCAGCTCCAGAGAATACCTAATATGACAGGAGAAGAAACTGAGGCCCGACTACGACAGATGACTTGAATTTTAAATATTAAAGGGACCAAATTTAAGTGTCTACATCAGGAAGCTACTTGTTGAAAAAATTGTTAAGCTGCTTCATTTTTTCTTTGGGAAGCCAAAAGCAAAAGATTTGGAGAGACTACAAACCAGAGAAAGATCAAAGTTTAACATCCACCTCTGCTCCAAAGTGCATCAACTAAAATGTAGCCAACCAGGAATTCAGCACAGGCTTAGTGTATAGTGCATAGTTCCTATAATAATAAAACCCTGGTAGTGTTCAAAATTCCATTAAAAAATAAATTCCTTAGATAGATACTAACAATAATTGTTTTCAGGAAGCAGAGAATGTTTTCAAAATTTAATTGTAATATAATTGGGACCCAAATATAGAATATTTATGTGGAAATAGAGGCAAAAAAAAAAAAAAAAAAAAGCCTGTACATGTGCAGGTCTTTTAAGAGTTACAAAGTATGTGTGTAACTGACACTGAAATAGTGAATAAAGATTGACCCTCAGGTTGCTTTATTTCTCCAGAATGAGTTGATGACATTGCTATTCCTCATATGCACTTAGCTCTTTCAGGGGTTGTTCATGTGCAACTTTAGAAAATTTGATTAACAATTTTTAAATATGATTTTAACCCAGTTACACTTATTTTTAATTAATATTTGAACATAATTAATAGCTATTAGCATTTAATGAGGCATGATATAAATACCTATTGAATATTTCATATCAATTTATAGAAGTATAATGAGGCTCATTATTCACACACACACACACACACACACACACACACACACACAAGAGATTTGATTAGTATATAAGTTGAGACATAGATAAAAATTAAAAATTAATTTTTAAAGACTGAATATAATATAAGTCCTGGCTGGTTTGGCTCAGTGGATAGAACGTCAGCCTATGGACTGAAGGGTTCCAGGTTTGATTCCAGTCAAGGGCACATGCCCAGGTTGTGGGCTCGATCCCCAGCAGGGGCATGCAGGAGACAGACAATCAATGATTCTCTCTCATCATTGATGTTTCTCTCTCTCTCCCTCTCCCTTCATCTATGAAGTCAATAATAATAAAAAAAAGACTGTATATAAAATTAGTGATGAAACATCATGAAAATATAGAGCACAAATTTATAAATGCTACTTGTATGTGAGGGTTGTGAATTTGTCATGTCAGGCATTTAAAAATGCTTGGAAGAATGCCGAAACTGGTTTGGCTCAGTGGATAGAGCATCAGCCTGTGGACTGAGGGGTCCCGGGTTCGATTCCGGTCAAGGGCATGTACCTTGGTTGCGGGCACATCCCCAGTGGGAGGTGTGCAGGAGGCAGCTGATCGATGTTTCTCTCTCATCAGTGTTTCTAGCTCTCTATCCTCTCCCTTCCTCTCTGTGAAATATCAATAAAATATATTAAAAAATAAATAAATAAAAATGCTTGGAAGAATCCTATCTAATAAAAGAGTAATATGCAAATTAACTATCACTCCGCTACACCCACAAGCCATGCCCACCAGCCAATCAGGGCGAGTATGCAAATTAACCCAACCAAGATGGCTGCGGCCATGGAGAGAGCAGGAGGCTTGGGTTTCGCCGGCAATGGAGGAAGCCAAGCTTTCTGCACACCCTGGCAGGCCCAGGCCTCCACTCAAGGCTACAAAGTTTCAATTATAGAAGATAAATAAATCCCAACAAAAATGGCGGCAACCACGGAGCTGGAAAGAGCGGGAGGCTTAGGTTGCCCCCAGCGATGGAGGAAGCCAAGCTCCCGCAGTCCTGGCCTGCCTTGGCCTCCCTCTGCTGCAAAGTTTCAATTATAGAAATAAATAAATCCCAACAAAAATGGCTGTGGCCACAGAGCGAGCAGGAGGCTTGGTTCTGCTCAAGGCTACAAAGTTTCAATTATAGAAGATAAATAAACCCAGATACCAGGGCCTCCCCTTGGGTTGCCAGGGGGGTGTGGCTGGCCTGCAAACCACCACAGGCCCCTCGCCCAGGCCATCCCACGCCCCAAGGGAACCCCCACCCTGATTAGGGACACCCTTCAGGGCAAACCAGCTGGCCCCCGCCTGTGCACCAGGCCTCTATCCTATCTAATAAAAGAGTAATATGCAAATTGACCATCACTCCAACACACAAGATGGCTGCCCCCATGTGGACACAATATGGCTTCCACAAGATGGCCAGCAGAGGAGGGCAGTTGGGAGGGACCAGGCCTGCAAGGGAGGGCACTTGGGGATGATCCAGCCTGCAGGGGAGGGCAGTTAGGGGTGACCAGGCTGGCAGAAGAGGGAAGTTGGGGGCGACTGGGCCTGCAGGGAAGGGCAGTTGTGGGGGACCCAGGCCTGCAGGGGAGAGCAGTTGGGGGGGACCAGGCCTGCAGGGGAGGGCAGTTAGGGGTGACCAAGCCGGCAGAGGAGGGAAGTTGGGGGCAACCGGGCCTGCAGGGAAGGGCAGTTGTGGGGGACCCAGGCCTGCAGGGGAGAGCAGCTGAGGGGACCAGGCCTGCAGGGGAGGGCAGTTAGGGGCAAACAGGCTGGCAGAGGAGCACTTAGGCATCAATCAGGCTGGCAGGGGAGTGGTTAGGGGCTGATCAGGCTGGCAGGCAGAAGTGGTTAGGGGCAATCAGGAAGGCAGGCAGGTGAGCAGTTGGGAGCCAGCAGTCCTGGATTGTGAGAGAGATGTCTGACTGCCCATTTAGGCCCAGGATCGGGCCTAAACAGGCAGTCAGACATTCCTTGAGGGGTCCCAGATTGGAGAGGGTGCAGGCTGGGCTGAGGGACACCCCCTCCCCCCCGCCCCGTGCATGAATTTTGTGCACTGGGCCTCTAGTTAATTATATTAAATTTAAGAATGTGGTTTGAAATATATAATGAATTTAAATTAATTTATCATATGAGATTATTTAGGAAAAAATTATGTGTTATTTTTGAGATTAATATAGCACTAATCAAAGATCAGATAAAAGTAATTTTCTTAGAAGTAAAATACTTCTAGACTTTTACAAAAAGATGTGCAAATTAGACTTGGAGGCTTGAAAAAATTGTGACTTTAATAAATTGAATGTTTATTTAAAACATCAAAACCTATAAATTTATTGCTCCCTTGGACATTTAAAAAAATTCACACTAACACCCATAAGATAACTAAAGGAATCAACCCAAAACTAGGTATCTAAGAATTTCTGTGAGTGCCCAAGATTATAGTTGTTAAATTTTAGTTTCAGTTCTTCTTTCTAATAACATCAGAAACAATGATCTTCTGAGGCCACTTTGTTTTGTGATACACCAAATCCTTAATCTAAGTATGTTAGCCAAACAGGGCTCAGGGGAACACACAGCCAGTTCATCTAAGAGGGAATTCAAAGTTTAAAAATATGGTATAAAGAAGGGAGGAATGATAAACCCAGCATTTGTTTTAAGTTGTTCAGGATTGTTTCCAAGCCAGTATCTTTCTGCCTACCCAGATTCTTGTGGGGCTATGAAAATGCAAATTTATTAAGAACATCAATAACAGAGTTCAGCATCTGGGCTAATAGCTGAGTGAGGTCAAGTAGAATGAGCCTTGGCTGTTTTGGAAGCTGGAACGCATGTGCTTCCATCTTAGCTCCCAGGCTGGTTACTTAACCTCCCTGAGGTTCTTTATCTATGTGTAACATCGGCATCACAATTCCTACCACATAGGTTATTAGAAAGATTATGAGGTAATCTCCATAGTGGGCACTTAATAATTAATTTAGATTTCCTTCCTTTCTGGTTCACAGTGTTTTTATTATATTTCATGAAAATTAACTTCAATTTTGCTACTCTCCTAGTTTTAAAATGTAGTGAACCATTTAATTGAATGAAGGGTGCTTTCTATCAGTAAATAATAGCTTCTGGGGTCACCAGTGGCCTTTTTGGGTCTTAGCATCTATATGTATTGAATTTTTTAAAGTAATCTGCTTTATAGCTTACAGAAAACAATTTAATGTATTGGAGGGGAAAAGTCTCCACTTACTACCAAAATAATCTGAACTCTGAAGTTTACTAACTTTTTACCTAAAAGACTGAGTGAGGAGATTGTCCAACAAAAGGAAAAGGCATAAGGAAGGCATGAGGGGCTTAGGTGGAATGTGGAAGAAAAGTAGGGGGAGGGCGGGGTCAAGGACAAAGAGAGCCGCAGGGCTGAAACCTGTGGGGAACCCCGTGTTTGCTTCCCTCCAAAGGGGCAGATCGCCTGAGTGTGATGTGCTCTGGAGAAGATATGTGGGCTTGGGTGCTTCTGTACCTCTACCTCACCAGAGAAGTTGACGAGCTTCTGGACAGGACAGAGGGGATCCTGAAAAAACTAAGGAATTACATGAGAGGAATTCATGTAAAAGGGAATATAAATGCAAAGGTGACAAAAAAGAAAAACGATAATTAGCCTGTTCAGTGACTTCATCTTACAAAGATGTTTTCCAAATGCGATGAGTGGCTTGAGAAAAGCTAGATTAAGAGTGTGATCATGGAGGGGTAGCACCCACCAGGGGGTGTAGACGGGGTTGTATTACATGCAAGTGCTATCTTCCCATGGTCCGTGTCTGAAATATGCCAGGAAGCCTTCTTGCTAAATCCTGCCGAATCTAGCTCCCGACAGATCATGCAATGTGAACATCTCCACAAAAAAGGTAGGAAGCATCTCCCAGGACTATGAAGTCTGGACTAGGAAACAAATATGGACACAACATGATTGGGCAAGCTGCAACAGTGAGTCAAATATAATAGGAATGAGAAATTTCCACAGTGATAAATGCAAAGTCTTCAATAAGTAAGTTTAGCAAGGGGGTTGCTTTATTCTCTGTCAAGCAAGCCAAACCTGGAGTGCTCTTGAAAAAGGACCCCAGCAACCAGAAGGAAGGTGTGCGAGGAATGGTTAAGAGCACTGAGGATGCTTTGGGAAACAATATTTACTAAATCAGCCTTCAAATGCTTTCAGACCTATTAGATGGCAAGGGATTAGGTTTGCTTTATGTCGTTTCAGAGGACTGAACAAGGTCCATAAGTGGATGTTGCCAGGAGGTAGATTTTGGCACAGTATAAAAAGAACTTCTGAAGACTCAGAACTATCTGAAATGAAACAAAAGCCCTGTGGGGTGGTGAGCTCCTCTTAATTAGAGATATTCAAGCACAGGCTGAACCACCAGTACTTATTTGGAATATTGTCAAAGAGGATTTATGTATCTGATAGCAACAGAAGCAGATCCAGATTTTGTGGAGCCCGAAGTTTCTCAATTTGGGGACCCCTTTTTAAGGACAAAGAATACAAAATTAGGAATAAAAATTAGAGGCCCTTGGAAGGAACTTTTGTAAGTGAGGAATCCTTGAAACTTAAGTTTCATTAGCTTTGTCGTAAATTCACATCAAGGATGTCAGTTGATTCAAATTTGAATTTGTTTTAAATAATGAATAATTCTTCTTAATTTTAAAATAATTATTCTTTTTATCTACAGGACAGCATAGAGGCAGTAGAAAGAGAGAAGTAAAGTTAGATTCTCCTGGGTTCCTAGCTTGCCTCTGCTTTTTCATAGCTAGGTGACCTTGGGAAAATTACTTAACCTCTCTGAGCCTCAATTTCTTCATCTGTGAAATGCAGGTAATGATCTCTCATGAAATATTGTTTGGGAAAAGTTAAATAAAATTATGTATGTAAAGTACTCGTATATAGAAACTGTGTAATTAATGACAGCTAAATTGAAGGATGAATAAGATTTGGGTAGTCATAAAGAAAAGTTTACTTAAAATGCCATTTGGAATTATCATCTGTCACCTTGAAGATAAAGAATGACTTGCTTCCACATCCCCCAATTTAAGGCAAAAGCCTTAAGCACTCATGAAATGTCACCAAGCCACAATATTCACATTAGGCTTATTTCAGACAACTAGCTTGTGAACAGACTAGGAAAATCACTTACAGAACTGATTGGCCAAGATAAAAACCTTTGTCCTTGTCCCCTCTTCACTCTTCAGAGTTTGGGGTCAGAATCAAGGACTAGGACATTTCTTATCACTCCATCCCCCAAAAGCAGGTTGACCAAGTTCAGGTATACACAGGTAGGCCACATTATCTAGAGCAGGGGTGGGGAACCCTTTTTTCTGCCAAGGGCCATTTGGATACTTATAACATCATTCTTGGGCCATACAAAATTATCAACTTAAAAATTAGCCTGCTATATTTGGTCAAATATTTAATTCACTTGCCACTAATACCTTAGCAGGGCCAGACCAAATTATTTCGAGAGCTTTATATGGGCCAAGGGTCTGATGTTCCCTACCCTGATTTAGGGGATAGTAACTTAGTGGGAGTTCCTGTGCATTACACAATTGTAGGTCACCATTCATCCAGAAAACCTGTTACTCCAAGTGAGGTCCTCAGCCAGCAGTGATGGTTAAAGAGCACCTGGAAGCTTGTTAGAAGTGCAGACTCCCAGGCCTACCCTTGTATTTTAACAAGATCACCAGGTCATTTGAGGCACAGCGAAGACGTGCTAATGTAGGCTACAATGTAACTGGCTTTGCCCCTGGTGCTGTGCAGGTGAAGTCCCCTTCTTTGGGCTCTCAGAATTCACTTTCTTTTAGGAGGTTAGAGAGGAGAGAAGGAGCAAGGGGCCTGCTATTTCAGGGAGAAGGCCCAATCCACTTGAGTCTCTTTGACCTTTCATTCTTTGGATTCTCTTCCTTGCATCTAACTCACGAGATAGGACAGTTTGCTGGCAAGATAAACTTGGTAGAAGGTCCAGACATCTCTCTCTGGCTACCATATTTCTTTCTAAGAGGTGGAAGAGAAAAGATGGGACCAGGGGTTGTCTCCCACTCCAGAGAGAAGCCCAGTCTCTCTAAACTACTTCTCTCTTTCCCTCTTCCATTCACCCTCCTCCCGTCCCTCTCTTCTGTCAGTTGAGCAAAATAAGCCAGGGGACAAATTATTTGGGAAAGACTCCTCCAAAGGCCAAGGTAAGAGGCCTGACTAGCACTGGGACTTTATCTTTTTCTACATAATTGTTGTGTTTGGATCCATTTTTCCTGGCCGTGGCTGTGGCCTTACAGAAAAGGGGAACGAAGAAGAAAAACCTATTAGGCCTGAATTACTTTTAAACTTCTAGTCCAGACAAAATCAGTCCTCCATCTGACCCAGCACAGCTTACCAGGGGTGCATTGGGAAGCTTTGGGAAGCTTACCAAGTAACAAAAGACATACCTTTGCTGCCACTGACTCTGTGCATATATTAAGAGTGAATAGTTATTTAGCACACACTATGCTAGATACACTGAGTGGCCAGATTATTATGATCTCTGAATGCATAATAATCTGGCCACTCAGTGTATATCCTATATAATAAAAGGCTAATATGCAAATTGTCCCCTCAACCAGGAGTTAGACCAGCAGGCAGGTTGGCCAACTGCCCATGTCCCCTCCCCCTGGCCAGGCTGGCCAGACCCCACCCATGCACAAATTCATACACTGGGCCTCTAATATATCCTATGTAATAAAAGAGTAATATGCACATTGACCATCACTCCAACACACAAGATGGCTGCCCCCATGTGGTCAAAGATGGCTGCCCCCATGTGGACACAAGATAGCCACCACAAGATGGCCAGCAGGGGAGGGCAGTTGGGAGGGACCAGGCCTGCAAGGGAGGGCAGTTGTGGGCCATCAGGACAGCAGGGGAGGGCAGTTAGGGGCAAACAGGCTGGCAGAGGAGGTAAGTCGGGGGAGACCAGGCCTGCAGGGAAGGGCAGTTGGGGGCAAACAGGCTGGCAGGAAAACAGTTAGACATCAATCAGGCTGGCAGGGGAGTGGTTAGGAGGTGATCAAGCTGGCAGGCAGAAGCGGTTAGGGACAATCAGGAAGGCAGGCAGGCGAGCAGTTGGGAGCCAGCAGTCCTAGATTGTGCCTACTGGGATCGGGCCTAAAGGGGCAGTCGGACATCCCTCGAGGGGTCCCAGATTGGAGAGGGTGCAGGTTGGGCTGAGGGACACCCCTGCCCCCCGTGCACGAATATCGTGCACCGGGCCTCTAGTATATATACATATACACATACACACACTGAGTGGCCAGATTATTATGCATTCAGAGATTATAATAATCTGACCACTCAGTGTATAAGCACTTTACATATATCAACTCATTTGATTGCCCAGTAACCCTATAAGGTAGGTACTATAGTTGTTTCTATTTTACAGATGTGGAATCAGAGGCACTCAAAGTTTAAATAATTTGCAAGAGAGCCCAGAAAACAAACAGTAGAGCTGGGATTCAAACCCAGGCAACTCAAGCCAAGACCTTGCTCTTAACCTGCCTCTGACACATGTCTCTCAGGACCCCTGTAGGGGGTGTTGTCTGGTTTGGGTATTCCCACTGCCCCAGCCAGTTACCATCCTAATCGCATTACCATCCCCTACAGAGCTCCTTTGTCAAAGCACAGCCACAGATTTTAAACCACAAAGATGTGAATGACTATGGTTGTTTAGTTGACGAACCAGATTTACTAAGGAGAAAAGGAAGTATACTGTGGGCTCTGGAAGACTTCCCACAGCACCAGTAGTTAAAAAAAAAAAAAAAGGAAAAGAAAAATGAAGGCCACCACATAGAATAATCAGGATAATCCAGTCAAAGTGAGACAAAGACTTACTCTTTTCCTGAAGGGAATTTTCTAAGGGTAAGATTTGCAAAACAGAACCAATTAAATTTACTTCCTGTCCTCAATCGAAGTTCTTGCTTTGGGTAAAACAAGCCTGCTGTTTACAAAGAGCTTCCACAGATGTCTGCTCCCTGATCTCTACAGCACCCTGAAGAGGCTGAGCGTCTTGCCTAAAATTACACATGAACTAAGTGGCAGAGTTTAGACTGCAGCCTGGTCTCTGGAGGTGGAGATGAGACACTCTAGCTTCACCATCTGCTCTCTGTTCCTTAGTGGTAAAAGTAGAGTGGAAAGAGGTATGAGAACCTCATGATTTACATCTGGAAATTTCTAGTCACCCAGAAATAACAGCTAGCACGTCCTGAGGGCTTTATCGTGCAGCAAATGCTGACCTAAGGGTGTCACAAGGTATAATCCATTTAATCCCATAACAAATGAATGAGGAGCATCTTACCTAATAATAGACATACATGTAAATTGACCCTACCTCCGCTAAGCCCGCAGCCAATCAGAGTGGATATGCAAATTAGAAGGCCAAAGATGGCAGCCGCCCAGCTGCTCCAGGCGCAGAGTGGCCAGCTGAGGCAGGAAGCCTGCTATGAGAGGGAGGGCAGTGGGTGGCGGAGAAGGGATCTACAGGAGCGGAGTGCCGCAGCGAAGATAAGACTGAAGACAAGACTGCAGACTCCGGAGTCTGCAGCGAAGACGAAGAAGGCAGACTCTGGCTGGAGCGAAGGCCTGGGTCCTGGGTGCCAGAGGAAAACTGGTGCTGGAAGCCAAGGGAAGGAAGGCCTATTGCACGAATCTCTTCGTGCAACGGGCCTCTAGTGATATTATAACCCCATTTTGCAAATGAGGAAAATGAGGTATAGAAAAGGTAAGTAACTTGTTCAGACTCACCCTTTTAGCAAGGGGCAGAGCTCATTGTCAAACCAGGACATCTGATTCTAGGAGATGTTCTTTTATCCACCAAGCTCTCTGGCCTCTGCTGGAAATTTAAGATTGAATTGCTTGACAGAGAACCCAACAGTTCTTGCAAGCATCTGTTATGGAAAAGGGAGAGTACGCAACACCTTTATGGTAAGAAAAAAATATCACAGTACTCTCCTTTTGTTAATAATCATTCAAAGGTAAACAGAACTATCATCTGGGTATTGGCATGGAATACTAATGATTAATAAATTAGAACATATCAGTGTATATGATCTGAACACCTTCTCTGTGAAAGGGTCTATGTCAGGTAATATGGGGGCTCCAAGGAAAACAAAACCTGCTCCAGCCGTCAGGAAGCCTACAGGGAAGCCAGAGAGACAGCAAAGCACCATCTCACAGACACACACATACACACACACACACAGTTGTTGACAGAAGAACTGTCCAAACCTTAGAGAATATTTTATTTGAGTCAAACTGAAGACATATGCTGGGAAGCAAGATTTGAAATGCTCCGGAGAATAACAGTTTTGCAACTTCTTTTATGCATTTGAGGTTAAGAATGGAACATAAGGAAGATTACATGGAGGTGGGAAAAATCAAGGATTGGGTTCCAGGACAGTTAACAAGATTATGTGCTTTCTTGGGAGTGGTTAGGTTTATTTTAAAGGTGTGTTAACCTGGATGCATAGGAACAATGGATGTAACTTGCTGAAGGCAAAGGTAGACCTTTTACTGAAAGTTATTTGCTTGGGGTGTGACTACCCGCAATGATCTGCCGAGTTAGGAATTTATGATCAGATCGCCTTGTGAGGTTACTTTCCATAGAGCCTCCCTTTGCCCCCCACACAAAAGTGTACAACCCAGCAGGTATAAATAAGAGTTCAGCACAATCCTTGAAGAGAGATGTCACAGGGCACAGGTGATTAAAAACTAAATGAATTCTACAGTTAATAACTGCTCGGGAAGTTCAAGGTATGGAGCAATCCTCCAAGTTGGGGTGCTAAAGGAAACCTTTGTTAGGGAGATAGCATCTGAGTAGGACTGAAAGGATGCCAAAAAGTGTGAATGGATCTAGGGGACCGGAAGGGTGTTCCAGACAGAAAGAACCCTCTGAGCATAGGAGGTGTGGAGGCCAAATAAAGAAATAAATAAAAATGCTGGAAGGGCCTATTTGAAGTGGGGACAGTAAGCATAAAACCTGCCAGGACCTGATATTAGCTCAGGGCCAGCCCCGTACCCTTCAGCGCTGCTGCTGGGAGAACTGTTGGTAAAGCGCCCTGGTATTAACCAGTATCCAATTCTCTACCTGCACCCTGCCTGCCAGGGAGCTTTGGTAACATACCTGTCCACAGGATAGGCAACCCCTTCCAACAAATTTTGTGTTCCTCCCACACCCCAATGATTGCTGTCATCTCTAACATGGATTCCTTAAAAAAAAAAAAAATCAATTCATCCAAGGGATGCTGGTTCTAAGTCTTTTGGAAACCCTGAAGCCAGCAAATGTCCCCACACCTCCCGTCCTTGTCATTGTCTTCAGAGACTTCCTGAAAGGAAAGTTCCTCCATTCATCCAGTCTTGAGTTTTTGTGTCCCCATTCTGCTCCAGGCTTCCTAGCAATGACCTATGCCCACTGCCCCACCAACCCCTCCCCAAGTTCCCACCGGATGCTAACAACTTGCCAGCATGCTCCCACTCTTCCTTCTGTACCCTTCCCTGATGTTCTCTCACATACTTCACACAGTTAGGGTCAAGGTTTTTCTCATAACCCACTGCCATTGCCTTCATTCAAAAAAACATTTATTAATGCCTCTGATGGGATACAGCAGTGAGCAGAAGGGCAAAAAACCCTGCCTTCACACAGCTTCTATTCTTGGGAGAGGGTTGTTAAGGAATAAAAAAGTGAATGTATGTCAAGTTAGGTGATGATGAGTGCTATGTAGAAAAATGAAGCAGAAGTGTGGAATGGGAACTTGCTGTAGGAATGGGCACAGGAGATGAGGAGGCCTTGGTGAGCAGGTGACAGTTAAGCAGAGATCTGAAGGAGATGGGGGGCAGGGGTGGCGGGCCACTGGGGAAGAGCTTTCCAGGTATAACAAAGAGCATGTGCAAAGGCCCTGAGGTGGGGACAAGTTTTATCATGTTTGGGGATAGCAAAGAAGCCCATGTTGCGAGAGTAGGATGAGTAAGTAGTAAAGTGGCAAGAGATAAAGTCAGAGAGGAAAGGTAGGCAGGCCAGAGAGTGAAGCTCATGTGAAGGGAGTTACTCAGAGAGAGGTGTGAAGCCATGGAAGGTTTAGAGTAGAATAGTATGGCCGGAATTACACCTTTAAAAAAAAAAAAAAAAAAAAATATATATATATATATATATATATATATATGTGTGTGTGTGTGTGTGTGTGTGTGTGTGTGTGTGTGTGTGTGTTTATTGATTTGAGAGAGGGAGGAGGAGGAGGAGGAGGAAGAGGAGGAGGAGGAGGAGGAGGAGGAGGAGGAGGAGGAGGAGGGGACAGTTGCCTCTGGCATACCCCCAGTTGAGCCCACAACAGACTGGAATCAAACTGGTGACTTCTTGGTGCATGGCACTATGCTCAACCAACTGAGCCACACTGACCAGGGCTAGAAATACACTTTTAAAAAATTAACCCAGCCCAGCCGGGGTAGCTCAGTGGTTGAGTGTTGATCCATGAACCAGGAGGTCGTGATTGGATTCCTAGTCAGGACACATGCTCAGGTTGTAGGCTGTATCCTCAGAGTGTGTGTGTGTGTGTGTGTGTGTGTGTGTGTGTGTGTGCGCGCGCGCATGCAGGAGGTAGTAGATAGATGTTTCTATCTCTCTATCTCTCTCTTTCCCCTCTCTCTAAAATAAAAAAATAAAAATTAACCCAATTGCTATGTGGAGAATAGACAATGGAAGCAGGGAGATAGATTCTGGATCTTTCTTCCATTCTTTTGTAGAAATTCTGCATCTTTAAGGGTCCTGTTATCCAGTTGTAGCATCCTCCTCCTCACCATCACCTTTATAGCACTGCTTCTTCCCTATCATTCCCTGAACACTTTAGCTCTCCTTTCACAGCTTCTTCTCCCTGAGACTTGCCGTCACCAGGAGAATTTGGTGCACATGCAGATGTTCCACTCAACTGGCCTCTCAGTTCTCATTACCTTCACATAATTTTCCCATTCTCATTACCTTCACATAATTTTCCCAATTAGCCATTCAGTCCCGCTGCTAGGTCAAAATCTTATCATGATTAGGATTGATCTACTTCTGAAATCATAAAATAAAACTATTTCATTTTCAAATCCCAATCTCCTGTCATTGCAGTTTTCTTATTTACTCCGAGTTTAGTTGGTCCCCAGATTCATGGGAAACATCCCTTCATTTGCGGTTCACTCACTCCTTCCTACTCAATCCTTCTATAGTCATTACAATGTAACTGGAGGCCCAGTGCACCAATTCGTGCATGGATGGGGTCCCTCAGTGTGGCCTGCAGGGATTGAGCTGAAACCGGAAGTCCAATGCCACCTGCTGCTCCCGCTCATCCTGGCCCCACTGCACCTGCTGTGGGCTCACGCTCAGTCAGTCCTGATCAGGAGAGGCTCACGCTGCTGCAGCAGCGCTCGCCAGCCATGAGCCCAACTTCTGATGCCTGTCCCGAGGGGTGTGTGTGTGTGTGGGGGACCCAGGACGCGAAGGGCCCTCCGGGAGGGCGGTGGGATGCCCTTGCCAGCCCGGGACCCAGATCCATCCCGCTGATGTTCACACTGGTTGTCGGGAGCTACCTGGCAGCCGCTTTTATATTGTTTCTTCCTTGTGGGACGTCTAGGGAGGGGAAGCAGCTGTGGTGCCCGAGGCCAACTTCCAGGAGGTTGGTGGCGCTGTCAGGATCTTGCCTGTGGCACTGGTCCGTCGGTGCCTGGCCTGTTCTCAGGAGATTGGACCTTCAGGACTACTGAGGGAGTGAGTGGCTGCTGCTGGGCTGGTGGGCCACCTGGACAGGTCAGTCAGCTGAGTGGCACTCCCACTGTGGGAGTGCACTGACCATCAGGGGCAGCTCCTGTGTTGAGTGACCGAATGACTGGTCGACTGGTCGTTCGGTCACTTAGGCTTTTATATATATAGACTAGAGGCCCAGTGCACAAAATTCATGCACTCAGGGGCAGGGAGGTCCCACAGCCTGGCCTGCACCCTCTCGCATTCTGGGAGCCCTTGGGGAATGTCTGACTGCCACGGAGGTGGGAGAGGCTCCGACCACCGCTGCTGCACTCACCAGCTGTGAGCCAGGCTTCTGGCTGAGCGGTGCTCCCCCTGTGGGAGTGCACTGACCACCAGGGGGCAGCTCCTGTGTTGAGCGTGTGCCCCCTGGTGGTCAGTGCACATCACAGCAACCGGTCGTTCCGCCGTTCGGTCGATTTGCATATTAGCCTTTTATTTTATAGGACTAGAGGCCCAGTGCACAAATTCGTGCACCTTGAAAGGAACTGTGAGCCGCGAGGCTGTGGTGGGCACAGGGGCAGGTCTCAGGCCATCCTCCGTGCCCCCGCCCGGCCCCTCCTGCTGTGGCCCCTGGTCCCCTCTCTGCCAGCAGCCCTGCTCCTGCCACCACTGCTCCCACATGCTGACAGCGCCAAGCGATCAGCTGGCAGTGGGTGCAAGTGGCGGCTCTGGCACCAGCTGCGGGTGCAAGCAGGGCTGGCACTGGCAGTGGGTGCAAGCAGCAGCTCTGGTGCCAGCAGCGGATGCAAGTGGGGCCAGTGCCGGCAGCAGGTGAGAGCCCCGGGAGGGACTGCAGTGTGTGGGAGCAAAGAATTTTCAGTAACCACCAGAGGCTTGCCTTGATGATAGTGACTGGTGCCCCACATTGTCTGGTGCCCCCGCTCACCTGCTCTACCATCCCACCACAGCCAATGCCCGCCATGTTCACGCTCTGCCGCCTGCTGCCCACGCCCGTCATGTTCCACATGTGCCTGCTGGTAGTTAGCACACATCATAGTGACCAGTTGTTCAGTTGTTCAGCCGTTCGGTCTATTTGCACATTAGAGTTTTATATATATAGATGGTCTTTGGTTGATTACCTCCCATCAACCTACCCACGATTGGGGCTAGGTAGGGATGCGAGAGGTTGTCCAGCCAGGGAGGGACCGCGGGAGGGCTCCAGGGCATGTCCAGCCCATCTCGCTCAGTCCTGACTGGCCAGACCCCAGAAGCTAGCTAACCTATCGGTTGGAGCATTTGCCCCTTGGTCAGTGCACATCATAGCGACCGGCCTTAGCATATCATTAGCATGTTACACTTTGATTGGTTGAATGGATGACTGGACACTTAGCATATTAGGCTTTTATTATGTAGGATAGTTCAAATATTATTCATACTCTACCCTCTTTTTTGTTCCCTCACTGACTTTAAAAACGAAATCCATCACTTCCTACCACCCTATCCACCACACCCATCTTTGCTTCTTCCTTGGAATCTCAGACAATGAGGCTAATAAAGGCTTTCACCTTGTTCCACTTCTCAGCCTCGCCCACAATAGGCATCTTGCTCCATTGCTCTTCTTTCACACCCCTGACTCTGGCTTCTTCCCTTCAGCATTTGAACTTGAGTCTCTCTTATCTTAGAAACACACACACATAATAACCCAAACACTCCCACTAACACACACACCCATCTTGCCCTGCCTCTTGCCCTGTCTTTCTCTTCACAACCAAATTGATTGGGAAAATGTTCTATCCCCTTGTGTCCACCTCTTCACTTTCTATTTAATCTGGCTCCTACATTATTCACTGTAACCTCTCTGTCTACATTCACCAGATTCCCTGTCCAAGCCTCTTTTCTCTGCACCCAACCTATTGCCTGGGACACTCTTCCCTTCACTATATTCTACTCATCCTATTTGTTTCAGGAGCTCTTCTGGCCTCAGGAAAGCCTCACTCCACCCTCTTATCCTCAAACCCTTAATTACTGAGTAAGACGCCCTATGTGTTGGCATAGCATCTTGTGCTTAATATTTATGTACATTTTTCACATCACATGGAAATTTCCTGTTTACTTGTGAGCCTCCCTTGCTAGACCATAAGCTAGTCAAGGTCTATACACCACAATTCCTCATACTGCTTGTCTGAAATATGAATTAATGAACATATCCATTACTCCCAAGTTTTCTTGTACTCTTTTATAATCCCTCTCTCCCAACCTTCCCGGATTCCAATAGGATGTCATGTTATATTGATTATTTGAGCATTACCATACAAGCTGTGTTTTTCATGAAATGCAATTATGGCGATCTTACATTGCATTATATAAATCAGAATGTATTACAACCATTAACTTTGATAATAGCAAAAGTCCATTTATATAGAATAGACAAACAAGAAAAAAACCACCAAAACATTTTGTGCCCACATAATTATACAGTCTATTTGTTTATGGAATAAATGACTATCTAACAGTATAATTTACACTAAAGCCATGCTAATTCTTCATGAACTTGGGTGCGAATTATCCAAAGCACCTCTGGTAGTTATTCTGAATAATAACTCCATTTTCTTGTTACAGATCAATAATGTGAGCCATCATAAAGGGTGCTTCAAGAGTCTGGCTCATGAACTTCATTTCCAGTTGGCTCTGGATAAGTGCTCCTCAAACTACAGCTGCGTCGGAATCGCCTGGAAGGTTTCTTAAACACAGATGCTGAGCTCCGTCCCCAGAGTTTCTGCTTCAATAATCTTGGGGGTGAGGACCTGAGAATCTACACTTCTAATAAATTCCCAAGTGTTGCTGATGCTGTTGGCTGGGGTACACACTTTGAGAACCACTGCTCTAGTACAGTTAATAAGCATTAAGGATATCTAGATCACATTTCTAAGTTGGCCAGCATCCAGAGAATTCCAAGGGTGTTCTAGATGTCATTAAATCTACTGGACCTCTCTAGAGGATCCATGGAACTCCACACATCTCACAAACCATTTGAACTTTTTTCTAGATAAAGATAGGAACATTTGAAAGAATGGGGGCATAGCACTTCTTAAATTTCTAGGAAAGCTTTAGGCCCTTGGAGGCTCTGCGGACTAAATCACAAGAACAAAGGGCCCTGATCCCGGCTGAACACACAGGGCAGGGAAAATGAGTGAAAATCCTGAAGTTTAAAATGTATGGATGTTGCTAGGGCCAAACTTTTCCAACCAACCAAATGGGAAGTTAGTAGGGCACTTATTAACCCCTAGACAAAGGAACTGTCCCAGCAACCTGCTTGGGTCCCCTCCCTGCAGCAGGGAGCTTTTATGTAATAAAACTTTGCTTTCGCTCATCTCTTTGTCCATGAACTCATTCTTTGATTTCTCTAGACAATGAACTCAGACCCAAACAGAAATTTTGGGTATCACCTGGTCCAGTTGATTTTATTTTGATTTATTCTCCTTAGCAGAGCAGACCCTGTAACTGCATCCCACCCCTCCCCAATCATTCCTTAATAATGTTACAGGTCTATTATGTACACTCCTACTATTCCAGCCATTTTGGTGAGTTTTATGATGATTCTCATGTGCTTTCTGGTCTCTCTCATACTGTTTTGGCTGCCTAGCATGTTTTTCTTCCTTTCCTCTTCTTCAGTAGTTGGTTTTGTTTTTTCTGTCATCAGAAGTAGATATGTGACTCTTTACAATTTAATTTTAAATAATTTTTGCATAAAAATTTTCATAGTGGATTTTTTGCCAATGTCAAAAGAGCATATGGAATATTTATACTTTTGAAGAAGAACCTCTTCATAAGCACTGTGTGATTTCTGAAGAAAGACACTTCCTACAGCAGGTCAGGAAATGCCTTGACCTGCCTAAAATAGCTTACACACTGGCCTGAGAGTTACTTAGGATACAACTAAAATTCAATCTTCTATAAGAAAATTTAAGATTTTTGACCTATACTTTGCCATAATGATAGTATATTAGAGTATCTAATGTGGTGTTTTATTATTGTTTTTGTTATTGTTATGTTTTTAAAGAATCAATAAGACTTAATTGAACTTCTCAAGTAATCTAAAGGTGTGGACTGTAATTTCTATGTGGAATCATTACTGATATGCCACAAGAATAGCCCCTCAACTTAATTTCTTCCTATATTAAATTTTCAATAGAGTTCACTGAGTGGATTCTTTTTCTCTCACAAGTACATATTTAAATGAATAATTTAAATAAGGAGAATCTATTTATTATGTGAAATATTACTTTAAAGAGGGCTTATCATAAATGCAATCATTTCTTAAATTGAAAGAGTCTCTCTGTAATGTTTTATAAAGATAACATTGGTTATATTTAATTACTTTAAGTAGCTCTGCCAAGTATTTTAGAGCTGAATACCATTTGCTGTTTTATAATGTAGTTACTTCCAGGATGATTTCTTTTGTACATTTATTAAGACTGGGCTGCTAACTGTGATTCTGACCAACTATTATTATTGATATTTTTAATCCATAATATGTGTTTAGGTGGGAACTGTTTCCTTTTTAATAACATCTGTGATTTTTCCCATGTGTCTTAGTTCTAATTCCTATATTTTTTGGTCACAAAACAGAAATAATTATTAGAATTATCAGTCAAAATAGGAAAATGTAATAGTTTAGTCATGTACATTCCTATTTAATAACTACTAGTATACTATTAATTTGATACTTTTATGATTATATCTAGTTGTCAATAATAACATCATCTAACCTATATATTTCAATTCTATTTGTTTCAGTTTGATGATTTGCTTAAACCAAATTTATCCAAGCTAGTTTGTGCATTACATATTTGTTTAACAAGTGAGTGAGTTAAAGGTCAAAGAAAGAAAGTAATTGACTCAGTCAAAAGTACAATAAAATCATAAAATCTTTAAGATAAGTAAAGTAGGTTCAAGGCAAGCAACAACTGAGGTGGCTGAGGAATAATTAGGTGCTAGGAAACATACTTTAAGAGAAACTATTTAAATTCAGTGATAAACTTGACCCTGCATTTGGGGACATCTGATAGAAAATGAAATTGTGATGTGTTACAGATCAGACCTGTGTATCAAGATGAACAAACTCCCCTGACTTGTACGTTAAGAGGTGCATAGACCACAGGGTTCTTGATTGGCACAATGAAAGAAATTCAGAATGTTTTTTAAAGGGAGGGTAATTTTACCCCACTAAAAATTTAACCCCAATAATAAAGAGCATAAAATATTAACTCATGGTTCTGTGAAATTTATATGGGAACTAGTGTCATCCAGGTTGCCAGATTACTGATGAATTGTCGTGAAGGGGCAAAAAGCTTAGAGAATCTAGGGCACTGATTATAGGCAATTTTGTTGATATGCAGCCTATAGTGCATTTGAAAAATCATATGCCCTCTCAAACATTTTTAAATTAACATCTAAAAATTTCCATGAGAAATTTTAAAAGTAAAATGATGTATTTTTAAAATATTTTAAGTATGGCATTTTAAAGTTAAACTTTTTAATAGCACTTTCAAAAGTAAAAAAGATAACCCAAATACCGTTCTGGTTTGATACCATTGTTATCCACTTAAAATACAAGATTTTCTTAAATAGTCAGAAATTTTACATTGTTCCTATTTTCTTTGAACTCATATTTCCCTTCTAGTTCCACTGTAGAATTATCTATGGGGATGAATTATCATTGAAATAACTATTGACATCCAATTGCTTAAAAATAATTGCATAAATTTCTAGAAATTATACTACATAATAAAAGGGTAATATGCAAATTGACCCTAATGGGGGAACGACCGCTCACTATGATGTGCACTGACCACCAGGGGGCAGATGCTCAACACAGGAGCTACCTCTGGTGGTCAGTGAGCTCCCACAGGGGGAGAGCCACTCAGCCAGAAGCTGGGCTGACGGCTGCAAGGCAATGCTAAGGATGTTGGGAAGTGGGCCTAAGCTGGCAGGTGGACATCCCCTGAGGGGTCCCGGACTGCGAGAGGGCGCAGGCCCGGCTGAGGGACCCCCCCCCCACCCCGAGTGCACAAATTTTCATGCACAAGGCCTCTAGTTTTAATTATAATTGGTAAATATGGCTGATTCTTTCCATTCAGACTTTCTTCCTTCACACTTCCTGTTGTGTTGGGTATTTCTGAAGTCTTTGTGGGCATTTTTGGGGAACTAGCTAAAAGAAGTGGAAGGGGGGACCCATTCAGTGTGTTTTAAATGGATTATATATCTATGAGATTTACAGTCACTTTTGTGTACAATTAAGTAATAGTTAGCCATCTCAGAGCAAGAGCAACACCTGCAGAACTAAGTCAGCTCACCTGGGGTCTTGACACAAAAAATGCAGGGCTAGAGGTTGAATGATGATGTGAGTGTGACCTGGAGATGGTAGGAAAGAAACAAAGCTGAGAATCAATGGAGATGAAAGCTAGTCTGCAGAAAGCTGTCAGCAAAGGATTTGGTTTTCACAAACACCTGGTCAAAATGGAAGTTCTCACTTATTAGGAATATACTTCATAATTCAGCAAATATAATTTTTTTGTTCCTTTGATAGAAATCACACAAAATAGCGTATCTTTGTCAGTCGCAAATCTGTTGCACTACTATAAACCACAGTTACATCTGTGACTAAAGTCATATGTTTTACACATCTAAATGTCAATAATTTTTTAAAATTGATCAGACATATTAGGGGAATACAAAACCATATTCCTCTTCTTCCTATTAAATTGATATATTGAAATTATTATTATACATAGAGGTTATTAAAGAGTATGCAAGCAAAAAAGATACTTAAAAAAAAAAGTTAGAGATGTGTCAGGCACTGCCATGGTCTGAATATTTGTGTCCCCCCAAAATTCATATGTTGAAATCTTAAGGCCCAATGTGATGGTATTAAGAGATCGGGAGGTGATTAGGTCAGGAGGGTGGAGTCCTCATGAAAGGCTTAGTATTCTTTTTTTAAAAAAAATATTTTTATTGATTTCAGAGAGAAAGGGAGAGGGAGAGAGAGATAACAATATCAATGATGAGAAAGAATCATTGATCAGCTGCCTCCTGCACACCCCCTACTGGGGATCAAGCCCGCAACCAGAGCATGTGCCCTGGCCAGGAACTGAACTGTGACCTCCTGGTTCATAGGTCGATGCTCAACCACTGAGCAACACTGGCCTGGCAAGGCTTAGTATTTTTATGAAAGAGACCCCACAGAGCTCCCTAACCCCTTCTACCATGTAAAGATGGCTGCTGGCTATGAACAAGGTAGAGGGCTCTCACCAACAGTTGGCCATGCTGGCATTATGACCTTGAACTTCCCAGACTTTAGAATTGTGAGAAATAAATTTGTTGTTTATAAGCCACCCAGTGTATGGTATTTTGTTACAGAGCAACACGAAAGACTAAGATCAGCACTTTATTAAAATATTATAATATTTTAAATTTAGAAATGTTTGTTATCCTATCTAATAAAAGAGTAATATACAAATTAACCATCATCCTGCTACACCCATCAGCCATGCCCACCAGCCAATCAGGAGCGAGTATGCAAATTAACCCAACCAAGATGGCTGCCACCACGGAGCAAGCAGGAGGCTTAGGCTTTCCCGGCAATGGAGGAAGCCAAGCTTTCCGCACACCCTGGCCGGCCCAGGCCTCCACGCAAGGCTACAAAGTTTCAATTATAGAAGATAAATAAATCCCAAAAAACTGGCGGCAGCCACTGAGCTGGAGAGAACAGGAGGCTTGAGTTGCCCCCGGCAATGGAGGAAGCCAAGCTTCTGCAGCCCTGGCCTGCCTTGGCCTCCGCTCAAGACTACAAAGTTTCAAGTATAGAAGATAAATAAATCCCAGATACCAGGGCCTCCACTTGGGTCACCGGGGCGAGTGGCTGGCCTGCAAACCACCACAAGCCCCTCGACCAGGCCACCCCACACCCCCAAGAAACCCCCTCCCTGATCCAGGACACCCTTCAGGGCAAACCAGCTGGCCCCCACCTGTGCACCAGGCCTCTATCCTATCTAATAAAAGAGTAATATGCAAATTGACCATCACTCCAACACAAATGATGGCTGCCCCATGTGGTCAAAGATGGCTGCCCCCATATGGACACAAGATGGCTGCCACAAGATGGCCTGCAGGGGAGGGCAGTTAGGGGCAAACAGGCTGGCAGGGGAGCAGTTAGGCATCAATAAGGCTGTCAGGGGAGTGGTTAGGGAATGATCAGGCTGGCAGGCAGAAGTGGTTAGGAGCAATCAGGAAGGCAGGCAGGCGAGCAGTTGGGAGCCAGCAGTCCTGGATTGTGCCTACCGGGATCGGGCCTAAATGGGCAGTCGGACATCCCTTGAGGGGTCCCAGATTGGAGAGGGTGCAGGCTGGGCTGAGGGACATACCCCCCCGTGTACGAATTTCGTGTACTGGGCTTCTAGTCTATTATATGAAATTTGTAATGTTTTATAATTTTTAATTCTAAATAAATATTCATATTCATATTTAAATCTGTATTCCTTTCCTTAAAGAGCCTTTACCCCTCCCCAATTAATATCAACCTCAAACATCATAAAAGCTATACAGAAGTGGGCAAAAACAGGTTTATAGTTGTGAGTACATGAAACAAGATTTTATTCTTCTAGTGTTACTATTTTTAAATTATTGTATTAGTTATTTGTATTAAAACCGTAAGCCTACTTTTGTCCATCCTGTACTTTGTTTGCTTTGATTTTGCAGGCCTCTTCCCAGTCATGATTTGATGGATGATTATAGTTTCTATTATACATCTAACTTAGACAGCTTAGACTTTCTGAAAACAATGATAAAAATGAGGTTAATTAGGTGTGTTGCAGTGGGTTCACAAAATCCTACATTATTATGAATAATACTTCATGCTTATGTGGAAGATTGTTATTAGATAATTAATTTGGGTGGGCTATGGCTAGCCTTAGGGGTGGGGACCAAGTGAACTAACTGCCCCTAAACTATGACCTAAATATTATTTTTATGAATTACCATGGAAACAATGTTTCCTGTGCTGGAGTACAGATCTAAAGCAATTTATAAACATTTTGCATATATTTGCATAATCTATAAGCCATCTATTACACTGTTAATAGAATGGCTATCAAATAGTTGTGAAGGAGATAGATGATAAGAATCATATAAAAAGGTTTTTGTAACCATGAAGGGGCCACAAAATTCAAATCTCTAATTTGAAGGCAAACTGCTGGATTCCTGTGGGTGATGCATGCAGAGTTCCATTTATCTAAATCAGCCAATAAAAAATTGCATAAAGGTGAAATTTGAAATAAACCCAGGGAATAAGTGTTAGGGGGTGTAAAAGTACATGGCGGCTAAAAGCATGCTTTGGGGTTCCCCTGCTGACATGGCAAGCAGCACTGGATAGAAAAAGAAGCACAAATCTGATCCCACATTTTCGTCCCCCAATTCAGACCCAATTCCCAGATCTGTAGCTGTGTTTTAGTTTTGAATCTTTACCCAAGGAACTTGGCAGTGCTGGAGATGGCAATTTTTGCTCTTTTGTTGGAAACTTGCAAAAATAAGTACAGAGTGAGGCAAAAGTAGGTTTACAGTTAGGACACAAAATGCAGAGTTTATTCTTGTATTATTATTTACTAGGGGCCCTGTGCACGAAATTCGTGCACGGCGGGGGGGGGGGGGTGTCCCTCAGCCCAGCCTGCCCCCTCTCACAGACTGGGAGCCCTCAGGGGATGTCCTACTGACAGCGGGAGGTGACCAGGCTGATCGGGGGAAGGCGCCAGCCCCATCACCCCATCACCCCACTGCTGCAGCCACTGACAGACACCGCAACTGCCAAGGTGTTTTCATCAACATGGACTCCAGTCCCTTCACCATGAAAAAATGACAACTTTCTTTAGGCATTTTCAAGATGTGTCTTTCATAGGATATGACATTTCTTTCTATCTTTTTTTTTATCCTCACCTGAGGATATGTTTCTATTGATTTTTAAGAGTGTGGAAGAGAGAGAGACAGAAACATCAGTGTGAGAGGGACACTTTGATTGGTTGCCTCCTGCATGAGCCACGACCTGGGCCCTGGCCAGGGAGGAGCCTGTAACCTAGGTACATGCCCTTGATGAAAATCAACCCGGACCCTGTGGTTGGCAGGCTGAGGCTCTGTCCACTGAGCCAAACCAGCTAGGGCAGGAAATGACATTTCTTAGCCCCTCCAGTAGCAGACTTTCGTTTTTTTCTCCAGGAGTGAGGTGGAAAAACCCTAGATCACCTTTTTGGATTCTTATTACCCAAGTTACCAAGAACACTGCAAGTGGCGCATACAGGGAGCTTAGCCAATGAGCAGTCAGAAAAGGTGTTTATGCTCAAACTGGTTTGGCTTAGTGGATAGAGCGTCGGCCTGCAAACTGAAGGGTCCCAGGTTTGATTCCTGTTAAGGGCATGTACTTTGGTTGGGGACACATCCCCAGTGGGGAGTGTGCAGGAGGCAGCTGATCGATGTTTCTCTCTCATCGATGTTTCTGACAGTCTATCCCTCTCCCCTCTTTTCTGTAAAAAATCAATAAAATATATTTTTTTAAAAAAAGAAAAGAAAAGGTGTTTCCTCTGCAGCCCATGCGCAGAGGATCCCCTGCGTTGTGTCCACTGGGCTAGGGGCGTGTCCCCGGCCCCCAAGCCTGGCGGCCCCATGTTCACTGTGTCCGTGTGCTGGGGGGCATGGACCCGGCGGACACAGCGCAGCAGCCGCTGGGGGCACCCCCCCGAGCCTGGCGGCCGCGCATTCACTGTGTCCGCCAGGCTGGGGGGCGTGGACCTGGGCCACTTGGCGTGGGCGCACGTGCAAGCAGCCGCCCTGTCCTGTGGCTGCTTGCGCTTGGTGCCCCCGGGCGCTTGTCCTGGGATGCAGCCCACTTGGCACCCCTGGCCACTCCTCCCGGGACCCAGCCTGCTTGGCGCCGGTGCCTGTAGGCCACTCCTGGCCAGGGGCGTTCTGAGACCCCGGCCACTCAGGGCCTGCAGGCTCAGAGTGGCCTGGGTCCTGAGGATGTTCCCAGACCCAGGCCACTTGGCGCCCGCATATGCAAATTAACCCTCCATCTTTGTCGGATTAATTTGCATGCTAACTCCTGATTGGCTGGTGGGTGTCGTGGAGGTATGGTCAATTTGCATCTTTCTCTTTTATTAGTGTAGATTGTATTATTTTCCATACAATTATAATCCTACTTTGCCTACCCTGTATAGAGATAATGAAATAAGTCTATAGAAAGTATTAATATCACAGTAGTCAGTTTGTGTGGAATATATTTCAAGTTACAATGACAATTTATGTTTCTTATATGCAGTTTGAAATGTCTAAGAGGTGTCATGTTAGAGAATGTCTGCCATGTTGCAGGCTAATTATTTGCCTTATTCTTTTAAGAAGAAATGTGTGAATGATACTGTGACTAAAATTTGATACCCATTAAAGAATACTTAATAAAGCTTATAAATAGTGTTTTGGTGCCTACTAAAGTTGTAAATTGAATTTGTTATATTTTTAAAGCAATTTTTATTGCTTAAGAACTTATAAAGATTGCTTTAGTTTATAAGCTGGGCTTATCAGGAATATGGTATATCTGAGAAAAAAATCTTAAATATGTAAGTTAAAATATTTTAGGGAATTTAATGAGGTAAGATTTTTGATTGGGTGTTAATAATATAAGATCACCTAATTATTATACTTATTAGTTAAAAATTAATAGAAGAATAAGTAAAAGTGATTATACTTATTTTTAATAAAATTATTTAATTCATAAATCGACTAGTAAGAATTATAAATTGAATTTAGAGGTTTAAGAAAAGTTCAGTCTTATAATTAACTACAGTTACAAACTGCATAATTAGACAGTTTAAGTAGTTCATTTTGCATATAAAAGCCCTCCCTTGGACATTGAAATAATCACTGACATGCTAAGCTCAATAATCATCAACTGAACCTGACAAGATGACAAATGTCTACGTCACCCTGGAAAACCCATTCCATTATATCATGTCCATTTAAATAGTGACATTTGCATTTTAAATAAATATTAAACTTCAAGTGTTATTTTTATTATAGAAAATCTGTAAGATAAAGTATTACAAACAAATAAACATTACCAGTAATCTGCCAAAAGAAAACTACTGCTAATATTTTGTTGTATTAGCTCTCAGTCATTTTATATATTTTAAGCATTAATTAAAGTAAATTAGTGACCTACATATTCAAAAACCATGTACATTGTGGATTTGTTTTTTTTGTGTTTTTTTTTTGTATGATGCTTTTAACTTTTTACTATGACAATGTTGGCAGATTTTACATACCAAGAAGAGAGATCCAGGAGGTTTGTGTGCCATTTGATGCCATGTAATGGAGGCTAAATCCTGATTTCAAGGTAGACTTCAGATAAGTTTCTAACATCCCCTAGCCTCAGTTTCCATACCTGTGAAGTAGAGATGACAATAACTACCTAATTTGCCTTTTGGGGAAATGAAGTATCTATTATTTCAAGTACATAGGGCAGCATTTCAAAGTAATAGTTATTTTTGTGCTTTGAATCCTAGAGCGTGGTTTCGGGATTGATTTTTTGCTAAATGTGTGATCTGAGGTGCTTCTAAGGCTAAGGGATATCTGAGACATGGAATAATTTTGTTCTCTTCGTCCCACATGGTATAACTAGCTAGAGCTGGTCATGTGATCACAGCACAGCTGGGAATGCCCTGGAATAGCTACACAAGGAGAGTGCTATCTCATGACAAGAAATTCACAATCAGAAAACAAACCAAAGAGAAAAGGCTAGGCGCAGTAATAACCTCTGGACTTCCATAAAAGTATTTGGTCTTAACCACTTTTATGCATAGTCAGAGACAAATATTAAAAAGGACAAAAAAGGAACTTTGGAAAGCTCAGCAAGCATCCAGGACCCTGGAGAGTAATAGTCATGAAGGGAAAAGAGTAACAGGGTCGCCCACACTTTTCAATAGAAAAACTGGAGGCTGTATTTGTGGGAGTCCAATTAGTGCTGCTAGTCAGATTTTGTCAAATTACAGAATTATGTCAGTGTTTAAAAAGAAAATTTTTATGTAATCCTAAGAATTGTCTATGTCCTGCTGCGATTGGGAACAAACCTTCCCAAGAATGGTTCTTCTCAGAAAAGCACTTTATGTACTGGACATTCTGTCTGTTTAAAAGAAAAATTAGCCTAAAAAAAAAAACCTTCTAGAAACAATCAGGAGAAGCCAATTTTTCTCCACATATACTAGCACATTCTGATTTCCAAGTATTCACAATCGCCACCTTGGCTTTGACGCTTTCCTCCATACAGGGGCTGCACTCACTGTCAAACTTCTCTGACAAGATTTTTGCTCTTACTTGTCATTATACTGATGTCCAATGTCAGAACATTGTGGATTGTGCTGGAAACACTATCTAATTACACGGGCTTTCTCTGCTCCAAGTTACCTCACCCATTTCATCACTATGCTTTTACAACCGGGGAAAAGAAACCCAAGGTATAAGACATCAGTGGGAAATTGGCACTGTTGGATATTGGAGAACCAATGATACTGTATTAAACTTCAAAATGAAAGAAGAATACTGATGGCAAAATTCACTTGCTTCCACTTTCAAAGGTCAACAGGTAACATCCTAAAAGTCAAGTGATTTTTCAAGTGATCTGTACATACTTCATGTGCTTAGAAATAAATATTGTAACCTAATCATTCTGCTGGCCATACATTTTCAGACATTGCTCTCCATCTTCCCCTGTATCTGAGAACTTGCACAAGGTGCAGACTACATAGGTTTATAACTAAAGTAGACTATTAAAGTGAGGTGTCTGCATTTTTAACTTATTAAACATTTGAATACAATTTATATACACTGAGTGGCCAGATTATTATGACCACCCCATCAGTACTTCGTGGGGCCACCTTTTGCCTTCAATACTGTGGCGATTCTTCTTGGCATTGACTCCACGAGATGTTGAAAGGTGATGCAAGGAATCTGACACCATGCCTGATGAATAGCACTGTCCAGTTCTGTGAGATTTGATGGTTGTGGAACCAGCTGCCTGATGGCTCTTTCAACTTTGTCCCACAAATGCTCAATTGGATTGAGATCTGGTGATTGTGGGGGCCACCTAAGCAAGGTAAAGTCTCCCTCATGTTCTTGAAACCACTCCTGCACAATACAAGCACCGTGGCATGGCGCATTGTCTTGTTGGAAGAAGCCATCTCCATTGGGATACGCCATCAACATGATAGGATGAACTTGATCAGCAATGATACTTAGGTATGTTTTGCTATTCAGACATTGTTCCACATGAATTAAAGGGCCCAAATCATGCCAGGAAAACATGCCCCAAATCATAACACTGCCCCCATCAGCTTGAAGGGTTGTACTCATGCATGTGGGGTGCATGTTTTCATGCTGTTTTTGCTAAATTC
The DNA here is from genome assembly GCF_963455305.1 of Plecotus auritus. Classification (NCBI taxonomy): domain Eukaryota; kingdom Metazoa; phylum Chordata; class Mammalia; order Chiroptera; family Vespertilionidae; genus Plecotus; species Plecotus auritus. Next base: position 177,591,716 of record NC_137775.1, on the reverse strand, counting down.
TCACTCTGCCATCTGCATGATGCAACTGGAAACATGATTCATCGGACCACATGACTTTTTTCCAGTGCTCGACTGTCCAATCTTTGTATTCCTGTGCGAATTGGAGACGTCTTTATCTTGGTAACTGCAGACAGCAAAGGTGTTCCAACAGGCCTTTGGCTTCCATATCCCATACGATGCAGTACATGGCTAATTTGCCTACAAACGTCAGGTGGTCATAATAATCTGGCTACTCAGTGTATATAAAAAGCCAGTGACTGTAACACCGTAACGACCGGAACAACTGGTCGCTATGATGGCCACTGCAGCCAGCAAATGGGCCAATCGGGGGGTGGGGCCAGTGGACCAACTTCCTGTGGCCCCTCCCCCCAGCCGGCTCTGCCTCTGATCGGCCTCTCCCACCCAGATCAGGAAGCAGGGCCAGTGGCCAAGCTCCTGTGGCCCCTCCCTCCAGCTGGCCCCGCCCCTGGTCCCCACCCCACCCCACCCCACCCCAATAACGCACAGGGCCAGCCAGCCAACCTCCTGCAGCCCCTCCCCCCATCCCAAATCGGCACCCCACCCTGATCAGGGGCAGAGCCGGCTGGCCAACCACCCATGGCCTCTCCACATGGCCGGCCCCACTCTCAATAGGCCTCCCACTCCAATCGGGGGGGGGGGGGGGGCTGCCAGCCAATCGCCTGCGGCCCCTCCCCCCAGCCAGCCTGGGCCTGATCAAGCCCTGATTGGGCCCTGATCGGGGCGGGTTGGATGGCCAACCTCCCGCCATCTCCTCCTTCTGGCAGGCCCGGCCCTGATCTGCCCCAATTGGGGCCGGGCCAGCCAGACCCCACCTGTGCATGAATTTGTGCACTGGGCCTCTAGTTTTTCATATGTGTAGATTAAAAGTATTTCAAGAAAATAGAGTTTTAAATACAAAGATATTCCACTTTCTTATTTGAAAATAATACTTATTCTTACAAGTTGTTTTTAATCAATTTGTGGGTTTTTTTGTTAGCAGGAATAAGTTTTGCAAGGAAAATAAAGTGGGAATGGCATTAAAAATTTAAAACACTCTATTTTGGTATCAAATGACATTGTTGAGGTTATCTGATCTCTTCACTTTTGAACTTTCTAAAATCGATGTCTTTCTACACTGACATGAAAAAATCTCATTATACAGGGTGGGGGGCAAATGTAGGTTTACAGTTTCGAGTATGTGAAGCAGAATTTATTCTTGTGTATTTATTTATTAACTATTGTAGTATTTTCCATACTACCAACTGTAAATCCCTTTTGCCTACCCTGTAGAAATTTAATAAAAAATAAAAACACTAAGAATTATTGAAGTGAACAAGTCATACAATTTTACAGTCTTCTAAGCAGGTAAAGCAGGGTGCTTTAAAAATGTTGCATGATTAATAACATCACAAAAGTAATAGATATTTTTCCTTAAAGAAAATTCCTTTGAAATCAAAAGCTTTGTCTTCTCTCAGTTCAGTAAAAATAATTTTTACTTCATTAGTTAAAGATAAAAAAAAATATTGTCCAGCTGGTGTTGCTCAGTGGCTGAGTGTTGACCTATAAACCAAGGAGGTCATGGTTTGATTCCCAGTCACGACACATGCCTGAGTTTCAGGCTCAAACCCCACTGTGGGGCATGCAGGAGGCAGCCGATCAATGATCCTCTCTCATCATTGATGTTTCTATCTCTCTCTTCCTCTCCCTTTCTCTCTGAAATCAATAGAAAAATATTTTTAAAAAGATAAAAATTATTCTTACTACTGTGCCTCTGTCAAAGGTAGCTTACCATGGTCAACTATCAGGTTATGACTTTTGGCGGTCAAGACTCTGAAGTAAATTAACCTTTAAGCGGTCTTGTTTGACATAAACTGACGAACAAAAATAGATCCAGAGACAGAGAAACATCGAACAGACCATCAAACTTCAGAGGGATTATATGCATGCATGTAAGCATAACCAATGGACACAGACACTAGGGGGGTGAGGGCATGTGCTGGGGGCTGGAGGTGGCCTGGGAGAGGTCAATGAGGGAAAGAGGAAACATATGTAATACTACATGTAACACTTTAAACAATAAAGAATTTTAAAAAAAAGAGGTCTTGTTTGACTGGGTTGGTCCACTTAATGGTATTTTCAAATAATATGTATGTATATTAGCTTCTGTTTTAAAATCTAAACATTTCTGTTTGCCTGTGTTTCTTTTTTTTTTTTTTTTAATCCTCACCTGAAGACATGTTCTTTGATTTTCAGAGAGGGGAAGCGAGAGGGAGAGAGCGAGAGTGAGAACTAGAGAGAAACATTGATGTGAGAGCGAAACATTGATCTGTTGCCTCTCACATGTGCTCCTTTCAGTGTATGGGGTGACACTTCAACCAACTGAGCCACTCGAGCCAGGGCTGCCTGGGTTTCTATTTTGAGGAATCTAGTTTGTCTGCAGAGGTCAAGCACTTATCTCTGTCCTCGAAGGTAATTAACTCAATCAAGTTCAATTGACCTACTTGGTTAGAGCAGAATGATGATTAAAGACGAGGGGAGGGTCCTGTGCAAGAACCAACAAACCTCAGGAAGAGAAAAGCTTTATGGACAGCTGTAGCCCGTATGCCCTAACACTAGCATCCTAATCCATGCTATTGGCTACTGAGGAACTAGAGCAGTGGTCGGCAAACTGCGGCTCTCGAGCCACATGCGGCTCTTTGGCCCCTTGAGTGTGGCTCTTCCACAAAATACCACGGCCTGGGCAAGTCTATTTTGAAGAAGGGGCGTTAGAAGAAGTTTAAGTTTAAAAAATTTGGCTCTCCAAAGAAATTTCAATCATTGTACTGTTGAAATTTGGCTCTGTTTACTAATTTTAAGTGTTCAATTCAGTGGCATTAAATTCATTCACAGTATTGTACAACTATTGCCACTATCCATTTCCAGAATTTTCTTATCATCCCAAATAGAAACTCTATATCCATTAATCCAGACGTCCTCAAATTACGGCCTGTGGGCCACATGCGGCCCGCCGAGAACATTTATCCGGCCCGCCGGGTGCCGCTGCCTGTCCTGCTTAGCAGCCGACTCGTCCCGGGCCTGCAGTGCGCATAGGAATTTGTTCATAGTTTTTTTTTTTTAACTATAGTCCGGCCCTCCAACGGTCTGAGGGACAGTGAACTGGCCCCCTGTTTAAAAAGTTTGAGGACCTCTGCACCTCTGGAAACCACTTTTCTACTTTTCATCTATGAATTTGCCTGTTCTAGATACCTCATATAAGTGAAATCATACAATATTTGTCGCTTCATGTCTGGCTTATTTAGCATGATGTCTGCAAGTGTTCTGCATTGTGGAGCATGTATAAAGTGGTATTGGAACCAGCCAAGCCCATTCGTTTGCATATTGTCTATGGCCACAATAACATGACAGAGGCAGAATGGTTAGAGCAGTGTGATGGTTAAAGATGAGTTGAGAAGTTGCCACAGAGATGTTACGGCCTACAAGGCCTAAAATGTTTACTATATAACCCTTCACAGAAAAAGTGTAAACCCCTGATTTAGATTAACAACCATAAACACCTCATTTTTGCATACTATCACTTGCTTACGGCAATTTTGGCTTATTTCACTGTCTGATAAATAGGATTAATGAACTGTTTTTATCACACTGTTATTACCAAACAGGCCCAAATGTCATGATTTAAAAGTTCTTTCCTCAGACCTGGTTATAGAGAACAGGACTCATTTTAACATTTTGCTGATACACATTTTACGTGATGAGGACTGGGAGAGACAGTTGATGAGCAAATCTTGGTGCAGGAAGCTCTAAAGCACACGCACAGTTGCAGAATCTCCAATGTTTACTGTTTCCTTGCCTGTGTCTTCTTTGGTTGTGAATTGGTATGAAAGATTACAATGTTTATGCACCATCCTATCTAATAAAAGAGTAATATGCAAATTGACCGTATCTCTGCTACACCCACCAGCCACACCTACCAGCCAATCAGGAGCGAGCATGCAAATTAACCCAACCAAGATGGCTGTGCCCACAGAGAGAGCAGGAGGCTTGGGTTTCCCTGGCAATGGAGGAAGCCAAGCTTTCCGCCTGCCCTGGCCTGCTTTGGCCTCCACTTAAGGCTACAAAGTTTCAATTATAGAAGATAAATAAATCCCAGATACCAGGGCTTCCACTTGGGTAGCTGGGGGGGTGGCTGGCCTGCAAACCACCACAGGCCCCTCGGCCAGGCCGCCCCATGCCCCAAGGGAACTGCCACCCTGATCCAGGACACCCTTCAGGACAAACCAGCCAGCCCCCACCTGTGCACCAGGCCTCTATCCTATGTAATCCTATCTAATAAAAGAATAATATGCAAATTGACAGTCACTCCAACACACAAGATGGCTGTTCCCATGCGGTCAAAGATGACTGTCCCCATGTGGACACAAGATGGCTGCCACAAGATGGCCAGCAGGGGAGGGCAGTTGGGAGGGACCAGGTTTGCAAGGGAGGGCAGTTGTGGGCGATCAGGCCAGCAGGGAAGGGCAGTTAGGGGTGACTAGGCCAGCAGTGGAGGGAAGTTGGGGGCGACCGGGCCTGCAGGGAAGGGCAGTTGGGGGTGATCCAGGCCTGCAGGGGAGAGCAGTTGGGGGGACCAGGCCTGCAGGGGAGAGCAGTTAGGGGTGACCAGGCCTTCAGGGGAGGGCAGTTAGGGGCAAAAAGGCTGGCAGGGGAGCAGTTAGGCATCAATCAGGCTGGCAGGGGAGTGGTTAGGGGGTGATCAGGCTGGCAGGCAGAAGCGGTTAGGGGCAATCAGGAAGGCAGGCAGGCGAGCAGTTGGGAGCCAGCAGTCCTGGATTGTGAGAGGGATGTCCGACTGCCCATTTAGGCCCAATCCCGGTAGGATCGGGCCTAAATGGTCAGGTGGACATCCCTTGAGGGGTCCCAGATTGGAGAGGGTGCAGGCTGGGCTAAGGGACACACACCCCCGTGCATGAATTTTGTGCACCGGGCCTCTAGTGTAATGATAAAAAGCATATGTTTTTACTTGAAAGTCTAAAACATAATCTTCTACCTGAACTATCTGCAATAGTTCATTATTTTATTGTGTTATATTAAACAAATTTAGGTCTCTTTCAATTAGTGTTTCTAAATTATATGTTGACAAGTACAGATTAACCTTACAAGAACATTTTCTTCTCTGTTCTCAAAACAACCAGGAAGGAAATTTATATTGCAGTTGTAAAATACAGATGAAATGGTAGATAATGCTATTTCCCATGAGGTCAGGCTTTGGGGGTCAGCTGCAGGTTAACAAAATGGACTGTGGGCAAACATTTCAGAGAAGACAGCTCCCAGTTCTTTCATATATGATAAAAATGCAATGATCTGACAGACACTTCATGGAAATCGTCAAAGTAATAACAAATCAATAATAGCAAACATTTATATGGCATTGACTGTGCCAGGTACTATTTCAAGGACTTTGCATATATTAATGCATTTGATGGTTAGGCAAACCTATGAAATAGAAACTATTATTATTATTACCCCCATTTTACAGATTAGGTATTTAAGGTACAGAAATAAATATTTTTATTTTCACTGCTCAGTTTGAGGTGGAGGGAGAATGGAGACAACTGCTGTATTTATTGTTTCACAGTCACTTCCTCCATCCAGAAACCCAAAGGACACAGTTCATATAGGGAGGGGCATGTAAAGGGGGAAGATCCTGACTAAAGTACCTAAAGATGCTATAAATAGTTCAGGTCCACCTGCAGAGCAAATTAAAATTAAATAACAGGTTCTGAGTATCTGTTCCTTATCATGCTAGGCATTATTGGGGGAATAAAGATTATAGGATAAGGTTCCTACTCTAAAGGAGTGTTCAAACTTATACATAAAAAGAGACATGTAACACAAAAGAGTATATCTCAGGTGTTTCATGGATCAGACAGATTGTGTATAAATTAAGAAAAGGGGAGAGGAGGAAAAAATGGCAAGAGAGAGAGGAAGACCATTTAGATGTTTATCCTTTCCAGGGGCCCTTTATTGAAACATGCCTACCTGGTTAGCAGCAGTTGGAAGAGGATGCTTCAGCTAATAGGTACACAGAATACTGTCCAGCCAGGAAGCCAAAGTGGTGTGTGGGGGGTCTGATATGTGATCAGTTTAAACATCAGGGATTCTTCTACCAAAGGCTCTGGGCAACACCAGTCTGTGAGTTAAAAAAAAAAAAGTTTGTGGATTTTTATTGGGCTGCTTGTGAACTTCTTTGTAGTGATATTAATGAGGCAAAACTTGTTCTCTCCAAATTACATGCAGCTAGGAGAGTACTTCTTGTGTCAGAGGTAGGAGTATAGTACATGTGGGCAACCAGATAATGGGCTAACTCGATAGACAATCTATATAAGAGACAAAGCCATCTTGGTGGAGGGAGGTATGCATACAATAAGAATTTTCAAGATCAGGAGACCAAAATGCATTGTGATATGAGTGAGGGTTAATGAAGACAGCATGTGGCCAAAAATGTATTCATCTGTCAACAAAGGTCAAATCGGCTAGAACAAAGAACATAGTCTAAAAAGTGATTAGTCCAGGAAAACAGAAAGGCTTTAAATTCAGGGCCTCTACATTTTAGAAGAAAATCACTTTAGCTTGGATGATAGAATGGGTCCAGAGCCCCATGAGAAATTCCCAAGGACCCTCAAGTTTCAAGGTTGGTATAGTCACCAGTGGACTGGAGGAGGACATAAAGGAGTGCACTGTAAAAGAATGAGAGGTGTGTAAAGCTGCAAGGAAAGAGCAAGAAAATGAGACTGCACCTTTGTTAAGTTGAGCACAGAGAGTTTATGCCCAAGTGGCTGGATACCAGCAATGAGAGGATCTATGCTGTCTTGAGAACCAATAGATCTATGCTAACACAAAAGAAATAAAGAACAGCCTAAAAAAGAAAAAGTTTGTATTTCCATGGGGGTGGTATAATGATAGGAAGTCTTCTCATTGGGGACACTGGCCTCTTTATTAATGTAATGTGCATATAAGTCAATTACTCTAATATGGTCTTTCATTTTGCTCTTATTAGGTTGCTTCTGCAAGTCTGAACCCCATATAAAACTGGGACCCATGTCTAGAAAGTTCCTACATATGCCACCTCACTTTATGCATTATAGCTAAGATATATACTAGATCAGCAGTTTTCAACAGGTGTGCTGCAAGAATTTTTATTTATTATTTTATTATTTTTTTTTACTTTTACCTTTAAAAAAACCCACACATTTTATTATTGATTTCAGAGAGGAAGGGAGAGGAAGAGAGAGACAGGAACATCAGTGATGAGAGAGAATCATCAATTGGCTGCCTACTGCATGCTCCTACTGGGGATCAAGCCTGCAACCTGGACATGTGCCTTTGACTGGAATTGAATCGGGCACCTTTCAGTCCTCAGGCCAAGGCTCTATCCACTGAGTCAAACTGGCTAGGGTGCTGCAATAATTTTTAAAACATGCAATACTTGACTGTTTAGTCAGGGCCACTGGCTTCTTTTCCCTGAGTCAAAAGAGAGAGAGAGAGAGAGAGAAAGAGAGAGAGAGAGAGAAGAGCCAATATAACAATAGCAGTCTATTGTGAATGCTCTGTCTTAACCATAAATATCCTATCTAATAAAAGAGTAATATGCAAATTGACCATCACTCCAACACACAAGATGGCTGCCCCCATGTGGACACAAGATGGCCACCACAAGATGGCCAGCAGGGGAGGGCAGGGGGAGGGACCAGGCCTGCAAGGGAGGGCAGTTGGGGGCAATCAAGCCTGCAGGGAAGGGCAGTTAGGGGTGACCAGACTGGCAGAGGAGGAAAGTTGGGGGGACCAGGCCTGCAGGGGAGGGCAGTTGGGGGGGACCAGGCCTTCAGGGGAGGGCAGTTAGGGGTGACCAGGCCTGCAGGGGAGGGCAGTTAGGGGCAATCAAGCTGGCAGGGGAGCAGTTAGGCATCAATCAGGCTGGCAGGGGAGTGGTTAGGAGGTGATCAGGCTGGCAGGCAGAAGCGATTAGGGGCAATCAGGAAGGCAGGCAGGTGAGCAGTTGGGAGCCAGCAGTCCTGGATTGTGAGAGGGGTGTCTGACTACTGGTTTGGGCCCGATTTCTGTAGGCAGTCGGATATCCCTTGAGGGGTCCCAGATTGGAGAGGGTGCAGGTTGGGCTGAGGGACACCCCCTCCTGTGCATGAATTTTGTGCACCGGGCCTCTAGTATGTCATATAATAGAGTTGCATCTTATTGATCATATTGCACAATAAAGTTGCGTCTGATTGGTTAATTCTTTGTACCAGAAATACTTATATACAAGTATAGGCACCTGATTGTTTAAAAAGTCACTTTGGAGCAAAAAGATTTGGTAATTGCTATTATTATTATTATTATTATTATTATTATTGTAAATCAATCAAAATTATACCTATTTTTGAGGTCAGATCAGCACAAAGTGTATTTTTTTAGTGTGACACAGAATTTTCGTTATTAGTTTATGTGTGCCATGAGATGAAAAGGTTGAAAATTCCGGCCCTCGATTATTTCTCTAGTGCCGGGGCCAGTGTGCTGGGAATTACTGTAACATGATAGAGAGAACACCGGTTTTAGTATCACAGAGTTGTATTTGAAGCCAGTACCACCAAGTACTGGTTGAAATGCTCTGGATACATTTCTGATCTTCATTGAGTAACTATTTCCTCTTCTGTAGAACAAAAATAGTGAAATAGTAATACTTATATAGGTGGTTATTAGTGATAATTTATAAAAAGTGTTAAGGGTAGTGCCTGGTACCTATATAATACTCAATAAGGAAAAGTTTCTTTGGAATATCATCAGTACTACAAAGCTCATACTATCTTGTGGAAATCTGTCATTCTTCACATTTCTTTCTTCATTGAGTACAGGTGATATTTCCAAGACAACTTATAATGAGTACACTTTACTGTTTTCATGGTATTCTTTTTAATTTTAAAAGATATTTTCATTGATTTCAGAGAAGAAGGGAGAGAGAGATAGGAATATCAATGATGAGAATCATTTATTGGTTGCTTCCTGCACACCCCACACTGGGGATCAAGCCCACAACCTGGGCACGTGCCCTGACCAGGAATCAAACCATCACCTCCTAGTTTATAGGTTAAAGCTCAACCACTGAGCCACACCAGTTGGGTAGTTTTTATGGTAATTTTTTTACTTCCCCTGGTATCACTGAAGTTGGCTGGATTTTCTAATTTTATTTATTCATTTATTCATTCATTCATTCATTCATTTATATGTTTTTATTGGTTTTAGAGAGAGAGAGAGGAAAGGAGAGGGAGAGAGAAACACTGATGTGAGAATCATTGATCAGAACCCTCCTGTACGCATCCTGACAGGAGATCGAACCCACAACCTGGGCATGTGCCCTGACCAGGAATCAAACCAACAGCCTTTTGTTGCATGGGACAGCGCTAAACCAGCTGAGCCACATGGGCCAGCGCTTTTCATTTTTATTTTGAGCTTCTTTCTACCAAGCAGGTAGGAGCAAATTTTACTCCCTCTACCTGGATAGAACAATAGACAACCAGTATTGTTCCACTAAGAACTATATCAAATTGTCCTTTAGGTTCATTTTTTATATAAAGTATAATGGCAGTGACAAAAAGTATATAAGAATATCAACAGAAAAATTTCTCTTCCCTGCTCAAAGAGATCTCCTGACTATAAGAAATCTTAACCATCACTCTGGCCAGTGTGGCTCCTTTGGTTGGAGAGTTGTCCCATGCACTGGAAGGTCAAAGGTTCGATTCTTGGTCAGGGCACATACTGGGTTGCAGGTTTGATCTCTGGTTGGGGCACGTGTAGGAGGCAACCAATCAATGTGTCTCTCTTGCATTGATGTCTCTCTCCGCTTTCTCTCTCTCTTTTTAAAATATGTTTTTATTAATTTCAGAGAGGTAGGGAGAGGGAGAAAGATAAAGGAAGACCATGATTAGAGAGAATCATCAATCAGCTGCCTCCTGCATGCTCCACACTAGGGACTGAGCCCGCAACCCGGGCATGTGCCCTGACTGGGCCACACTGGTCAGATGCGCCCTCTCTCTGTCTCCCTCTCCCTTTTCCTCTCTCTCTAAAAAAAGAAAGAAATCTTAACCATCTAACTCTATTAAAATTTGTCAATCCCACTTGTCAAAGTAATATATGTCGACTGTTTCCATTTAACTGTGTCCCTTCTTTGATCAAGTGTTCCACTTTTAATATAGTGACTTGTGATACAATTTAATGATTTTAAAAATCGCTCCTTGGCTTCAAGAAAAGGACTGCCACTTTATGCTGGTCATATTTCCCTGTACTCTTCTTCAGTGATAGAATGATGGTTGCTGCTGAAAGAAAGTTGTTATTTTGAGTGCCTCATGCAGATTGCAATAATTCACTTGTGAAGTGTTTAAACAAGGCAGCTGATAAATCACAAAATTCTTCCCTTTCCCCCAGGGATTAGCTCTTGAAACTCATGAGGAAACAGAAGGGATTACTTTCTGATATCTCTTGGAATTATGTGGCATCATAAGGTGCTGCTCCTCATGGGAGAAAAACAAACAAAGCTCTATCTATTTTGTGGGGAAAAGAGCAGAACCATGATCAGACTTCCATCTAGTTAAGGATACACCTTGATTTATCACCGTATATTCGTACATATTTTAAAATTTTCATTGCACACATATCCAGTTGCCTGACATTGAAGGAGTTTTTCTAGTAGTCCATTTACTACACTTTGCAGGCCCCAATAACTTCACTTTGCTCCAAGCAGTCCCACAGAAGTGAACCAAATTAATTTGACACTGAGCAACCAAGTTATTTCAGCCTTCTGCCAAAGAGCTGCTGAAGAGTTTCCAGTCAGAGCTGAGTCTCTAACGGTGGTTAACGACTCTGCCCTAACTAGATGTGGCCGTGGGTTACTGCTGCTCGGAGAGCGAGAAGGAAACCGTAAGTCATCTGATGTGGCTTTTTTGCTGAGGAGCATGTTAGCATTGACAAATGGCAAACCACTGTGCAAAATCCCAAGTAAGTTGCATGTAACTAGAGAGCCATCACTTCCTCTGACATGTAGTCCTTTTGCACTGTTGAATGCAGAGCATGACAGATGCTGAAAATTAGGAGACTGATTTCTTTACAAATAGAAAATGTCACTGTACAAACCCCATAAACACACACACACACACACACACACACACTACAGTTGAATCTGGCCAATATGATCACTTACATTAAAACTATAGCTACCATAACTCTTTATTCTGAATGCTTCCTAATTCATTCAGACATACGGGCACACACACAAATAATATGTATTAAATCCCAACTATGTGTAAATTATTGGACAAGGAACTTTGCAGGGTTTAAAATGGGTATGTGCCCCAAACTCTCTCTTTCCACAGACAATAGTGGAGATATAAGATAATAAGAGCCTGGGTCACTGACTCACCATGTGGAAGACAGCCACCAACATGTGTGGAAACCTGCAGTAGTCTATAACTACATAGTCTCAAACTTCTATTAATAAGCTACTGAAAATCTGAGGTTTATTTGTCATAGTACTTAGCATTAACTTGGCCTTAAGATGTTATAGGAAAGATTATTATATGAGTTTCCTAAGAGTGCTGTAACAAAGTGTCAGAAACTGGATGGTTTAAGACAATAGAAATTTATTTGTTCATAGTTGTGGAGTCCAGTCTGAAATAGAAGTGTCTGCAGGGCCATTCTGCTTCCAAAGGCTATAGGGAAGAATCTTTCCTTGCCTCTGCCTAAAATCTAGTGGCTGCCAGCAATCCGTGGTGTTCCCTGACTGGCAAATGCATCACTCCCATCCGTGCCTCCATTGTCACATGGCCTTCTTTTCTCCTATTTTTCCTTTGTCTCTGTGTCTGAACCTTTCTCCTTTGTCCTATAAAAATACCAGTCATTCAAATGTTGGGCCTACATTAACACGTTAAGCGCCCAGTCAGTCACCGGTGACTGACACTATACTTTCCGTCCAGAAGACAAAACAGGCTGGGCGCTTAACGTGTTAATCCAGTATGACCTCATCTCAACTAATGACACCTGCAGAGATTCTATCCTCAAATAAGGTCATATTCTGAGATTCCAGATGGATTTTTAGTGGCGGGGCGGGGGGCATTATTCAATTCAGTACAGTCATCTAGTACAAAATGTGGCTCTGTAGATACCATAGGCATGTTAAGCATTATGATCTACATATTTAGAGAAGTAACCCCTAAGCCAAACATTAAGAGAGGCTTGCCCTGTGTGTTTGTGCAAGTTGAGCGCTATACATTGTAATCTATGTGAATCGTGCTCCTGGGTCTTTTGCAGAACACAGTCTATACATCTGAACATGGTAACCCTGCTTAATAAGGGGTAGAAGTAGATGGAGAATGTGAAGCAGATGTGTGTGTGGCTGGGTGGCAGTGGTGATAATGCTGAGCAAGAAGACAGACACTCAAGGTAGAGGAAACAAGACTCTGATGTGGGAAGGCGCTTCACCTTCCTAGCTACCTGACATGGGAGAAATTATCTAAACTCTCAAAACCTCAATTATTGCGTTGATAAAACTGGGGATACACTGGCAGAGTTATTGTGAGACATCAATGCCCTGTGAGGAAGTGCAGAGCCCAGTGGAGAGTAGTGTTCAGTCTCTGTGTTTCCTTCTCTTTTATTTCCTAGAAACATGGTGAGCTTGGGTCACCAGTGTGACATTAACATATAGCAGTTATGTCATTCCCACCTCTACCAACACTCAGGCTTTAGGGCAACCAGTGATGACTAAATAAGGCTTTCTTTCCAGGAAGCCTGTGTGAGAAAGGAAGGCAATATCTACTAGACAAAATGAACACGTTAGTGTAGGCTCAAGATGGCCAAAAAGGGAACTGAAATTATGACACTACACCTCCCAACAGCGCAGGCCACACCCTCCCCCTCGCCCACAGGCATCTGATATCTCCAACCCAATCTGGCACTTTGATCTTTCAGGAGCAGATTATGCTGCTCTTTTTCTATGCCCCCACTCCATTTTTTTTTTTCAACATTTGAATTTCCTTTTACTGTGGCAAAATACATAAAACTGAAACTTGCAGTTTAAGCCATTTTTAAGTGCACATTAGTGCTACTAAGTACATTAACAATGTTGTGCGGCTACCACCAGTATGCATTTCTAGAATGCTTTCATCATCCCAAACAGAAACTGACCCATTAAACACCAACTCCCACTACCCCCTCCCTCAGCCCCTGGTAATCTCTATTCTACTCTGTCTCTATGAATTTGCCTATTCTAAGTACCTCATATAAGTGGAATCACACAACATTTATCTTTTTTGTGTTTGGCTTATTTCACTTACGTAATGTCTTCAAGGTTCATCTATATTGTAGCCTGGTTAAATAATATTAAATTGTGTATACATAGAACATTTTATTTACCCCACTCTCTTTGTATAGTTATCTTATTGTGATGCTGTTGTTTGTCCCTACTAGATTGCGAGCACCTAGATGGTAGATGTAATAGATAGAATTTCTACAATGGACCCCTACAATGTCCTAGTCAAGTCCTGGTGATCTGTGAATATGATAAGCTATCACTCCTGAATTATGTTTTGTTTTATAGGAAAATTACACTGGATTAGCTGGGGCGGTCCAATGTAACAAACTACCACAAATTTAGTAGCTTAACCTAACATCCATTGACTAGCTCCCAACTCTGTGTCAGAAGTCCATCATGGCATGGCAGGAATCTCTACCCAGGATCTCACAGTCAGACCCAGGTGTCAACCAGGCTGGGACTTCAGGGACAGCTTCTGAGGACAAGTCCAGTTGCAAGTATGTTTATGATTTTGGCAGAATTCAGTTTCTGGTAATTACATAAACCAGCAACTTTCAACTTTTTTCATCTCATGGCACACAAAACTAATTACTAAAATTCTGCAGCACACCAAAAAATCTTTTTTTTTTTTGCCGATCTGCCCCCCAAAATAGGTATAATTTTGATTCATTCACACTGCACGGCTATTGTTGTGTTGGCTGTTGTAAATTTTTAATTTGACAATCTATGGGAAAAGATGTAATTGCTCCTGACTAAATAGTCAGATATTGCATGTTTTAAAAATTCTTATGGCATACTAGCTAAAATCACTGACATAAACCCTTAAAAGTAGAGAGTTTTCTGAAGAGGAAGCTGAGATATAAAAAGCATGAGTGCTATTCAACACTGTTGCTAGCTGGAAGATGGAGGAGCCCTTTGAAAATGCATGTGGGTGGCTTTAAGAGCCGAGAGAGGCCCCAGATGACAGTAAAGTGTAGGGAGCAGTCATAGGGTTAAGCCTTGGAATGACCTGCTGGCAAAGCCGCAAACAAGTCCCAGCTTAGAGGGCACAGCCCTCTTAGCATAATTAAGCTTGATTTTGTGACTGCTCCCTAGATCTTTCCTGGGTAGCTAATGGGCTATGGGAGGGGCAGCAAGTCTGCCAAAACAAGTGAAACTTACAAGAACATGGTAAATTACCTTGTTTACCTCTGACTATAAAATAAAGCATCAGCCTGCAGTCTGGATCTGTTCTGTGGTCTCAGTCACGCACAGAAGATCCACCTAGACCCAGCTTATTCTCTTTGTCTGTCTTTTCTTCATCCTTCATCGGCCCTCCCTCAGGCTCGCCGAACCCTTGGCTGTGCTGGTGCGGCACAGTAAAGAAACCAGAACGTCAGTCCTATAATTGCAAGAAACAGAATTCTGCCAAAATCATGAATGGACTTGCAACTGGACTTGTCCTCAGAAGCTGTCCCTGAAGCCCAGCCTAGCTGACACCTGGATCTGACTGTGTGAGATCCTGGGCAGAGATTCCTGCCATGCCATGATGGACTTCTGACACAGAGTTGGGAGCTAGTCAATGAATGTTGGGTTAAACTAGTAAATTTGCTGTCGTTTGTTACTGAGCAATTGAAAAGTACTACAGCAGGCACTTTGCCTTTTCATCTTTAATCCCCAGTATTTAGCCCAGTGCCTGGAACCAATTAGCTTCCCAGTAAATACAAAGCAACTAATTGACTGAAGGAGGAGGTGGGAAGAGGGGACAATGGAAGGAAAAAGAAAAATGAAAACAAAACAGAAAATAGAGAGGGATTTTAAAAAGAAGAGAGATCAAGAAGAGGGGAGAGCATTTGAAATGGGATTTTCACTGAAAAGTACATCATGAAAATATGTCCAAAAAATATCTATATTACCTTTCAACTCCAGAAATTCAGATTTGTCAATGATCTTTTTATTTTCACTAGATGTTTTGATTATTTAATTGTGTAAATCAGCCATTTGCTTAGTTTCCTGTTGGCATGCCTCGTGATTTGAATGAACAGAAATCATATACATGATTTTACTTTAATTAAGCACAGTTCAGATTTAAGGCCCAAACATTCATTTTCTGATCTCTTATGTGCCCAGATAGTAAAGAATGGCCTGCTGGTAAAGTCTCTGAGGGCAGTAAGTCAAGGGGAATTGGGACATTAATATGTCTGGATTTTGAAAGAACTTGGCAGAAGTAATTGTAAATTATTTTTGTGAAATTATGTACCTTGTTCTGCTCTAAGAAACAAAGAATGAGTTGATATCCTGCATGACCACATATCTGGATTTTTAATAATATAACAAGAGCACAACCTTCTGGTACTTAAAATATCACGTTTACATCTCCCCATATGAACAGGAGAATAATTTCCTTGACACAAAATATCTTCCTCATCTATACATATAGTCCTTGTAATTTCACCATTAGATAAGCAATTTTTTAGATTAAGTACTGGTGCTAACCCTTATGAAAAATGGTTATCTTACTGGAAGGAATAAAATGCAAGTTAATTAACCTTTAAACATTAAAATGTATCAGATGATTTTTCTCTCCCTTGCACATACCAAGCAATGAGAACCTGTATGGGAATACGCTGAAGAGAAACTCAGAGTCAACTTTACTTTTTTGGAATTCTCTGTAGCAAGAGCCATGGAGGAAAGATTGTAATTGAGTTCCAATTTAGATTTCACAACCTAATCTGCATGATCAAGGGCATGTCCAGATGTCAAGGCAAGGAAGGTTGTTATAAAGCTTAGCGTCTTCCTTTATCTGATTAGAAACATAAGGTGAATATACTCATCAAATGTTTACTTAAAAAAAAACTCTATCATCAATACCATTCCTTTATTGCCTCATTAAAAAATTATAAATTATAGCCCAGCTTGTGTGGCTCAGTGGTTGAGTGTTGACCCATGAACCAGGAGGCTGTGGTTTGATTCCCTGTCAGTGCATATGCCTGGGTTGTAGGCTGGCAGCCAATCAATGGTTCTCTCTCATCGATGTTTCTATCTCTCTAACCCTCTCCCTTCCTCTTTCCCTAACATCAATAAAAACATATAAAAAATTGTAAATTATATTTTCTCCCAGCTTTATTGAGGTACTAGAGGCCTGGTGCATGAATTCATGCACAGGTGGGGTCCCTCAGCCTGGCCGGTGATTGAGGCCTATCAGGGGGGCCGACTGGCTGGGTGGAGTGGCCGTGGGAGCTTGGCTGTGGGAGCGCACTGACCACAAGGGGGCAGTTGAGAAGCTGCCCCCTGGTGGTCAGTGTGCATCATAGCAACTGGTTGACTGGTCATTCTGGTCGTTCCAGTCGTACTGGTTGCTTAGTCTTTTATATATATAATTGACTAATAAGATGATTCTTTTTCACAGTGACAGGATGACAACTTCATCTAGCTGAAGAAAATAGAAACCTTTGGACATGTAGCTGAAGAGTCCAGAAGAGCGAAGACTTTAAAGCGAAGACATTTGGAGGCTCAAATGTCAAATGTTCATTCAAACCTTGGTCTCTCTGGCCATCTCTTTCTTCTACACTGTCTCTAACTTTCTCTCTTCTCATTATTTTTCCACTTTCTACCCACTCCAATCTCCTCTCTCTATGTCCCAAATTTGCTTTTTCCTGCGTTGGTTTTATTCTCTGAAAATTTCTTCTCTCTGGTAAATTATATGGCATCATATGGTGCCCAGGGATATATTCTGCTTTATAGCCTATATTTCCAGACAGAAAGAATGCAGCACAAGTCTTGGGAGTGACCCTGATGGGCTAAGGTTGGGTGTCTTTCCAATCCCCAAACACCGAGATTGGTTCTTCATATAAGAGAGAGGTTGTCTTACTAGAAGAAGTGGGGTGGGGGGGGGGGGGGGGAGGGAGAGGGAAGTATGCATGTGAATCTGTAGCTTCCACAATCTAATTTCTGGGGTCTGATTACATTGGTGGGATTAATCAACACTTGGCTTTATTTCTTTAAAAAAAATATGTCTTTATTGATTTTAAAGAGAGTAAGGAAGAGGGATAGAGAGATAGAAACATCAATGAGAGAGAAACATTGATCGGCTACCTCCTGCATACCCTTAATGGGGATCAAGCCCACAAGCTGGGCATGTGCCCTGACTGGAATTGAACTGTGACCTCTTGGTTCATGGGTTGATGCACAACCACTGAGCCATGCCAGCTGGGCTAGTTTTCTTTCTTTCTTTTTTTGCAAAAAGCTTTATTGTTTCATTTGGTCTGATGCATGAGAGAGGGCTTTAGGGTGGTTAAAAGAATGACTAGTAATTTCGGGACGAGGCTCAGGTAAAAGCCAGAGACACCAAAGGAATGCAGAGTGGCCTCTGAGAGACCTCTGGGCTCCAATGGCTCCTAGTCATGTTTGAGGGTGAGCCTTTCAAACAGATACTCGCCCAGCTCAGCCTGGAGGCTGGCCAGCCTGCGGATGTTAGTCAGGTGGTCGCCCATCTTCTTGATCAGTTTCACCTTCTCATCCAGGAAGTGGTCCTCCACAAAGTCACAGAGATGAGGGCCTGCATGAGTAGAACCCAAGGCATGCAGCTCCAAAAGGGCCTGGTTCAGGTTTTTCTCCCAGGCCAGGGCAGCTT
This sequence comes from Plecotus auritus, assembly GCF_963455305.1. Classification (NCBI taxonomy): domain Eukaryota; kingdom Metazoa; phylum Chordata; class Mammalia; order Chiroptera; family Vespertilionidae; genus Plecotus; species Plecotus auritus. The sequence goes on along the minus strand of NC_137775.1, from coordinate 177,573,753 downwards.
CCAGGCGTCCTGAGTTTTGCCCTACTCATCTTGGGAAGGCTTCAGCACATCCTGGAAGAGACTACGGCCACCGTGCTTCTTTTGCAACTTGAAGAGATGCTGCTCAGCACCATCATGCTTCTTCCCTGCCAACTTGCAGAAGTGGCCCACGCCCTCGAGAGCCACATCGTCACGGGTCAAAATAGTAGCCCAGAGAGAGGTAGGTGTGGGGGCTCACAGATGCGCGTTGGCCAGGCGGTTGACCGCAGCCTCCACCTCGGTGCAATAATTCTGACGAATTTGGGAGCTCATGGTTGTTCAGCAATAAGGAGTTAAGGTAGAAAAAAAAACCAGTGTGTTGGCTGGTCCCAGAGGTGGTTCTGGGATGAGTCACAGGAGGGTGGTCGGAGACTGGAAGAAGAAGCGTCCCTGGGTCTGTTTCATCCAAACACTGTTGAAGCAAGAAACAGATCTGGGACCACCAAGGGCACTGCCTGGTTTTATTTCTTTACAACAGAGGGCAAAGTTCTTATTTGATGTGGTATGCTTTCAACACTTATGCAGCAGAAGTGGAAGAGGAATAAGAAGAGGAGGGGAAAGGAACACTGAAATTTTATTATCTCTTCTATGAATACAACTGCTAAAACACTGCGCTTCAAATTATGAAAAATAATTTCAACACTAAATACATGCACTATTTTTGATGAAGTTGGAGATCCAAATTCTACTTGGACTACTGTATTCTTAGAGTTAAAAGTTAGTTATATCTTTCAAAAATTAAGTGCTGGAATAAGATTTTTAAAACAAAAGAAAGAATTCTAGGCTTGGGTCTGACTCCAATTCTTTAAGAAATCTTTGCCCTGACCGGTTTGGCTCAGTGGATAGAGCGTCGGCCTGCGGACTGAAGGGTCCCAGGTTCGATTCGGTCAAGGGCATGTACCTTGGTTGCGGGCACATCCTCAGTAGGGGGTGTACAGGAGGCAGCTGATCGATGTTTCTCTCTCATTGATGTTTCTGACTCTCTATCCCACTCCCTTCCTCTCTGTGAAAAATCAATAAAATATATATATATTTTTAAAAAAAGAAATCTTTGTTGCATAATATTTTTAAAATATCTCTCTCTATATATATAGATATAGATATAGATATAGATATAGATATAGATATATTTGTTGATTTCAGGGAGGAAGGGAGAGGGAGAAAGAGATGGAAACATCAATGATGAGAGAGAATCATTGATCAGCTGCCTCCTGTATGTTCCACACTGGGGATCGAGCCATAACCCAGGCATGTGCCCTGACCAGGAATCGAACCCTGACCTCCTGGTTTGTAGACTGATGCTCAACCACTGAGCCATGCCGGCTGGGCTGCATAATCCTTTTTTTAAGATAAAAAATACATAATACATAAACATTAGTGATTAGTTATAGGGTTAATGAAGATCAAATAAACTAGCAATATAACATTCCTAATGCAGAAGAAATATGGATTTGAATCTTATCTTTTTCAAGTTAGAAGTGTTTCTTGCAGCCGTCAAGGAACGTTTTCAGTGTGCTCCTGGTGTTAGGTACCAATATGTAAGTGCAAGAAGGCTGAGTTGTTCCCAGAAAAGATGAAGTCAAGTCAAATCTTCCCAGAGAAGACACAGCAGAACTCTTCCCATCATACTTCCTCAATTATCTTTTTAAAAAAGAAGCCCCAGTTAAAAAATTTTAAACCCAACGGAGCTAAAATTACTGATAAAAGTTTTTAAATGCTTATTCTCGTGTACTTTAAGTAGTAGTACAAAGAGCCTTGCCCTCTAATTTTTAAAAATGTTTATTTTGAAAGAATTTTAAGCTTCTCAAAATTACAAAAATAGTACTGATTTTCATGTATCTTTCACCCAGCTTCTTCTAATGTTAACATCTTCCATAATCATAGTACAAGGATCAAAACTAAGAAATTGATGCTGGATATAAAGTACAAACTTTATTTCGATTTTCCCAGTGTTTCATCTAATGTCCTTTTTCTGTCCAGGATCCAACTGAGGATCCACATTTTACTGTCATGTCTCCTTGAGCTCCTCCAATCTGTGATGGCTCTTCACACTTCCCCTGTCTTTCATGGTCTGGACTCATTTGAAGAGCACTGGTAAGTGATTTTGTATAATGCCCCTCGATTTGGGTTTATCTGATGTTTCCTCATGATGAGATTGGGGTTATGTAGTTTGGGGAAGAATACAACAGAAGGTTTCCCTCTCAGTGCATCATGTCAGGGGGCATGGGATATCGGTATGTCTTAATTCTGGCAATGTTACCCTTAATTACCTGGTGAAGGTGGTGTCTGCTGGGCCTCTTCACTATTTTTTTGTCCTTTACCATTAATAATAACTACCTTGGGGGAGATCTTTGAAGACTGTTGCTCCTCTAATTTTGCTCACTAATCTGGCATTCATTGGAGGATCTTGTCTACAACAATTATTACACATTATTGATTGGAATGCTTCTATAAAGAAGAGCTGCCCTTCTCTATTTATTTATACATTCAATTATTTATTTGCACTTGCATGGACTAATGGGTATTTGTTTTATTGTGTGGGTTATGATCTAACACTCTCCTTATCTATTTTGTTGCTCAACCTGTGCCAGCTTTGGCCCTTGATTCTCTTTCAGGTTATCCTGTTCTTCACTTCTTGTGACTTGGAGTGAAGGAAAGGAAGGGGCCACATGTATTTTGAACACTAGAAAACTAACTGATAAGCATTTAATAAATGTTTGTCATGTTTCAGGCATCACTGAGTATAAGATTATAAGTGGGGGGGTCTCAAATTTTAACCACGTAACCACAGTTTCTTTACTGTGAGGTTGATTAAATGGTCTGAGCCAGCCCAAGTGGTAGCCAGGCAGCTGGAGTTCCAGGACCTGGGATACAATAGTCAATGTGTTACATCTGAAATTTGCATTATGGGGCTTTTTTTTGTATTTTTTCATATATTATCATCTCAGTTTATTTTCATAAAACCCTATGAGAAAGATATGACTATTATTCCCATTTGACAGATGAGAATGTTGCAATTGAAAGAGGTCAGGTGCCTTGCCCATGAACATAATCAGTGTTGTTTTCAACACTAGCCCAGATGTGGCTCAATCGAGAGTAAAAGCAAATTTATAAGGAGCCCAGCCTGAGATTATAAATATGGGCCCAAATTTAGGGGAAAGCTCTCTCTTATGTCCCCAAAGCCAGAATTTTAATTCAGGGCAGCCACAGGGGCCCAGAAATCAGTACTGAGATGGGAAGCTGTTAAATCCTCTTTGTCTTGTGTCAAGAATGATGGAGGAAATGTGGCCTCGGACCCTTCAGGAAGGGAAGTCAGTGCCCCTGAGGGGAGTTAGAAAACAGACCTAAGAGAAATGAGGTGAAGATTGATAAGTCCATCAGTGCTAAAGACATTTTAAACCAGACAGACATTGTCAGAAATAAAACGACTCCATATATCACAGCCCTAAACTCTCCTGACAATATTTTTGAGGATCCTTGACAACTGCCCAAATAAAATTGATACTTGATTGTACATAATCTTCGTAATAAAAATCTGTTTAAATTGTGACATTTTAAAAGTTCTTTCTAGTACCTCAAGTAGCTTAAAGGGAGAGTTTTCTTTTGTACTAGTACAGCTACATCACAGTAATTGGTTGTAAACTGAATGAAACACACTGATTATCAATGGGAGTGATAAAAATGCAACACTTAGCTATTTGTTTTCAAGCTTTTTCTTTATTCCTGAGATTCCACATTTATTTCTATCAATCCAGTGATTAAAAAAACAAAGTTCTGGTAAATGAAGAAAATGCTTTAAGAGCTAGGGGAGCAAAAACTGTACTGGGCCAAGTAATGATGCTCTGTTCATTTCAGTGTGTTTATTAGCAAGTGCACACAGCAATTTTCATTAGGAGCTTTTACTAGAAATAAATACGAACCCAAATTTAGGGAAAAGCCATTGATGATTTCTTCCTCCAGGAACCCCATTTGCTGCATCTTCCAATGTGGGACTTCCACATTCTGTTGACACTGTTGGAGCCAGCAACCTACAGAGTAATTAGTTGAGGTTTTGTCTACACAGCACCGACATAAGCAATTGGAAAGTGAAAAATTCAGCCAAATAAGTGGGCTTTGTGTGTGGAGGTTCCTACATGACTAAACAGCCAGTTAGCTCTTTTTTTTGTTCAGTGAAAGGAAAATGCATTTGGACTAACTGGCTCTTTCTTCGCCATGTGGACCACATTATCAACAATTGGCTCAGGAGAGTTAAGTATGTTAGAGTGTTTCTTTGTGACGGAAAAGGGAAGAGAAGGAGGCAAAAGGTTGCTGAAAAAAAGGTAAGGAACCAGCGGGTTAGCTGAGGAAGACCAGAGGGAGGGTAGGAATGAATATTATAAAGGTGACAAGCAGGGTCTACTCAAGATTTCACCATGTGTTAGCAGAACTATCCTTAGTTCTCTTTAGTGTTTTACATTTGTATGTTTTTCCCTCATTGCACCAAAAGAGCCATGGTTCTTGAACTTGAGTGTGTATCACAGCCGGCCCACCTCCATAGTGTTCCAGGCCATAGATCTGGGGTAGGACTCAAGAAGTTGCATTTCTAAAAGTCTCAAGGTATGTCAATTGAAATACTTAGGTTCATCTCATTTACAAAAAAATAGAGAAATGATAGTAAATAAGACACCTACTTGATGAGATGATTACCAAGAAAAAAAAAAGGCTCTATTATGGTAGATAGAGAAATAACTCTTAGTAGAGTCACATCTGTCTTAATGAACCTTCAAGAAGCCCAAAGGACCCTGCTTCACCTCTCTGACATTGTTGTGTTGGCTGTTGTCATTTTTTTACTTGACAATTTAAGTGAAAAGAGGTCAGTGCCCCTGACTAAATAGCCAGGTATTGCATTCTTTAAAAGTTCTTGTGGCACATGGGTTCAAAATCACTGCTCTAGTCTCTTTCTAGAGCTCCTCCAGTGATATTATAGGCTACCTATCTGCCACAATAAGCTCCCTGATTGACACTAAAGGGGAAGTGAATCTGTTACCTACAACTCAGAACCCAGCTCACTTCACTTGCTGTTTCTCAGTATGTCAGCTGGATCCACTGTGTTATTCATGTAACCTTGACAAATATTATTGGAAATTACACAACCAAGCTCATCAAGGCAATAAGCTTATTATATACTAGAGGCCCAGTGCACAAATTCGTGCACCAGTGGGGTCCCTTGGCCTGGCCTATTGGATTGGGCTGAAACCGGCTCTCCAACATCCCCTGAGGGGACCCAGATTGCAAGAAGGCACAGGCCAGATTGAGGGACCCCATTGGTGAATGATCAGAGTGGGGAGGGATGTGGGAGGTTGGCCAGCAGGGCAGGGACTGTGGGAGGGCTCCAGGGCATGTCCGTCCCATCTCGCCCAGTCCCGATCTGCTGGACCCCAGCAGCAAGCTAACCTACCAGTCAGAGCGTCTGCCCCCTGGTGGTCAGTGCACATCATAGTGAGCAGTTGAGTGGCCTTAGCATATCATTAGCATATTATGCTTTGATTGGTTGAATGGACAACTGGACACTTAGCATATTAGGCTTTTATTATATAGGATCTGGGCATCAAGTTTACTGGTGTCAGTTTTTTTCTATTTTAGTGCATAGTTTTTTGTTAATTTTGAACTTTACTCTAAAATAGATTATCAGAGGTACAGTTCAGGGAACTGATGGTTAAAGATGTCTGGAAAGGCAGGAATTAATATACATTGGAGAGAGAATAGAGAAGTATACACAGTAAAACCCTCTAACTCCAAAAGGTAAGGAATTACTTATATGAAAAGAAAAACTCAAAATATACAAATATTTTCCAGGTTTTAAAATTTTTCCATGATTTTTTAATCTTTCCTCATTAAATATAGCCTCTTATAATAGCATTATTTATTTTATCTTTATTGTTGAGTGTTACAGATGTCCTCCCTCCTTTTTCATTGCCCCCCTCCACCTGGTTCCTATCCCACCCCAGGCCTTCACCCTATTATCTGTGTCCATGAGCAATGCATATTTACACTAATAAAAGAGAAACATGCAAATTGACAATCACTCCACTACACCCACCAGCCAATCAGGAGTATGCAAATTAACCCAACAAAGATGGCAGCGGCCACGGAGCTGGAGAGAGGCTTGGGTTGCTCCCGGTATTGGAGAAAGCCAAGCTTCCTGCCTGTCCTGGCCGGCCCTGGCCTTCACTCAAGGCTACAAAGTTTCAATTATAGAAGATAAATAAATCCCAGATACCTGCTACTCGCCGGCCCTGGCCTCTGCTCAAGGAGGCACTGAAAAAAAAAAAGAAAGAAAGATAAAAAGGAGGGGCTGGGAGCTTGGGTCATCGGGGGTGTGACCAACCTGCAAACAGCCATCAGCCCCTTACCCAGGCTGGCCAGGCACCTCAGTGGGGACCCCCACCGTGAAGGAGGTATGGCCAGCCTGAAAACAGCCCTCAGCCCCTCACCCAGGCTGGCCACACCCCCATGGCCCAATCCCTGTAAACGGGCAGTCGAACATCCCTTGAGGGGTCCCAGATTGGAGAGGGTGCAGGCTGGGCTGAGGGACAACCCCCCATGCATGAATTTCGTGCACTGGCCCTCTAGTATACATATAAGTTCTTTGTTAAATCTCCCCCTGCCCTTCCCTCTGAGATTTATCAGTTTGTTCCATGTTTCTGGTTCTATTTCATTCATAAGTTTATTTTGTTCATTAGATTTCACATATACTAGTAAGTGAGATCATGTGATATTTGTCTTTCTCTGACTGGCTTATTTCACTTAGCATAATACTCTCCAGTTTCCTCCATGTTGTCTCAAAGGGTAATTGATCCTTCTTTTTTACAGCTGCATAGTATTCCATCATGTATGTGTACCACAGCTTTTATTTTTAGAGTGTTTATCACAAATCTTATTCCATGCCACTGCCAACTAGTTATACATAAATTGGGGATGTACACTATGAGATTAATATTGAGAGTTAATGTCTGAGAATCGTAAATCCTAAATACATTGATATCAGTAGCTCCTAAAAGCTGTCTAGATTTCTAATTTCTTATTGAATTTAAAAACAAAGTAACATGGAAAAAACAATATGTGCTCAACATTTAATAACCAATTTATAAAGATGATAAAGATTAGGTATGAGTATTAGTATAAAAACAAAAAGGAACAAATAGAAAACTTTATAGGATAAATAAAATAGAAAACTTTATTACATAATTCTAATTTATTTAAGAAATACAAGCTTAATAATGATATTATGGGAAGTACAGGGACAGCTATAATTAACTCTGTGATATGTTTAATTCAATATTTATTCTATAGTGTTATACATGTATCCTATATAATAAAAGCCTAATATGCTAAGTGTCTGGCCGATCGGTTGGCCGTTCAACCAATCAAATGCTAAGGCCGCTCAACCCCTCACTATGATGTGCACTGACCACCAGGGGGCAGACACTCTAACCGGTAGGTTAGCTTGCTGCTGGGGTCCAGCCAATTGGGATTGAGTGAGATGGGCTGGACATGCCCTGGAGACCTCCCGCAGTCCCTCTCTGGCTGGCCAACCTCCTGAATCTCTACCCAGCCTCGATCATGCACTGGTGGGGTCCCTCGGCCTGGCCTCCACCCTCTTGCAAACCAGGACCCTTTGGGGGATGTTGGACAGCCGGTTTCAGCCCAATTTCGCAGGCCAGGCTGAGGGACCCCACTGGTGCACAAATTCGTGCACCGGGCCTCTAGTGTGTGTGTGTGTGTGTGTGTATGTGTGTATGTGTGTATACATATATGAACATGGAAATCCTATGAGCTATTTCTTTTACTTAGTTTTATAAGCATATTGTTATTTTTACACAAGTCATATAATGTTATGAGTGCATAATATCCCCAGTTATCATGCAATGGTTTAAGTTCTCTTATTAACTATTACCAAACTTTGGGTTGTTTCCAGTCTTAGGGTAATATAAATAATTGCATAACAAACATCTTTGTGCATGCAGCTGTGTTTCATATTTAGAATTCTTTCCTTAGGAGAGATTCACAGAACAGTAATTAGTGGATCTCTTGATTAAAATTAGCTAAGAGCTTTCTGAAATGAATATTCCAAATTATACTCTATTTGAGGTACCAGGTCTTTTGATTAAAAACCCCAAGGATCAAACCAAACTACTGGGAGCAAAATAGGGTGGTGGAGGGGCATTTGAATGACTTGATTTAATTTGAATTTTGTAATTACTAGCGAAATTGAACATTTTCTCATATATTTATTACCTACTTGAAGCTTTTCCTTACAAATTATACTCTTTATACATGTATTAATTGGGGTCTTGGTGATCTTTTTAAAAAATTTTTTATGGAGATGAAATTACAATACGTGGCCTTAGTCAAGGTCACAGGTAGTGGAAGGACAGGAAGATCCCAGAGTCCAAGTAACAAGCAGAGACACTCATGCCAAATAAATGGAAGTCACCGCCACCACAGAGAACAAACAAAGATACAAGGAACGAAGTCCGATGTCAAAAGCCAGCTTCCTGGTATTTGTGTGGCCTCATAAAAGAGTTAGTTGAATTAATTCATATTTTGGGGTGCTTTATTTTGAAGTGGCAAAGTAGTATGATGAAAAAAGTGTGAGTTGAAAGATTTAGTACCAGGTATATCTTTCAGTCAAGTGTCTATATGGGTTGGATGTCACCAATAGCCACACATTCTTTCTGTCTCTATAATATACCCCTTTGTAATGTGCTTTCGCAGCCCTTTTCATCAGAGATGGAGCCTGTTTTTCTAATACATGCATTTGTACTTTGTCATGAGACTTGCTTTGGCCAGTGGGCC